>NC_138554.1:17334494-17684494 GCF_964273705.1 Natrix helvetica | reverse complement strand
TCAGAATTTGGCTGATTTTCCCTATGCAGAATTCGTATACCAAGAAAGACAATGGAATTATAATACATTAGAAAAATGCCTGATAGCCCATTAGAGTAATTAAATAATAGAGTTGGAAGATACTTTGAAAGTCTTCTCCTTTAATCTCCTGCTGAAGTTATCCAATCTTTTCTTAAAAACCTCCAGTGTTTGAGCACCCAAAACTTCTAGAGGCAATTATTCCATTGATTAACTATTCTAACTGCCAGGAAATTTCTCCTTAGTTCTGGGATGCTTCTCTCCTTGATTAATTTCCACCCAGTGCTTCTTGTCCTGTCTTCAAGTTCTTTGGAGAATAGGTTGACTCTCTCTTCTTTTCGGCAGCCCCTCAAATATTGGAACAGTGCTATCATGTCACCCCTAGTCCTTCTTTTTGTTAAACAAGACATACCCAATTCCTGCAACCATTCTTCATACGTTTTAACTTCTAGTCCCCTAATCACCTTTGTTGCTCTTCTCTGCACTCTTCCCAGAATCTCAACATCTTTTTTATATTGTGGCAACTAAAATTGGATGCAATATTCCAAGTATATTAGCATCCAATCTTATTTCCCCTGTCTTTCTCTGTATTTAATGTCCCATAAGAGTGATACCATTCTACCATTCTGATATCATAGTTTACAAAAAATAATCACCCAGTGAAGCTTGTTAGTCTTGGAAATGACTCTTCATCTATTACGTTCTCACAGAGTATCCAACTTTTTCCCCATTTACTAACTAAAATGGAATTCATGCATCTCTATATATTTTATGGCTTAACCCAATAATATAACCAAAAGTAATTCTGCTACTTCTATCATCCTCTCTTCTACTGATTGGGTAATGTTCCCCATATATTTATAGAATTGTTTATTCTTTATTGGCCAAGTGTTATTGGACACACAAGGAATTTGTCTGTGTGTATCCAATGCCCTCAGTGTACATAAAGAAGAATAAAATAGAATACATTCATCAAGAATCTAAGATACAACATTTAGTGATAGTCATAGTTTACTAATAAGCAATCAAATTATACTAGGAAACAAATAAAACAATATAATTTTTAAAGATACAAGCAATATGGTTATAGTCATACATGGGAAGTGATAGGTACTAGGAAGGAAGAAAAGAATAATAGTAATACAGTCTTAGTAGTTAATATGACAATGTTATGGGAATTGGTTGCTTAGTAGAGTGATGGCATTCGGGAAAAAACTGTCCTTGTGTCTAGTTGTTCTGGTGTACAGTGCCCTATAGCGTCGTTTTGAGGGTAGAAGATGACTGTCAACGCTTAAGGCGTTTCCATGACTACCATCAACTTGAGAAGGGGGGGAAGTGCCATGCATACTTTTGGCCAGAGTAAAAGTCTCATATTTCTGTACTGGGATGTGAATGCGCATGTCCAGAACCCTGCCATAATGTACTGTTGGAGAATGTGATTGATGACCCCAGCCAGATGGGAGGGGGCACAGGGGTAAAGATCAGACGCCATTAAGTGTGATTTAGTTTCAGCTACACAGAAGTCCGTGCCAAGATGTTAGTCCTAATAAATGAATGGGTTTTTTTTTTTTGAACCTTGTCTCGGGGCTCGTAAATTAATTTGGGCAACTCTTGGAAATTTCACAGATAGCTGTGAGGGGAGCCGGATGTCAACGCCTAAGGCGTTTCCATGACTACTATCAACTTGAGAAGGGGGGGGAATGCCCTGCATACTTTTGGCCAGAATAAAAGTCTCATATTTCTGTACTGGGATGTGAATGTGCATGTCCAGAACCCTGCCATAACGTCCTGTTGGAGAATGTAATTGATGACCTCAGCAAGGACCAGGCTGACATTGGTTGATAGTAGAAAGAAGGAGCTTCCCCACCTTGCTAGTTCTGGTAGGGTGGGAAGAAATAATGGGAGACAGGCAATCCAACAAATAGCCTGACCTTATGTCATGTAGGGCTTTACAGGTGCAATCAGCCCTTTTTCAGTGAAAAATGGGATTTATAAACCTTGATCATCTGAATAAGGTTTATGATACGGGATGCAAGTGGAACGACAAGTGGGTGGAACAACGGCGGGCTGAGGTAGGGTCGACATCCCCATGGACCTTTGACAAGAACCTTTTGAGGTATCGGGACCGGCTCTATATGCCTGCAGGGTCCCTCCGTGGACTGGTTCTCTCCAGTGCCATGACACTCCAGAAGCAGGACATTTTGGCCTTTTCAAAACATTGCACCTGGTCTCCCATACTTTCTGGTGGCCCTGCTTGTGACACGACGTGCAGACGTACGTCACGTCGTGTGTGCAGTGTTGACAGGCCAAATCAGCAATGGGAGCTCCTCCAGGCTTGTTGCAGCCATTGCCGACCCCGGACAGACCCTGGGGGGCTGTGTCCATGGACTTCTTGATGGAACTGCCTTCGTCATCAGGTTTTACCACGGTCTTTGTGGTGGTGGACATGCTCACCAAGATGGCGCATTTCATCCTGCACGTGTGCCACCGCCCGCATGTTCATCCAGCACGTGTTCCAGCTGCACAGCCTACCTGACTGGGTCCTCTCAAATCGTGGGACACAATTCACGGCGCAGTTCTGGAAAGGGCTGATGGCCACTCTAGACATCCAGGTTTGTTTATCCTCGGTGCACCATCCCGAAAATGATGGGGGGACGGAGAAGGTGATTGGGATTCTTGAACAATATCTGCGCTGCTTCGTAAACCAGCAGCAGAACGATTGGGCAGAGTACCTGGCCGTGGCGGAGTTTGCGGTTAACAACTCACAGCATACCTCCACACGGACAACGCCTTTCATGGCAAATGTCGGGTACCACCCTCGCTTTTTCCCTCTCATCCCTGTGGACTCTCCGGTCCCCGCACTGCAGGACTTCCTCTCTGAGATCCAGGCGGTTCACCAAGTGGTGCACCGCTATCTGAATCAGGCTAAGGAGGATTACAAGCAGGTAGCGGATAAGTCCCGATGTGCGGTGCCAGAATTGGCTGTGGGAGATCATGTGTGGCTGTCCACGTGGCATCTTCCATCCCACCGTCCCATGAGGAAATTGGACAACCGGTATCTTGGGCCGTTCCACCGTTATCAACCCTGTGGCCTATCACCTGACCCTCCCACGCTCGATGCGAGTGAACCCAGTGTTCCATTGCTCGCTCCTGATCCCTGAACGGTTGGCTTGTCCTCTCCGATGTCCCTCTTCTCCCCAGCCGTCTTCGCGGGAGATCGACACACAGCCAGCGCACAAAGTGACCCGGATCGGTGATTCAAGATGGCTCAAGGGATAGTTCCAGTATTTGGTCGATTGGATGGACGAGGGGTCGGACGGGAGGACTTGGACCGATGTGATGGTGCTGCATGCCCCTGCCCTGGTGCGAGCCTATCATGCACGATTTCCCTCACGGCCGCATCCCAAGCATCAGACCCAGGGAAAGGGCCCTGCGGTGAGGGTTAGTGTTGTGGCCCAGTAGGAGCCGTTTGAGTTGCCACCAGACTCCGACAGCGAGGGTCCCTCTGAGTCAGCTCAGGAGGATGTGGAGGACCCTGGACAGGGTTCCGACTCTGAGCAGGGCGCAGAGAGGCTGGTTGGCCACCAGGGGGCGCCTGAGACATGGAGCAGTGGTGAAAGCCAAAGGAAGGGGGCTCCTGATGTCATGCCTTGGAGCAGTGGGGAGGAGTCACGGGACAGTGAGTCGGACATCAGCAGTGAGCTATTTGATGCTTGTTACCAGTGTGATACCCGGCATAAGGAGCAATTGAGCAATTACAGAAGGTAATTGCTCTCAGCTGCTGATAATTAGACTCCTCTCCAGACTATAAAAGGACTGCTTGTGGACACACCCTTTGCAGGAATCAACTGATCATTGGAGTTGGAGAAGCTCTCAGATCTGTGCCGTACTTTGGCAGGCTGAATTGCTGCCAAAGGGTTTACTTGGATTGCTGCCAATCTGTTCCCTGGACCTTGGCAGGCAGGAGTCCTGCTAAGGTGGTTATCTGGAGCTTGGTAGCTGGATTGCTGCCAAGGGGTGTCGCTGTAGCTGGATTGCTGCCCAGAGTGCTATCTTGACCTTGGCAGGCTGGATTGCTGCCAAGGTTGAACCTGTATGTCAATAAACATCTTGAAGAGACTTTATGTCGGAGTGACTTGGTATACGAGAGCGGGGGGGGGTGTCAGAACAGATCACCATTACCTTGGCCTGTTTCCTGTTGAAACAGTCATCAATCCGGTCGCCTATCACCTGACTTTACCACGTTCGATGCAAGTCCATCTGATCTTTCATTGATCTCTTCTTGTTCCTGAATGGCCAGCTTGTCCTCTTCACCAACCTGATCATCCCCCGCCAGAAACCCATGCCGAAGAGGCGCCGGCCGAATATGAAGTTGCCAGGATTGAGGATTCCCAATGGCTGAAAGGATGATTCCAATACCTGGTGGAATGGAAAAGCCGAAAGTCGGAGAATGTTACCTGGGAGGATGCGACCTCTGTGCCCGCACCTGCTTTGGTCCAGGCCTTTCATGAACAATTTCCAGCTAAGCCACACCCTGAGCATCAGACCCAGGGGAAGGGCCCTGCGGTGAGTGATAGTGTTGTGGCCTAGCAGCAGCCGGCTGAGCTGTTAGTGGACTCTGACAGCTCAGACCATTATGAGACTGCTCTGGAGGATGAGGAAGACTCTGGAGGGTGTTTGGAGTCAGAGCAGGAACTAGAGAGGCCTGTTGGCCAGCAGCTGGCATCTGAGTCAGGGAGCAGTGAGAAGGAACAGAGGGAGGTTGTCCCTGATGTGCGTATGCGTAGAATTGATAGGAGAACTGAACAGCTGTGGAGACGATGTCATAGAAGGAAGTAAGGACAGCTGGCTAAGGGTGTGGCCCCTCCCAAAGAGTTTATAGGTGGAGCGACGGGAGGGGAATCTTTGCAGGAAACAACAGTTCATTATACGAGCTGTTGAGAAAGCATTCTGTAAGTTTAATCTTGGGTTCTTGAAGATAACTTTCTAGGCTCCTAGCCAATCTTTATCTATGTAATTAGTTGTGGCAAACAGCCAAGCCTGTATCTGCATATTCATTGGAATCACGAGACAGAACAGATTCCAAAAAATTACTCAGTAAATATACAAATATTGTTTCCATATCTTGCTTTCTCTTTTATCAATATATAACTGATTCCCACCGTCCTAGTAATAATAAGCCCTAATAATAATAAGCACACTAACATGCTTAGCATCCCTGTTGTAATGTTCCTTTTTATTCATATCCATTTCATGCATTCAAAATCATGTTTATACTTAATTATGTTATCTAATACATGCTTGACAAAATAAATAAATAAATAAAAATCTAGCTGTGGAAATGCAGGCAGAGAATGCAGTTGTGAACATTGGATTGTTAAGCAGAGTCTTTGTTTGCACTTCTTCCCTATGATTCTTGGTGTCCATTAAAAGGGCAATGTGTAGTTGATGGATAGATGACCTGGCCATTTCCATCTTTCCTTTAATTGCCATTTTGTGTCATTTGTGAGACTGAAACTTTCCTTTAGATGCGTTAGAGATTTCTTCTATCTCTTGGAATAACTTCTTTCTTTTTGCAACCCTTTCATGTTTCAATCATATCTCTCTTTGTGTTTAGCCCTCTGCATTAATTTCATCAGTCCCCTTCAAAGGCCTTAGTTTGTGTGTACAATACAGCCTCACATGGAGTATCTATGCACAAGAGGAAGTTGTAATCCTAAGTCTGAACAAACCAAGAAAAAAAGGAAATGTAATTGAACAGATCTGATTTTTTTTACTGATTTTGAAGCACTTTTGTAATTATACTTTTTAATAATTGTACTGTTCTTTTTATATTTGATTTTGGTTTCTTGATTCATTTTATTCATTTTTGTTCATATTGATTCATTATGTTAAGCCACCTAGAATAGCCAGTTGGTGCAGAAATGCCCTATGCATTTAAATAATCCAATTTAAGATGACCTCCATAAATATTGCTAATTTTAGGTATCTTACAACCATCATAGTTGAAAAGACCATCCAGAAAAGCAACAGTAAAACACTCAGCACTGTTGCCAAAGCAAGCAAACGAATCAGTATTGACATCTCCATGAATTTAGTAGGAACTGGATGTTGATCTTAAACATGAACCAAAATTATGCAACTAAAGTTCAACAGCACAATCTCATGAATAGCTGCCAATGACAGCCTGGAGGCTGAATGTCACCTCTAGTCTATGGGTTAGCCATCCTTATATTAAGGCAATTCCGTTTCCTTTTTTGGTAATAAATTAATCCTATCACAAATCCAAAATAAATATTAAAATATGAATTAAAAATCCATTTTAAAATTCAGCTTAATGGAAACTACCGGTATTGAGGCTGAATATATTTTGCAACCCAAGTTGTTTTTTGGTTTCCAATGAAATCAATCCCGTCTTCTTTCACTTACAAGATCTTCCATCCATTACGGAACAACACTAAGTTTTGTTTCTTTTAGCCAAAGAAAAAAAATTTGTGGGAAAGCAAAGCATTAATGGGACAAACAATCAGAGAGCTTCTCTGATGTGATAAAATTCAATCCTAATTTTGACTCTAGTCAAAAGAATATATTCAGCAAATGTATACATATTGTTTCCATATCTTGCCTTCTTTCTTATCAATTCATAACCAATTCCCACCTTCCTGATTTAGCTGAGGTACAGTAGCTTGGGAACTTAGTTTCTGTTTGGACCTCTTCACCATGATTCTTGGTGCCCCATCAAAAGTTTCTCTTTGGTCAGATGATCTAGCAAATTCCGTATTTCTTTTAATTTCCAATTTGTTTTACGAATAAAAATGGAGCCTTCCTTTATATTTATTAAGGCAGCAGAGATTTCCACTGTTTCTTGGAAGAGTGTCCTTCTTCCTTTCTACAGCCCTTTCAGTTTTGAATCATCTCTGTCTTCAGCACCCTGCATTAAGTTTATGAGGCCCCATCACAATGACCAACCAATATTTTTCAGTCCATGTAGACTTTGGATTGCAGAGGTCAATTGGAGCTCTTTTTTCATTACTGAATATTAAAGTTTTGATTTCTATATGTCCCTGTGAGCTGACCTAATCCTATTTAGGATATAATAAAATAACAGGTTTGGAAAGGACCTTGGATGTCTTCTAATCCAACTCCCTGCCTAGGCAGGAAATCCTATACCACTTCAGTCAAATGGTTATCCAACATCTTCTGTTGGAGTATTAACAACTTCTGGAGGCAAGTTGTTCCACTGATTAATTGTTCTGTCGGTTCTAAGTTGCTTCTCTCCTTGGTTAGTTTCCACCCATTGCTTCTTGTTCTACCCTCAGGTGCCTTGGAGAATAGCTTGACTCCCTCTTCTTTGTGGCAACCCCTGAGATATTGGAACATGCTACCATGTCACCCCTAGTCCTTCTTTTCATTAAACTAGACATACCCATTTCCTGCAACTGTTCTTCATATGTTTTAGCCTCCAGACAGGTTTTACATTATGGAACTAGTGAACATCTGGATGGGGTAATTCCAAAAGTCCTTGGAAATGATCCACCTTTTGTTTTTCTTGGACAGCTTAAAAACAACAGATCAATTGTCTGCCAGTCTTACGGGAAGATCAGTTAACATGACAGGGCAAAGGCAGGACATTGGCAAAGAATTAGTTGGATTAGGGGGAAACAGAGTCTCTTGAAAAATTTCCACCCATGTGAAATTTGTTATTAGGAACTCACCGTTTTTGTTGATATATGAGGACTGAATCTTTTCTCTTATCTGGGCTTAAAGGAACATGAGACCTGCTGTTTCCAGCTGGTGGGATGTCCAACTTAAGACCCTGCTAAGAGTGCTGCAATTACCTTTACCTCTAGGATGGACCCTAGAGGGATAATATAATAAAGGTAAAGGTTCCCCTTGTACATATGTCCTAGTCATCCCGACTCTAGGGGATGGTGCTCATTTCTGTTTCAAAGCTGAAGAGCCAGCGCTGTCCGAAGATGTCTCCATGGTCATGTGGCCGGCATGACTAAATGCCAAAGGCGCACAGGAACACTGTTATCTTCCCACTAAAGGTGGTTTCTATTTTTCTACTTGCATTTTTACATACTTTCAAACTGCTAGGTTGGCAGAGCTGGGACAAGTAACGGAAGCTCAATCCGCTACATGGCGCTAGGGATTCGAACCACCAAACTGCTGACCTTTCTGATTGACAAGCTCAGCATCTTCAGCCAGTAAGCCAACTAATGATATAGTAAGAGAGGCCAAAATGACTCATGCAGGAAGATCAGCAGAACAAAAAAGTGGAAATAGAAGGTTGATTCAGAACTAGACAAGAATTCTCAGAAAGTAACTAAAAGGAGTTCTCAACTTGTGTCTGTAATCGAATCTGCCCATTACATTCATAATTCATGACAGTCATAAAGGAAGATATTTTCCTGAATCCAAACAGTAGGGTCTCCTTCCATCTTCAAAGGGAAGCTGGACTATCCAGTTTTCTTCTTTCTTTGGGGAGAATGAGAGGAGTTTGTTAGATATAAGAAGTTTTCATGTGGTCACCTGTTGGGCTTAACTTGTGAAAGCCCATGAAGAAGAGGTAGGTTCCTACCGGTTCGGACCGATTAAGCCAAGTAGGTAGTAACTCGGCTGGACACATGCCCAAACCGGTTCTATCCTCAGTGCCACCATCTGTTTCTGTTTTACACATGCTCAGAACAATCTTCATTGAAAAAAAATGTATTTTTTTCCCTTTTCTAATATTCTGCGCATTGCACAGATCTTTTTAGATGCAAATGTGCACATGCGGAAAGCACGCATCTTGTAAGTGTGCGAGCTAAGCGAGCCGGTAGTAATGCTGACAGGAATCCACCCCTGTCATAAAGCCATTAGCCTCAGTCCCTCCATATCTTTTTGACAATCATGTTCAGCCAACACACCTTCAAGATTTATCGGGATGGGAATAAAATAAAGTATGATTCTGATTTTAGCTTCACTGGATTCCTGGAACGGGAGTTAGACATTTGCTTGTTAGACCTTCGTCCCCAAATATCTCAGCATCTACAATCTGAACAAAATTTCATGGTGGAACTGATGCGCATGATCAATATGCTTATTTCAACTTTGAGCTACAAATATTCTCATTTATAGGTAGAAGGAAATGTAGCTAAACAGACCAGGAAAAATATTTCTTAAAAAAAACATGAAAAGATGCACTGGCTGCATTCAGCCATTTTCCTGTAGAAAATCGAGACTGTTAAATCTCACACACATTATTTAGAACTTTAGATTTTTTTTAAAAATATCACATATCATTTCTTGATATAAAATTACAGTTCATATCATTTTAGCTGAAAAGAGTAATTTGTGACCCTGCTTCTTCAGAAGCTCTGTATGGCTTCATTAAAACTGATTTTAAAGAACCTTTATCATTATACTTTTTAATAATTGTACTGTTCTTCTTGTATTAATTTTGGTTCTAGACTCTTCTAGTTATTTTAGCCACCTAGAATAGCCAGTTGGTGCAGAGATGCTCTATATTTAAATAATCCAGTTAAAGGCCACCTACATAGACATTGGCGATGTAGATATCCTACCAGCATAATGTAGATATCTTACAAGCATAATAGCTGAAAAGGCATTCCAGAAAGAGGTAAAACACTTACTACTGTTGCTGAAACAAGCAAACGAATCAATGTTGACGTCCATGAATTTAGCAGGAACTGGATATTGACTTTAAACATGAAACAAATTTATGCAACTACAATTAAACAAGGTATTATTAAACAAGGGAGAGAATGAGATAGGAGAGGAAAGGCTTCTGTGGGGCAGAGGTAGTAGAAGGAGAACATTTTCTTCCGAAAATGTAAAAAAATAAACAAACACATTCATTTGCAGTGTATGAGCTGATCTACTCCAATGTAGGACAAATTATGCATTGTGTCATCAGTGAACACCTGGATGAGGTAATTCCAAAAGTCCTTGGAAAAGGTTCCAATTTTTAAAAACATTAATGTTTGGGGGGAGTTGATCAAAAACAACCAATCCATTTACTGCCAGTCTTACTGGAAGGCTGGTTAACATGAGCAGGTCAATGGCAGGAACATTGGCAATGAATTGGTTGACTTAGAGAAAAACAAACAAAGCCTTTTGAAACCTATCTTCCAGCGTTAACAAAAATGATTAGAAACTCACCGTTTCTGTGGACATATGGGGCCATATTTATTATCTGAGCTTATAAGAGTATGAGATCTTCTATTTCCAGATGGTGAAGTCTCCATCATAGGAGCACGCTAACAATGTACTTCTTAGAAGGTTCTAGATGGATGCTATGATATCATAGGCCAGTAATGGCTAACTCTTTTGTCATTGCCTGCCAACAGCGTGCACCCATGTGCCTGCACCCATAATGTAATGCGTGTCCTACACCCCCTGCTGCCAGGTGCCCCACCACACTGCGCATGCACACACGAAACTCCCCACACCCGGTTTTGGGCCTAGGCCTCCCTGAAGCCTCCTGGGAGCACAAATGGGCCATGAGGAGTGCTGCTTGCCCCATTTTTGGCCTAGTAGGTGTCCCTGCAGCCTCCTGAGAGTAAAAACAGGCTATGTGGGAGTGCTGCACCCCCCGTGTTCCCCCTTCCTACGTGCGCATCTCCAGCATGCATCCCGTCACCATCCCCCCGCATGCGTGGCAGAGACTTGAAAATCAGCTGGCCGGCGGGAGGCAAGCGCGCATGCCTGGTAGATCTGAGCTGAGCCAATGGCTTGTGTGCCCGCAGATACAGCTTTGCATGCCACCTGTGGTACGTGTGCCATAGGTTCACCATCACAGTCATGGGCCAACCTGACTCATATTATCTGCATGAAGATTAGCAGTGCAATAATTGGTGGTGGAAGGTTGATGTTTTTAGTGGACAAGCAGTTCTTAGAAAGTAACTAAAGGAAGGTTTTTAAGATTATGTCTATAATCAAGCCTGCCTATTATCGTTGTCATTCATAACAGTTGTAATACAGGTCAGCAACATGACCATCGGATGTTACCACTTCTTTTGCAGAGGTAATTAAGCAAATGCCACAGCTATAAATATATTATAGATCTACTGTCCTTGACGGGGCTACTTTCCAGATATTTCTGCATCAAATATCTCTGCATTAAATATCTGCAGATATTCTTTTGGGAAAACAATGAATAGCAACAAGTCAGGGAATATACTGGGTTTCCTCGAAAATGAGATAGGGTCTTATTTTCTTTTGATTCCAGAAATAAGCGCTTGGCCTTATTTTCGGGGAAGTCTTATTTTTTTTCAGGTGCAGGAGGCCCCTTAACCTCGGCCCACGGCCCACAGATCAGCTGATCCAGAGAGGGGCGGAAGTTCTTTCTGTTTCTGGCACACTCTTGCCAATTCTAGCATCACTGGGCCTGGCACTCTTTTTGCAACCGCCAGTAAGAGAAGGGGTATGGTAGCTAGGGTTTGTGGGAGTGGCCTCTGTGAGGCCATTCTGTATGGATGGCAGGTCCATGTGGGGCGCGTGGAGCATGTTCCCACTTTTCCCCTCCAAGAAATAGCGGAGACCAGCTGCGCATGCATTTAATTGTTTTAGGGGAGGGCTTATTTTCAGGGGAGGGCTTGTTTTAGCACCCAATTAGCCTTAGTATCCAGGGAGGTCTTATTTTGGGGAAAACAGGGTATATATTTGACTTTTCACACCCTTCATCCTCTGGTATTCAATTTGAATTTTGAATGAGTTAAAAGATGTATTTAACTGTGTGTTAATGTAATCTAGCTTTCTCAAAGTGGTCATTATTGACTACCAAGAGTTGAGACTATTCAAGTAGCTGTTGTTGTTGTTGTTGTTGTTGTTGTTGTTGTTGTTGTTGTTGTTATTCCTAGTTCTATTAGTTAAAGTTCTATTTACTAATTTCCAGTCATTTAATAAACATTTGGGTGTTGATGAACAATCTGAAACTTCATCAAATTGTTGATAAGGTCAGGAGTTTGGAGAGCTTAAGGAAATTCAATTCATTTTAACTTCAGCACCTATATTTGGTCAGAAAGACATTCAGGGGGAGTCTAAAAGTGACCATTCTCATGGAAATCTCTAAGGACCTTAAAAGTCCAGGATTCTTTCAAAAGTGGTCTCTAAAATGTAATTTCAAAGACTATCAATGGAGAAATGATTATATCCATAAGACAGAACCATATTGAATATATTCTGCTATTTTGATTGAATTTTAATTAAATTAGTATTAAAATTAAGTTATGGTTTGTTTCCTTTCTGGTCTCCACTACTTTTGAGACCAGACTACTCAGCTACATAGACAGTGGTCTTTATAGCACACACAGTTCTCAGCCACAAAGAAGAGGTAGGTTTTTGGAGTACAATTTCTCCATTCGTTTCCAGTCAGACCCACCTTCTCCTTAGGAGATCAGTTTATCCTTCTAGAGAAAAGTAACTGTAAAGAAGAGAAAGGAGACATTCCATATAGAAGCCAAAGTCCATGGAGAACGGGGAAGATCAGTTACAAGTTATAAGCACCTGGACATGCCTTCATAAAAGTCTCTTGGTTCATACGCAGTGATAAAAGCTCCAGAGGCTTCATTCCAAGGCTTGTATTCTGAAATGAAACATAGCCCTAAGGATATAAATAGGAGCTCTCCAAAGGAAAGTGATCAGAAGAAATCCAAACTTTCATTTCTCTTCCAAGGAAGGGTTCTACACGTTGACCACTTTTTTCACCAGGAGGGTAAGTTTGAATCCACTTTGACCTGCACTGTTCTGAGGCTGCTTTCCATACAGAACACTCTCTGAACCTGTGTTTCCCAGGAGGGACATCCTTCCAATGTTTAATGTCTTTTGTCTATGTGCATCTGTTTTCCATCCTTACCATCTCTTACGTGTCTGCATTTACGTCCACGGAAGGGCTTCTTATGCTAGGGATCATTGATCAACAGGGGAAAGGGAGGGAGGCTTTATTAACCGAATAACAGAGTTGGAAGGAACCTTTAGAGGTCTTCTAGTCCAACCCCCTGCTCAAGCAGGAAACTCTATATCACTGATGGCAAACCTTTTTTGGCTCACGTGCCAAAAGCAGGGGCAGGGGGGGTCGTGCGTGTGCGTGCCATAACCATAATGCTATGTGCATGACCAGCACACCCCACCGTTTTTAGCATGCTTTTTTTTTACCAGAGGCTTTATAGGAGCCTGGGGAGGGTGAAAACAGCCTCCCCTGCCCCCGCCGGAAGCCCTCCGGAAGTTTCAGGATGGGCAAACCGGAAGTTCAGGAACGGACTTCCGGTTTGCTCGTAGGGCCGTTTTTTGTCCTCCGGAGCCTTCAGGGAAGCCTCCTGAAGACCCCTGAAGGCTCCAGAGGACTAAAACCGGCCCTACAAGCAAACTGGAAGTCCATTCCCAAACTTCCGGTTTCCCCTTAGGGCGTTTTTCATACTCCAGAGGTTTCCTTGAAGCCTCTGGAGGATGAAAAATGGCTTCAAAAGTAGGCTGAAGTCAGCTGGCCAGCGCGCGCCTTGTTTCGCCATCACGGCCCTATATCATTTCAGACAAATGGTTGTCCAATCTCTCAGTCACATCCCAATCATTGTCCGGCTGTCTTTTCTACAGGGAGGCTTTCCAGAAAGTACACACTAGACTCTGTAACTCCAAAGAAAGGAATCTGCACTATTAGCATGAAAATCTAATAGTTGAAAATCTTGTAGTTGTTCCAGTCCCAAAATGGATGAAGCCCAATGCCCAGATACTCATCCCCAGCTGCTACATTTTGCACAACATCAATTGCCCTGAAACTTTGCAGGATACTCTCAAAACTAAAAAACTGAAAAAAAGATGAATCTCCTATAAGAATCTGTTTAAATCTTGGAGGGAAAAAGAGTTGAATCTATTTGTAATGTCTGGGGTTTTGTGCTTCAGTGGAAAATACTATTGAAATCGGGATAGGATTAGATAATTTACTTTCAGTTTGGGGATAGCCTGTAGTATCTCATTTTGCCTTTCTATGGACATGAGTCCGAGTGGGAAGACTTATTGAGAGCAATGCTTTCTGCATTCTATGCATTTAATCTCTTCTCTTAAATTCCAAGAACTGAAGTTATAGTTGGAGTGACACCAAAACTTCCTGTAACCGTACATCTGATGATCTTGCTGGATATTTGAAGGGGGAATTCAGACGTTTTAGCCTTTCAACAATAGATAAAGCTCTGAGGTTTCATCCGTGGATATACTGATTACTGTATGCAAGACAAATAGGGTTTCTTGCTATTTTCTAAGAAATGTCAGTGAAGGAGACGGTAACCAAAATATTTGATTGACTGTATCTATATTGGTGGCAGTCCTTCTTATTCCTGCCCTTACTATGGCACACAACTAACCAAACAGGTGTAAGATTCCAGAAGTTTCCCCGAGCCACTGAAATGCCAAAGTGAGTGAGACTTAAGACGAGGCTTGCAAAAAATATCAGCTTTTATTTATGGCAAGAGCTGGGTGACAAAATTATATCCAAAACATACAAACAATGCATGTAAGGAATAGCCACCTCCTGCAAAAATGGCTCAGAGTATTATATACATTTCAGGCAGATAGAAACAAAGTTTATCCAATCAGAGACAAAGATTCGTTAACAACTGTTCTTTAAAGCGATGTTTTGTTCAAGCTCCTGTCTCTGTCTACTTTATCTATGGAGTATTCCTATAGCCTTGTGTAGGGGGTGGCAGCCCCCCTTTGCCAAATTGTTTTTTGGCAGAATGCTTTAAAGATTTATGAGCCAGGAAAACTCCCTAGTTTGGTTCTTTAATCTATGGAGCCTGATATTCCCATGAAACAATTTCTTCTATGTTTTCAAGAATGTGCCTAGCTTTGAAGCCAAGAATAGAAGTGAGACACAGCAGTGAGATAACATATGTAGTAATGCCATCCAGTGTTAAGGTTACAATTTGCTAGGCTAGAAAACAACGAATTTCTGACAGCATACAATAATATAAGCAGAAGCCAATAACAAAGCTTAAGTCTTAATAAATGATTTCTAGCAGTATATCATATCAGAAGCAAACAACAAATATTGGTTTAATCAGTAACAATTATATAGTAACATGAGCAATTCGTCATAAAAGCAAATAGCCAATATTAGTTCATATTGCTTCATATACTCCTTCACAGGTATGCGTAACCTTTAGTCCCACAGTTCATTTTGAAACAAAACTCATTTCCAATTTTCCAGCATGTGGGAACTGGGAAATAGAAGTTTTTTTTCTATTTTGCATCATCCATTTGCTTGAAACTATACCTCCAGTACACCTGAAGCCAAACTTTTTTTAAACAAAAATTATGTCTTTAAATTGACCTGGATTTTTGGTTTTGAAGCCAAGAGCTTTGGCATTCCAATTTCAGGCCCTTCTTCCTTTTCTCTCTATACATTCTGGAGTTTGCAAAACAGCCAGCATCTTTTTCCTATCCTCCCAAACCTTTCAGAATTACTCATGGAGTTAACGTGAATCTCGCTGGCAGTAGTGATACAGAATTACTGCATATTGATGTACCTGTCGATTCTCTTAATAAGCAGAAATCTTTCTTTGTATACAGACTAGATTTGGCTCAGAGTGTAACCTGAATACCCTCTTTCCTCTCCCTCACACAACATTTGCCTAGACCAGAGGTGGTATTCAGCAGGTTCTGACCAGTTCTGGAGAACCAGTAGCGGAAATTTTGAGTAGTTCGGAGAACTGGTAAATACCACCTCTGACTGGCCCCGCCCCCATCTATTCTCTGCCTCCCGAGTCCCAGATTCACTTAATGACTGCAGGATTCATTTAACAACTGCAGTGAAAAAAGGTCATAAAATGGGGCAAAACTCAGTTAACAACTTCCTTGCTTGGCAACAAAAATTGTGGCCTCATTTGCGGTTGTAAATCAAGGACTATGTGTATATAGAGATATACATGCATACCAACACAGATAGTCCTTGACTTACAACAGTTCATTTAGTGGCTATTCAAAGTTACGACGCCACAAAAAATGACTTATGACAATTTTTCACACTTTTTTTTTAAACAAAGTTTTATTGGTTTTTTTAAAAAAATAATAAGGAAAAGGGTATTGGAGAGGGTTACAAATTTTGACAGTTACAATGTGTGAAGGGTATCCCCTCCCCCCGTACTCATAGTATTCATTTAAACAAATGATTCAATATTACATAGTGGTAATTTGTCAGCATATATATTCATATAAAAGTTTCAATCAATTTGTATAAAGCCGATTTCCTTATTCATTTTTGTGATCTGAGTTTTCTTTGTATTGCCCCTTCTCCCCCCGGCAGCAGGGCTCCGGCCCCTCCCGTGTCTTGTATGTCGGGTGTAAGATCATCAGCTATATCTATCTATGCTTTATTTTTAAACAAATGTGGTTGGGAAAGGCGTAAATTGGGGCAAAATTCGCTTAACAAATTTCTCACTTAGTCACATAAATTTTGGTCCTACATTGAGACTACATGAATACACACAAACTTTCCGTTTGGTACTAGGTAAGGAGACCACCCAGTGTACAAACCAGGGGTAAAATTCAGCAGGTTCTGACAGGTTCTGGAGAATCGGTAGCGGAAATTTTGAGTAGTTCGGAGAACCAGCAAATGCCACCTCTGGCTGGCCCTCGTAGTGGGGAGGGAATGTGGATTTTGTAATATCTTTCCCCCAGGAGTGGGGAGGGAATGGAGATTTTGCAGTATCCTTCCCCTGCCACGCCCACCAAGCCATGCCCACAGAACCAGTAGTAAAAAAAAAAATTGAATTTCACCACTGGCACAAACCACAAGGGCCCACAGCTCAACTGCATATCTAGTCACAACCTGGGAAGTTTTAATGTTGGATGAGGAAGTCAGAAGATCACTTAGAACAGAATTCCCCAACCTTTCCAGGTTGGCGGCCCAAAGTGGGGAGGGAGGGGGAAAAGAGGGGATGGTTTTGTGGGAGGGGCAGGTGCACGTGAATGCACAAGCACCAGTTGCTCACAGGAGTTGGGCTGAGAGTTCACGCCCACACACCATCCAGTCACTCACACAGCCCGGTTGCGTATAGGCCACAGATCAGTAGTGGCCCATGGCCCACAGGTTGGGGACTTTCACTTCTCTTCTGCTTCTGATCTCTACAGATTCCTGGAGTCTCCCACCATGCTGGCCTCCAAGATCTCCTGTTTGCTGGTGGCCTCTTTGGCCTTTCTTTTGGGGGCTCTGCTGGTCATGCCCAGCCAAGGGCAAAACTGGGCTGCATTCCAGAATAAGCACATTGACAGCCGCAGCCAGTACCCACCTGCCACAATCAACACATATTGTGAAAACATGATGCGATATCGGGGCTTGACCAAATATTTTTGCAAACCCTTCAACACTTTTATTTTTGAATCTGCCAATGTAATCCAACAAATCTGCCGAGGCATCTGGGACTCAACTTCTGTTGGCAGCAAGGCTTATTTCAAATTGGTTGAGTGCATTTATACTGGTGGCCGTGCTCCTATTAACTGCAACTATCAAGGAAGCAGCGTGTCTAAACACATTGTTATTACCTGTGAACAATATTATCCTGTTCACTACAGTCAATCTGTACAGCTGTATCAGGTTTAATTCGTTTTTAAGGGGATAGGATATTTATCTTTTGTATTTGTTTTAATGAGACGCCTGTACACCGCCCCGAGTCCCTTCGGGGAGAGGGGGCGGTCTATAAATCCTGGAAAATAAAAATAAATAAATCTGCAAAGTAAAACTCGGCTCTCATCTCCTGAAAGAAGACCATGGAAATTTGGACCAAGAAGTCAGCTCAGCTTTGCTTCACCTCTTCATTTCAATTATATCAAACATGCTTTTGAAAGGGAAATGTATTTTAACAAAAATTACCTTTAAATAGATCTGGAAATGCAGTTTTGAAACCAGTGAATTTGGGCTTTCAATTTGCCTGGCCTCCTTCCTTCCTCCTTCTCTATAAGGTGCATAGTTAGGAACATAGCTGTCCTTTCTTCTTGGGCTCTCACCTTCTCAGAATTAATCTGGTGCTAATTGTTTATCTTACTGGTAGTGGAGGTATAGATCTGGCTGCACGTTTGCATAATAAACGGCTTTCTTCTCAAAATAGAGTATTGCTGTGGTGATTAGAGATCAAAGTGCTCCCTAAGACTTTTCTTTCCATTCTATTCAGCAAAAAGAAGTAGGGGTGATCAGGAGTGGGCTATTATGAGTTCTCCCAGAGAACCCATAGCTAACGTTATGGCTGGTTTGGAGAACCTCCAAATCCCACCCCTGGCTGGCCCCACCCACCCCTCCCCTCCCAGGAGTCTCCACGCATCTCATTTTGGATGCGAGGTAAGTGCAGGGCCCGTGCAGAGGCTTGGGGAAGGGGAAAAACTGGTCTCCCAGAAGTTCCAGAAGGCCAAAAAACAGGCTGGAAAAGGCCCCATTTCTAGCCTTTGGAGGGCCTCCAGAGCCCGGGAGAGGAGGTTTTCACCCTCCCCGTGACTCAAGGAAAGCTTCCGGAGCCTGGGAAAATTGAAAACGGGGGCCCCACCATGGTGCAGGAGGCTGACTAGAGCACGCCCACCATGGCTACACCTACCATGGCCATGCCCACTCAGCAACTGGTCAGAAAAAGTCAGAAAAACACTGTAGAAAAAGTGCAGAGAAGAGCAACCAGGATGATTAGGGGACTGGAGACTAAAACATATGAAGAATGGTTACAAGAACTAGGTATGGCTAGTCCAAAAAAGAGAAGGATCAGGGGAGACTTGATAATATTGTTCCAATATTTGAGGGGCTGCCACAAAAAGGAGTGGGGTCAACCTATTTTCCAAAGGACCCAAAGGCCAGACAAGGAATAATGAATAGACACTGATCAGAGATTCAACCTAAAAATAAGGAGAAATTTTCTAACAGTGCGAGCAATCAACCAATGGAACAGAAGTTGCCTTAGGAAGTTGTAGCAGCCTCATCACTGGAGGCTTTCAAGAAGTGATTGGGCTGCCACATCCTGCTTAGGTCGGTGGTTGCTTGGACTAGATGACTTACAATCAGGATGGCGCACCTATGGCACATGTGCCACAGGTGGCACGCGCAGCCATTTGTCAGGGATGTGAGGCATTGCTCTGTCAGCCTTTTTTAAAGCCATTTTTAGTTCAGCCTTTTTAAATGCCATTTAGGCTCTGGAGAACGAAAACGACCCAACGGACAAACCGGAGTCACTTCTGGTTTGCTCGTAGGACTGTTTTTAGTCCTCCGGAGCCTTCAGGGAAGCCTCCTGAAGGTCCCTGAAGGCTCCGGAGGACTAAAAATGGCTCTATGAGACTTCCGGTTTGCTTGTGGGGCTGTTCTAGTCCTCCGGAGCCTTCAAGTAAGCCTCCTGAAGGCTCCGGAGGGTTTAAATCAGCCCTGCAAGCAAACAGGAACTCCATTCCCGAACTTCCAGTTTGCCCATAGGGCCGGGGGGGGGGGGTTGCACTCCGAAGACTTCAGGGAAGCTCCTGAAGCCTCCAGAGGGGCAGGGGAGGTTGTTTTCACTCTCCCCAGGCTCCTATAAGCCTGGGGAGGGCGAAAAAAGCATGCAAAAAATGGGGGGAGTGCCTGTCATGCACGCATGCATGCTGGGGGTGTCACACATTGTATTATAGGTGCGGCACACCCACGCACGACCCCTCTGCGCTCCCCCCACTTATGGCAGGCGAGCCAAAAAAGGTTCGCCATCGCTAACCTACAAGGTCCTTTCCAACCCTGTTAATCTGTTCTATCTGTAATTTGTTTTATCTCATTTAGGTTTGTTGGATCTGTCTGCAGTTGGGTTCACATAGGAGGTCCCATTTGAGTGCAATTAGCTTGGCACTCCATGCATCTACTCCCTTTTCTTTGATTTAGTGAAGCCAAGGTTGAAAAAAGCTGAAACCTGAATACGCAACCTCTTTTCCATACTGGCTGGGAAACTCTGGGTGTTCTGTTCTTCACTACAGGTTTGTGTAGATTGAACAGGCAGCTAAACTCCCCTTTCTTTCAATAAACCAGACTATGTACATAGATCTTGGCGCTTTATTAAAGGAACAGGATGAGTTTAAACTGGGAAAAATAGAAATACGTACAGTAAGAATCCAAATGCAAAACAAACAGTGTTGAGTTCTGGTGAGCATAACAATTACCAAATACAGATCAAAGTTCAAGTCTCACCGGTGGTGTTATGCACATGGAACATGGATTTTGCCCTCTGATAAACACGTGTCATGGATTAGGCTGGATTCTCCCAGGTGCTTCTGTTTCCTCAGAATGTTATAAAATGGAGTCTGGCTTCTCAGGATTCACCCATTTCCCCCAAAATGAGGAATGATGGGTACTCGGTAGAGTCAAAACACTACTAAAACCTACTTTCTAAATAATGAAAGGTTTGTCTCTGGATGGAGCTCAGTACATATTACAGAACAATGACAGCATGTACATATACAAACTCTATGTGGGAGGCTTGACACTGGGAGTTGAAATCTATACATCTTCAACCTCCCAAGACTGAGAAACATGGATATAAACTTTCACATTATCACTAGGTAAACGTAAAGATTCCCCTCACACATATGTGCTAGTCATTCCCAACTCTAGGGAGCAGTGCTCATCTCCATTTCAAAACCAAAGAGCCAGCGCTGTCCAAAGACGTTCTGTGGTCATGTGGCCGTCATGACTAAATGCCAAAGGCACACAGAATGCTATTACATTCCCACCAAAGGTGGTCCCTATTTTTCTACTTGCATTTTTACATGCTTTTGAACTGCTAGGTTGGCAGAAGCTGGGACAAATAACAGGAGCTCACTTCGTTACACGGTATTGGGGTTTCGAACCACCAAACTGCCGAACTTTCTGATCAACAAGCTCAGTGTCTTAGCCACTGAGCCACCAGGTCTGTCACTTTATCACTAAACCATAATATAAGACAGAGATCGGCATTATTGATAATACATTGGCATTAATATATTGATATGTGTTTCAAGAATGAAAGTGTTTAGAGCATATTCTCATATTCTAAACCCATCCACATAGATTCATTTTTGTATTAATTCTGGCAGGTTCTGTTTTGTAGATCCCTCCCCACTCCCAACCCCCAATAGAATAAAAATCAATGATTTGGAAATTTACTGTGGATAAACAGAAATGGAAATTGTACTATGCATGGGCGTGTGTGTGTGTGAGAATCCTTGATATTACAAGGTTCAAAAGACACCTAGTTTCTCTTTATTATTCAATGATCAGAAAAATGTTTTCTTTCAAGAGTTGAACAAACACTTTATCCTGTGAGTCATGATTGGAAGATTATTTCTTTTAAAAAAAAATTATTGATTTTTAGGGAATAAAAAGGAAAGGGGTAATGGAAAAGGTTACAAATTTTGGCAGTTGCAATGTGCGGCAGGTGTTCCCTCCCCCCATAATCATAGTATACATTTAGACACAATTCAATACAACATAGCAATATTTAGTCAGCATATAAATTCAGGTAATAATTTCAATCACTTTATATCAAGCAGATTTTCTTGCTCATTTCTGTGATCTGAGTTTTCTTGGTATTGCCCCTTCTCCCCCCGCTGGCAGAGCTCTGGCCCCTCTCGTGTCCTGTATATCTGGTGCAAGATCATCTGGTTTATCTAGGAGTGCTTTATTTTTTTCCATAAAGGCTTGTGCCTCTATGATTGTGTTAATTCTAATTCTTGTATCCTCCCAGAATATTAGCATACCTTCAGGCATCAGCCATCTGAACCACACCCCTTCTGGTAAAGTTTCTTTGCTAGTTGCGAATAGTTTTTCCTTTTCTCCCTCACTTTCTTGGGGATCTGTTTCAGAATGGTTATTTCCCTATCTTGGTATTTCAGAACTTGCCCCCTTTGTGCACTCAGGATTTCATCTCTTGTGGTCTTTCTAAGAAATTTAATGTGTACCTCCCTGGGTACATTGTGTGTTCTAGCATATGCAGAATTTACTCTATAAACCAGATCTAGTTCCCACCCCATCTGTTGCTTCTCTTTGTGAATGTATTCAGCTAAAATGCTTGTCATAATGTCCCTTATATCTTCATCATCTGTCTCAACCACATTTTGAAATCTAAGGTAAAAGGACATTCTTTCAAATTCTATTTTCATCTGTTGGATCTCAAGCTCTTTGTTCCCCTTCTGCACCCCTTCCACCCCCCCCCCTCATCTCAGCCGTCCCCCCCCTCCAAAAGATCCAGTCTCTGTGAGTTTTTACTGGTCTGGTCCTGGTTCTCTTTAAGTTCTTCTTTCATCTCTTTTAATTGCCTTTTTATCTCCTCTTGTCCCTCTAGGATTTGTTGAAACATTTGTTGAAAATCAGTCTCAGTAGTTTTAGGCTGCATCAAAGATGTTATCGTTGGTTGTGTACTGGGACTGGATGTTGTAGATGTCGGGGCAGAGGCAGCAAAGCCGGGCCTCCCAGGTGGTGGTTTTTTACGTGACATTTTATGAACAATAAAGAGTTCAGAGTCAATACAGAGAAAGATCAGTCAGAGGGGTAGAACCGCCAAGAGAGTTCAGGAGACTAAAGGTCTAGGCAGAAGTAGATTTTTCTGGTCACACTTTCTGGCAATGGAGTAATAAGTCTTTCACTCCAGGGAATCCAAAAAATCCAAATCAACAAGAGATTTGTCTGAGTAGCACGGAGACAAAGACCGGAAGCCTGAAGTTCTATAGGTGGAGTCAATTTTCACTGTTTATAAAGACAACAGAAGTGTGCCATCTTGCCCTGCCAGCTTCGGGGTTGGAGGCATAATAAAAAGTTTTCAAAGTTTCCAAAGTTTTCAGATCATCATTTCATTTATAGGGTTACAGTCCGAAATTCGCCTTTGCTATGAGCGTGGCGTCATTAGTTGGCTCTCTCCCTGCCTCCTCCCCTAGGGCTGAGAGCGAAAACAGTTTACAGCCGCCTGTCCGAGGGGGGGGAATCCCCCTCCCTCCAGCCACGCTTCTCCAAACCGAGTTGAAAGAGAGTTTTAATTAGCTGGCAATTTCTTTACAAGCAGGCAAAGGGAATGGAGAGAAGTTTCCACCTCACCGCACCGCAGCCGCGTCCTTCTGATCGCTCATTCTTCCAGCTGCCTCCTCACGAAGATGCCGGAACGCCTCCCCATCATGCTTCCCGATGCCTAGGGCGATGCGGGAGCCCCCCCAGCCGCCGCCGACTCAGGGGATCCCCCGCAGTGCCACCCCTTCGACAGGATCCTTTACAGGGCGTCCTGTGCCCCCCAAGGGGTGAGGGGCCCAGCAGGAGAGCGCGGGGTGAGCAGAGCCTGCCCGTCGCGATCAGCAGCGGAAGCGGAAGTGATTGGAAGATTATTTCAATGTTTGGTCTATGTATAACCAATCAATATGTTTGTGTACTTTTTTTCTTACAGTTAAGAAAAATGACTTCAATTGTTGTCATCTAATGCTACAATAGTGGCCAAAATTGTGGAAACCTTTTGGGAAAATTGTGCAGTATTTTTGAGGTTTGATGGTTAATAACACCACTCTCGTCACTCCAAATAACAGTGTCCCATTGTTCCTCTGTCCAGGTAACATGGGTTTTAGCCCAGTTAGCCTTTTCAACATTTGTTTGAGAGATAAAAGTGTGTTTTTTTTAAAATGGAATTCTAGATTTTAAGCCAAATTCCTGCAGTCTGCACCGAACAGTCCTTGCACTCAACTTTACATTGCATTGCACCATTTCATCTTGTGTACCCCTAGATGATTTTCTTCTGTCATATAGGCACATATAGTCTCTTAATTCTTCTATCATCACTTGCTCTTGTGCACCTGTTCCTGCCTTTACCGGTGTGGTTTCTGGGTGACCAGTCAACTCTTTGCACCTTTACTTTAATTTTATTACGTTTTACAAGCTCATTAAGTGAAAGAAGACAAAAAAAAAAACCCAACCAACTTCATAGCAATCACATAAAACACTGACAAATGTCCTCCTCTCAACTTCAATACATGATATCAATAACTGAATCCTACTGTGATCTGATTGGCTCATTGCTCATTTGGCTCATTGCCAAAACAAGATGACACTGATTGGCTCTCTAAACACTCCTGCTTATTGGCTATAATCAGATGAAGGAAAGCTATCGGATATCAACCTAAGCAAGGACCAGCAGTGTTGTCGCCTAACGAGCTGCGGAGCCGGAGAGTAAGCTAATCATAAACCCCACCTTATCTCGGTCAGTGGAAAAATCCTCTGCTCTCAAGCTGATAAATACCTGTGAAATTCATGGACACATCAACACTGATTTGTTTGCTTGTTTTGGCAAAAGTAGTAAATATTTCATTGGAATGTTACTTTTTCTCTAATGGCTTTTATCTAAAATTGCCAATGTCTCCGTTAGTGGCCTTTAATTAGGTGATTTACATATAGGGCATCTCTGTACCAATTGGCTGTTCTAATCAGAAGAGTCTAGAACCAACATTTATAATAAGAACAGTACAATTATTAAAACGTACCATATTTTCCTAAAAATATGACATGTCCTGATAATAAGGCCATGCCACATTTTTTGGGTGGACAAAAATGTAAGCCCTCCACCGAAAATAAGCTCCCTGAACAGCCCACCCTCCGGCAAGGCAGAGCACTGCTCTCCGACCTAGCTGTATCCTGAAGGCGCCAAGTTGCGGGAATGGGGTGGGGGTTGGCAGAGGCTCACATTGTTTGGTGCCTTCGGGATACTGCTAGGTTGGTGAGTGGTGATGTGCCCAGCTGGGTGGGTGTTGTTGGGCAGTTGCTCTCTTGCGAGCGGGCGCCCGAAGAGCCGGACACAGTCTCAGGGTCGAATGGCTGTGTTGCACTGTTTATGAGGCCCCATCACAATGACCAACCAATATTTTTCAGTCCATGTAGACTTTGGATTGCAGAGGTCAATTGGAGCTCTTTTTTCATTACTGAATATTAAAGTTTTGATTTCTATATGTCCCTGTGAGCTGACCTAATCCTATTTAGGATATAATAAAATAAAAGGTTTGGAAGGGACCTTGGATGTCTTCTAATCCAACTCCCTGCCTAGGCAGGAAATCCTATACCACTTCAGTCAAATGGTTATCCAACATCTTCTGTTGGAGTATTAACAACTTCTGGAGGCAAGTTGTTCCACTGATTAATTGTTCTGTCGGTTCTAAATTGCTTCTCTCCTTGGTTAGTTTCTACCTATTGCTACCTATTCTACCCTCAGGTGCTTTGGAGAATAGCTTGACTCCCTCTTCTTTGTGGCAACCCCTGAGATATTGGAACATGCTACCATGTCACCCCTAGTCCTTCTTTTCATTAAACTAGACATACCCATTTTCTGCAACTGTTCTTCATATGTTTTAGCCTCCAGATAGGTTTTACATTGTGGAACTAGTGAACATCTGGATGGGGTAATTCCAAAAGTCCTTGGAAATGATCCATTTTTTGTTTTTCTTGGACAGCTTAAAAACAACAGATCAATTGTCTGCCAGACTTACGGGAAGATCAGTTAACATGGCAGGGCAAAGGCAGGACATTGGCAAAGAATTAGTTGGCTTAGGGGGAAACAGAGTCCCTTGAAAAATTTCCACCCAGATTTGTTATTAGGAACTCACCATTTTTGTTGATCTATGAGGACTGAATCCTTTCTGTTATCTGAGCTTAAAGGAGCACGAGACCTGCTTTTTCCAGCTGGTGGGATGTCCAACTTAAGACCCTGCTAAGAGTGCTGCAATTACCTCTACCTCTAGGATGGACCCTAGAGGGATAATATAATAAAGGTAAAGGTTCCCCTTGCACATATGTCCTAATTGTTCCCGACTCTAGGGGATGGTGCTCATTTCTATTTCAAAGCTGAAGAGCCAGCGCTGTCCGAAGATGTCTCCATGGTCATGTGGCCGGCATGACTAAATGCCAAAGGTGCACAGGAACACTGTTATCTTCCCACTAAAGGTGGTTTCTATTTTTCTACTTGCATTTTTACATGCTTTCAAACTGCTAGGTTGGCAGAGCTGGGACAAGTAACGGAAGCTCAATCCGTTACACGGTGCTAGGGATTCGAACCACCAAACTGCTGACCTTTCTGATTGACAAGCTCAGCATCTTAGCCAGTAAGCCAACTAATGATATAGTAAGAGAGGCCAAAATGACTCATGCAGGAAGATCAGCAGAGCAAAAAAGTGGAAGTAGAAGGTTGATTCAGAACTAGACAAGAATTCTCAGAAAGTAACTAAAAGGAGTTCTCAACTTGTGTCTGTAATCAAATCTGCCCATTACATTCATAATTCATGACAGTCATAAAGGAAGATATTTTCCTGAATCCAAACAGTAGGGTCTCCTTCCATCTTCAAAGGGAAGCTGGACTATCCAGTTTTCTTCTTTCTTTGGGGAGAATGAGAGGAGTTTGTTAGATATAAGAAGTTTTCATGTGGTCACCTGTTGGGCTTAACTTGTGAAAGCCCATGAAGAAGAGGTAGGTTCCTACTGGTTCGGACCAATTCAGCCAAGTAGGTAGTAACTCGGCTGGACACATGCCCAAACCGGTTCTATCCTCAGTGCCACCATCTGTTTCTGTTTTACACATGCTCAGAACAATCTTCATTGAAAAAAATGTATTTTTTCCCTTTTCTAATGTTCTGTGCATTGCACAGACCTTTTTAGATGCAAATGTGCACATGCGGAAAGCACGCATCTTGTAAGTGTGCGAGCTAAGCGAGCCGGTAGTAATGCTAACAGGAACCCACCCCTGTCATGAAGCCATTACCCTCAGTCCCTCCATATCTTTTTGACAATCAGGTTCAGCCAGCACACCTCCAAGATTTATCGGGATGGGAATAAAATAAAGTAGGATTCTGATTTAAGCTTCACTGGATTCCTGGAACGGGAGTTAGACATTTGCTTGTTAGACCTTCATCCCCAAATATCTCAGCATCTACAATCTGAAGAAAATTTCATGGTGGAACTGATGCGCATGATCAATATGCTTATTTCAACCTTGAGCTACAAATATTCTCATTTATAGGTAGAAGGAAATGTAGCTAAACAGACCAGGAAAAATATTTCTTTAAAAAAACCATGAAAAGATGCACTGGCTGCATTCAGCCATTTTCCAGTAGAAAATCGAGACTGTTAAATCTCACACACATTATTTAGAACTTTAGATTTTTTTAAAAATATCACATATCATTTCTTGATATAAAATTACAGTTCATATCATTTTAGCTGAAAAGAGTAATTTGTGACCCTGCTTCTTCAGAAGCTCTGTATGGCTTCATTAAAACTGATTTTAAAGAACCTTTATCATTATACTTTTTAATAATTGTACTGTTCTTCTTGTATTAATTTTGGTTCTAGACTCTTCTAGTTATTTTAGCCACCTAGAATAGCCAGTTGGTGCAGAGATACTCTATATTTAAATAATCCAGTTAAAGGACACTTACATAGACATTGGCGATGTAGATATCCTACCAGCATAATGTAGATATCTTACAAGCATAATAGCTGAAAAGGCATTCCAGAAAGAGGTAAAACACTTACTACTGTTGCCAAAACAAGCAAACGAATCAATGTTGACGTCCATGAATTTAGCAGGAACTGGATATTGACTTTAAACATGAAGCAAAATTATGCAACTACAATTAAACAAGGTATTATTAAACAAGGGAGAGAAGGCGATAGGAGAGGAAAGGCTTCTGTGGGGCAGAGGTGGTAGAAGGAGAACATTTTCTTCCGAAAATGTAAAAAAATAAACAAACACATTCACTTGCAGTGTATGAGCTGATCTACTCCAATGTAGGATAAATTATGCATTGTGTCATCAGTGAACACCTGGATGGGGTAATTCCAAAAGTCCTTGGAAAAGGTTCCAATTTTTAAAAACATTAATGTTTGGGGGGAGTTGATCAAAAACAACCAATCCATTTACTGCCAGTCTTACTGGAAGGCTGGTTAACTTGAGCAGGTCAATGGCAGGAACATTGGCAATGAATTGGTTGACTTAGAGAAAAACAAACAAAGCCTTTTGAAACCTAACTTCCAGCATTAACAAAAATGATTAGAAACTCACCATTTCTGTGGACATATGGGGCCATATTTATTATCTGAGCTTATAAGAGTATGAGATCTTCTATTTCCAGATGGTGAAGTGTCCGTCATAGGAGCACGCTAACAACATACTTCTGAGAAGGTTCTAGATGGATGCTATGATATCATAAGCCAGTAATGGCTAACCTTTTTGTCATTGCCTGCCAACAGCGTGCGCCCATGCGCCTGCATCCATAATGTAATGCGTGTCCTACACCCCCTGCTGCCATGTGCCCCACCCCCATGTGCATGCATATGCAAAACTCCCCACACCCTGTTTTGGGCCTAGGCCTCCCTGCAGCCTCCTGAGAGCACAAATGGGTCATGGGTAGTGCTGCAACCCCCCTGCACCCCATTTTGGGCCTAGTAGGTGTCCCTGCAGCCTCCTGGGAGTAAAAACATGCCATGGGGGAGTGCTGCCCCCCAGTTTCCCCTTCCTATGTGCACATCTCCAGCATGTGTCCCGTCAACCCCCCCTCCCCACCACATGCGTGGCAGAGACTTGAAAATCAGCTGGCCGGCGGGAGGCATGCGCGCATGCCTGGTAGATCTGAGCTGAGGCAATGGTTTGTGTGCCCTCAGATACAGCTTTGCATGCCACTTGTGGTACGTGTGCCATAGGTTCACCATCACAGTCATGGGCCAACCTGACTCATATTATCTGCATGAAGATTAGCAGTGCAATAATTGGTGGTGGAAGGTTGATGTTTTTAGTGAACAAGCAGTTCTTAGAAAGTAACTAAAGGAAGGTTTTTAAGATTATGTCTATAATCAAGCCTGCCTACTATCGTTGTCATTCATAACAGTTGTAATACATTCCATGGCATAGGACCTAGTTATCTGCAGGATCGCATCCTACCTCACACGTCCCTACGACCAATCCGCTCACACAGGGAGGGACTCCTCCTGGTGCCGTCCGCTAGGCAATGCCAGCGGGCGACACCTAGGAGTAGGTCCTTCTCTGTGATGGGCCCAACCCTCTGGAATGACCTCCCCCCCGACATCAGAACCACCACCGACCTCCGCTCCTTCCGTCAAAAATTAAAGACTCACCTGTTTCAATCAGCTGGCCTGGCACTCTCTTAGTTTTGCCTCCCGGGGATATATTTTAATTGGGTTTGGGTATTTTAATTGGGGATGTTTTTTAGGGTTTCCATAGTATATTTATTTCTTGTACAGTCTTATCTCCTCCATCTAAATGTTTAGTATTTAATTGTTTTATATTATTGTATTTTATCTGCATTTTATCTAAGTGTACAACGCCCCGAGTCCCTTTTTGGGAGAGGGGGCGGTTTAGAAATCCAAAGAAATAAATAAAATAAATAAATAATACGTCAGCAACATGACCAACGGATGTTACCACTTCTTTTGCAGAGGTAATTAAGCAAATGCCACAGCTATAAAGTGACTCCATTATAGATCTACTGTCCTTGATGGGGCTACTTTCCAGATATTTCTGCATCAAATATCTCTGCATTAAATATCTGTAGATATTCTTTTGGGAAAACATTGAATAGCAACAACTCAGGGAATATACTGGGTTTCCTCGAAAATAAGACAGGGTCTTATTTTCTTTTGATTCCCGAAATAAGCGCTTGGACTTATTTTCGGGGAAGTCTTATTTTTTTTCAGATGCAGGAGGCCCTTTAACCTCGGCCCACGGCCCACAGATCAGCTGACCCAGAGAGGGGTGGATGTTCTTTCTCTGTTTCTAGCATCGCTGGGCCTGCTACTCTTTTAGCAACCGCCAGTAAGAGAAGGGGTGTGGTAGCTAGGGTTTGTGGGAGTGGCCTCTGTGAGGCCATTCCGTGTGGATGGCAGGTCCATGTGGGGCACGTGGCGCATGTTCCTCCTCTTCCCCTCCAAGAATAGTGGAGACCAGCTGTGCATGCATTTAAATGTTTTAGAGGAGGGCTTATTTTCAGGGGAGGTTTGTTTGTCTCATGGTTTGTTTCCTTTCTGGTCTCCACTACTTTTGAGACCAGACTACTCAGCTATTTAGAAAGTGGTCTATATAGCACGCACAGTTCTCAGCCACAAAGAAGATGTAGATTTTTGGAATACAATTTCTCCATTCGTTTCCAGTCAGACCCACCTTCTCCTTGGGAGATCAGTTTATCCTTCTAGAGAGAAGAAGAGAAAGGAGACATCCCACAAAGAAGCCAAAGTCCATGGAGAAAGGGGAAGATCAGTTACAAGTTATAAGCACCTGGACATGCCTTCATAAAAGTCTATTTCCTCATACACAGTGATAAAAGCTCCAGAGGCTTCATTCCAAGGCTTGTATTTTGAAATGAAACATAGCCCTAAGGGTATAAATAGGAGCTCTCCAAAGAAAAGTGATCAGAAGAAATCCAAACTTTCATTTCAATTCCAAGGAAGGGTTCTACACGTTGACCACTTTTTTCACCAGGAGGGTAAGTTTGAATCCACTTTGACCTGCACTGTTCTGAGGCTGCTTTCCATACGGAACACTCTCTGAACCTGTGTTACCCAGGAGGGACATCCTTCCAATGTTTAATGTCTTTTGTCTATGTGCATCTGTTTTCCATCCTTACCATCTCTTACGTGTCTGCATTTACGTCCACAGAAGGGCTTCTTATGCTAGGGATCATTGATCAACAGGGGAAAGGGAGGGAGGCTTTATTAACCGAATAACAGAGTTGGAAGGAACCTTTAGAGGTCTTCTAGTCCAACCCCCTGCTCAAGCAGGAAACCCTATATCACTGATGGCAAACCTTTTTTGGCTCACGTGCCAAAAGCAGGGGCAGGGGGGGTCGTGCGTGGGCATGCCATAACCATAATGCTATGTGCATGACCAGCACACCCCACCGTTTTTAGCATGCTTTTTTTTTACCAGAGGCTTTATAGGAGCCTGGGGAGGGTGAAAACAGCCTCCCCTGCCCCCGCCGGAAGCCCTCCGGAAGTTTCAGGATGGGCAAACCGGAAGTTCAGGAACGGACTTCCGGTTTGCTCGTAGGGCCGTTTTTTGTCCTCCGGAGCCTTCAGGGAAGCCTCCTGAAGACCCCTGAAGGCTCCAGAGGACTAAAACCGGCCCTACAAGCAAACTGGAAGTCCATTCCCAAACTTCCGGTTTCCCCTTAGGGCGTTTTTCATACTCCAGAGGTTTCCTTGAAGCCTCTGGAGGATGAAAAATGGCTTCAAAAGTAGGCTGAAGTCAGCTGGCCAGCGCGCGCCTTGTTTCGCCATCACGGCCCTATATCATTTCAGACAAATGGTTGTCCAATCTCTCAGTCACATCCCAATCATTGTCCGGCTGTCTTTTCTACAGGGAGGCTTTCCAGAAAGTACACACTAGACTCTGTAACTCCAAAGAAAGGAATCTGCACTATTAGCATGAAAATCTAATAGTTGAAAATCTTGTAGTTGTTCCAGTCCCAAAATGGATGAAGCCCAATGCCCAGATACTCATCCTCAGCTGCTACATTTTGCACAACATCAATTGCCCTGAAACTTTGCAGGATACTCTCAAAACTAAAAAACTGAAAAAAAGATGAATCTCCTATAAGAATCTGTTTAAATCTTGGAGGGAAAAAAGAGTTGAATCTATTTGTAATGTCTGGGTTTTTGTGCTTCAGTGGAAAATACTATTGAAATCTGGATAGGATTAGATAATTTACTTTCAGTTTGGGGATAGCCTGTAGTATCTCATTTTGCCTTTCTATGGACATGAGTCCGAGCGGGAAGACTTATTGAGAGCAATGGTTTCTGCATTCTATGCATTTACTCTCTTCTCTTAAATTCCAAGAACTGAAGTTATAGTTGGAGTGACACCAAAACTTCCTGTAACCGTACATCTAATGATCTTGCTGGATATTTGAAGGGGAAATTCAGACGTTTTAGCCTTTCAACAATAGATAAAGCTCTGAGGTTTCATCCGTGGATATACTGATTACTGTATGCAAGACAAATGGGGTTTCTTGCCATTTTCTAAGAAATGTCAGTGAAGGAGACGGTAACCAAAATATTTGATTGACTGTATCTATAATGGTGGCAGTCCTTCTTATTCCTGCCCTTACTATGGCACACAACTAACCAAACAGGTGTAAGATTCCAGAAGTTTCCCCGAGCCACTGAAATGCCAAAGTGAGTGAGACTTAAGACGAGGCTTGCAAAAAATATCAGCTTTTATTTATGGCAAGAGCTGGGTGACAAAATTATATCCAAAACATACAAACAATGCATGTAAGGAATAGCCACCTCCTGCAAAAATGGCTCAGAGTATTATATACATTTCAGGCAGATAGAAACAAAGTTTATCCAATCAGAGACAAAGATTCGTTAACAACTGTTCTTTAAAGCGATGTTTTGTTCAAGCTCCTGTCTCTGTCTACTTTATCTATGGAGTATTCCTATAGCCTTGTGTAGGGGGTGGCAGCCCCCCTTTGCCAAATTGTTTTTTGGCAGAATGCTTTAAAGATTTATGAGCCAGGAAAACTCCCTAGTTTGGTTCTTTAATCTATGGAGCCTGATATTCCCATGAAACAATTTCTTCTATGTTTTCAAGAATGTGCCTAGCTTTGAAGCCAAGAATAGAAGTGAGACACAGCAGCGAGATAACATATGTAGTAATGCCATCCAGTGTTAAGGTTACAATTTGCTAGGCTAGAAAACAACGAATTTCTGACAGCATACAATAATATAAGCAGAAGCCAATAACAAAGCTTAAGTCTTAATAAATGATTTCTAGCAGTATATCATATCAGAAGCAAACAACAAATATTGGTTTAATCAGTAACAATTATATAGTAACATGAGCAATTCGTCATAAAAGCAAATAGCCAATATTAGTTCATATTGCTTCATATACTCCTTCACAGGTATGCGTAACCTTTAGTCCCACAGTTCATTTTGAAACAAAACTCATTTCCAATTTTCCAGCATGTGGGAACTGGGAAATAGAAGTTTTTTTTCTATTTTGCATCATCCATTTGCTTGAAACTATACCTCCAGTACACCTGAAGCCAAACTTTTTTTAAACAAAAATTATGTCTTTAAATTGACCTGGATTTTTGGTTTTGAAGCCAAGAGCTTTGGCATTCCAATTTCAGGCCCTTCTTCCTTTTCTCTCTATACATTCTGGAGTTTGCAAAACAGCCAGCATCTTTTTCCTATCCTCCCAAACCTTTCAGAATTACTCATGGAGTTAACGTGAATCTCGCTGGCAGTAGTGATACAGAATTACTGCATATTGATGTACCTGTCGATTCTCTTAATAAGCAGAAATCTTTCTTTGTATACAGACTAGATTTGGCTCAGAGTGTAACCTGAATACCCTCTTTCCTCTCCCTCACACAACATTTGCCTAGACCAGAGGTGGTATTCAGCAGGTTCTGACCAGTTCTGGAGAACCAGTAGCGGAAATTTTGAGTAGTTCGGAGAACTGGTAAATACCACCTCTGACTGGCCCCGCCCCCATCTATTCTCTGCCTCCCGAGTCCCAGATTCACTTAATGACTGCAGGATTCATTTAACAACTGCAGTGAAAAAAGGTCATAAAATGGGGCAAAACTCAGTTAACAACTTCCTTGCTTGGCAACAAAAATTGTGGCCTCATTTGCGGTTGTAAATCAAGGACTATGTGTATATAGAGATATACATGCATACCAACACAGATAGTCCTTGACTTACAACAGTTCATTTAGTGGCTATTCAAAGTTACGACGCCACAAAAAATGACTTATGACAATTTTTCACACTTTTTTTTTAAACAAAGTTTTATTGGTTTTTTTAAAAAAATAATAAGGAAAAGGGTATTGGAGAGGGTTACAAATTTTGACAGTTACAATGTGTGAAGGGTATCCCCTCCCCCCGTACTCATAGTATTCATTTAAACAAATGATTCAATATTACATAGTGGTAATTTGTCAGCATATATATTCATATAAAAGTTTCAATCAATTTGTATAAAGCCGATTTCCTTATTCATTTTTGTGATCTGAGTTTTCTTTGTATTGCCCCTTCTCCCCCCGGCAGCAGGGCTCCGGCCCCTCCCGTGTCTTGTATGTCGGGTGTAAGATCATCAGCTATATCTATCTATGCTTTATTTTTAAACAAATGTGGTTGGGAAAGGCGTAAATTGGGGCAAAATTCGCTTAACAAATTTCTCACTTAGTCACATAAATTTTGGTCCTACATTGAGACTACATGAATACACACAAACTTTCCGTTTGGTACTAGGTAAGGAGACCACCCAGTGTACAAACCAGGGGTAAAATTCAGCAGGTTCTGACAGGTTCTGGAGAATCGGTAGCGGAAATTTTGAGTAGTTCGGAGAACCAGCAAATGCCACCTCTGGCTGGCCCTCGTAGTGGGGAGGGAATGTGGATTTTGTAATATCTTTCCCCCAGGAGTGGGGAGGGAATGGAGATTTTGCAGTATCCTTCCCCTGCCACGCCCACCAAGCCATGCCCACAGAACCAGTAGTAAAAAAAAAAATTGAATTTCACCACTGGCACAAACCACAAGGGCCCACAGCTCAACTGCATATCTAGTCACAACCTGGGAAGTTTTAATGTTGGATGAGGAAGTCAGAAGATCACTTAGAACAGAATTCCCCAACCTTTCCAGGTTGGCGGCCCAAAGTGGGGAGGGAGGGGGAAAAGAGGGGATGGTTTTGTGGGAGGGGCAGGTGCACGTGAATGCACAAGCACCAGTTGCTCACAGGAGTTGGGCTGAGAGTTCACGCCCACACACCATCCAGTCACTCACACAGCCCGGTTGCGTATAGGCCACAGATCAGTAGTGGCCCATGGCCCACAGGTTGGGGACTTTCACTTCTCTTCTGCTTCTGATCTCTACAGATTCCTGGAGTCTCCCACCATGCTGGCCTCCAAGATCTCCTGTTTGCTGGTGGCCTCTTTGGCCTTTCTTTTGGGGGCTCTGCTGGTCATGCCCAGCCAAGGGCAAAACTGGGCTGCATTCCAGAATAAGCACATTGACAGCCGCAGCCAGTACCCACCTGCCACAATCAACACATATTGTGAAAACATGATGCGATATCGGGGCTTGACCAAATATTTTTGCAAACCCTTCAACACTTTTATTTTTGAATCTGCCAATGTAATCCAACAAATCTGCCGAGGCATCTGGGACTCAACTTCTGTTGGCAGCAAGGCTTATTTCAAATTGGTTGAGTGCATTTATACTGGTGGCCGTGCTCCTATTAACTGCAACTATCAAGGAAGCAGCGTGTCTAAACACATTGTTATTACCTGTGAACAATATTATCCTGTTCACTACAGTCAATCTGTACAGCTGTATCAGGTTTAATTCGTTTTTAAGGGGATAGGATATTTATCTTTTGTATTTGTTTTAATGAGACGCCTGTACACCGCCCCGAGTCCCTTCGGGGAGAGGGGGCGGTCTATAAATCCTGGAAAATAAAAATAAATAAATCTGCAAAGTAAAACTCGGCTCTCATCTCCTGAAAGAAGACCATGGAAATTTGGACCAAGAAGTCAGCTCAGCTTTGCTTCACCTCTTCATTTCAATTATATCAAACATGCTTTTGAAAGGGAAATGTATTTTAACAAAAATTACCTTTAAATAGATCTGGAAATGCAGTTTTGAAACCAGTGAATTTGGGCTTTCAATTTGCCTGGCCTCCTTCCTTCCTCCTTCTCTATAAGGTGCATAGTTAGGAACATAGCTGTCCTTTCTTCTTGGGCTCTCACCTTCTCAGAATTAATCTGGTGCTAATTGTTTATCTTACTGGTAGTGGAGGTATAGATCTGGCTGCACGTTTGCATAATAAACGGCTTTCTTCTCAAAATAGAGTATTGCTGTGGTGATTAGAGATCAAAGTGCTCCCTAAGACTTTTCTTTCCATTCTATTCAGCAAAAAGAAGTAGGGGTGATCAGGAGTGGGCTATTATGAGTTCTCCCAGAGAACCCATAGCTAACGTTATGGCTGGTTTGGAGAACCTCCAAATCCCACCCCTGGCTGGCCCCACCCACCCCTCCCCTCCCAGGAGTCTCCACGCATCTCATTTTGGATGCGAGGTAAGTGCAGGGCCCGTGCAGAGGCTTGGGGAAGGGGAAAAACTGGTCTCCCAGAAGTTCCAGAAGGCCAAAAAACAGGCTGGAAAAGGCCCCATTTCTAGCCTTTGGAGGGCCTCCAGAGCCCGGGAGAGGAGGTTTTCACCCTCCCCGTGACTCAAGGAAAGCTTCCGGAGCCTGGGAAAATTGAAAACGGGGGCCCCACCATGGTGCAGGAGGCTGACTAGAGCACGCCCACCATGGCTACACCTACCATGGCCATGCCCACTCAGCAACTGGTCAGAAAAAGTCAGAAAAACACTGTAGAAAAAGTGCAGAGAAGAGCAACCAGGATGATTAGGGGACTGGAGACTAAAACATATGAAGAATGGTTACAAGAACTAGGTATGGCTAGTCCAAAAAAGAGAAGGATCAGGGGAGACTTGATAATATTGTTCCAATATTTGAGGGGCTGCCACAAAAAGGAGTGGGGTCAACCTATTTTCCAAAGGACCCAAAGGCCAGACAAGGAATAATGAATAGACACTGATCAGAGATTCAACCTAAAAATAAGGAGAAATTTTCTAACAGTGCGAGCAATCAACCAATGGAACAGAAGTTGCCTTAGGAAGTTGTAGCAGCCTCATCACTGGAGGCTTTCAAGAAGTGATTGGGCTGCCACATCCTGCTTAGGTCGGTGGTTGCTTGGACTAGATGACTTACAATCAGGATGGCGCACCTATGGCACATGTGCCACAGGTGGCACGCGCAGCCATTTGTCAGGGATGTGAGGCATTGCTCTGTCAGCCTTTTTTAAAGCCATTTTTAGTTCAGCCTTTTTAAATGCCATTTAGGCTCTGGAGAACGAAAACGACCCAACGGACAAACCGGAGTCACTTCTGGTTTGCTCGTAGGACTGTTTTTAGTCCTCCGGAGCCTTCAGGGAAGCCTCCTGAAGGTCCCTGAAGGCTCCGGAGGACTAAAAATGGCTCTATGAGACTTCCGGTTTGCTTGTGGGGCTGTTCTAGTCCTCCGGAGCCTTCAAGTAAGCCTCCTGAAGGCTCCGGAGGGTTTAAATCAGCCCTGCAAGCAAACAGGAACTCCATTCCCGAACTTCCAGTTTGCCCATAGGGCCAGGGGGGGGGGGGTTGCACTCCGAAGACTTCAGGGAAGCTCCTGAAGCCTCCAGAGGGGCAGGGGAGGTTGTTTTCACTCTCCCCAGGCTCCTATAAGCCTGGGGAGGGCGAAAAAAGCATGCAAAAAATGGGGGGAGTGCCTGTCATGCACGCATGCATGCTGGGGGTGTCACACATTGTATTATAGGTGCGGCACACCCACGCACGACCCCTCTGCGCTCCCCCCACTTATGGCAGGCGAGCCAAAAAAGGTTCGCCATCGCTAACCTACAAGGTCCTTTCCAACCCTGTTAATCTGTTCTATCTGTAATTTGTTTTATCTCATTTAGGTTTGTTGGATCTGTCTGCAGTTGGGTTCACATAGGAGGTCCCATTTGAGTGCAATTAGCTTGGCACTCCATGCATCTACTCCCTTTTCTTTGATTTAGTGAAGCCAAGGTTGAAAAAAGCTGAAACCTGAATACGCAACCTCTTTTCCATACTGGCTGGGAAACTCTGGGTGTTCTGTTCTTCACTACAGGTTTGTGTAGATTGAACAGGCAGCTAAACTCCCCTTTCTTTCAATAAACCAGACTATGTACATAGATCTTGGCGCTTTATTAAAGGAACAGGATGAGTTTAAACTGGGAAAAATAGAAATACGTACAGTAAGAATCCAAATGCAAAACAAACAGTGTTGAGTTCTGGTGAGCATAACAATTACCAAATACAGATCAAAGTTCAAGTCTCACCGGTGGTGTTATGCACATGGAACATGGATTTTGCCCTCTGATAAACACGTGTCATGGATTAGGCTGGATTCTCCCAGGTGCTTCTGTTTCCTCAGAATGTTATAAAATGGAGTCTGGCTTCTCAGGATTCACCCATTTCCCCCAAAATGAGGAATGATGGGTACTCGGTAGAGTCAAAACACTACTAAAACCTACTTTCTAAATAATGAAAGGTTTGTCTCTGGATGGAGCTCAGTACATATTACAGAACAATGACAGCATGTACATATACAAACGGGAGGCTTGACACTGGGAGTTGAAATCTATACATCTTCAACCTCCCAAGACTGAGAAACATGGATATAAACTTTCACATTATCACTAGGTAAACGTAAAGATTCTCCTCACACATATGTGCTAGTCATTCCCAACTCTAGGGAGCAGTGCTCATCTCCATTTCAAAACCGAAGAGCCAGCGCTGTCCAAAGACGTTCTGTGGTCATGTGGCCGTCATGACTAAATGCCAAAGGCACACAGAATGCTATTACCTTCCCACCAAAGGTGGTCCCTATTTTTCTACTTGCATTTTTACATGCTTTTGAACTGCTAGGTTGGCAGAAGCTGGGACAAATAACAGGAGCTCACTCCGTTACACGGTATTGGGGTTTCGAACCACCAAACTGCCGAACTTTCTGATCAACAAGCTCAGTGTCTTAGCCACTGAGCCACCAGGTCTGTCACTTTATCACTAAACCATAACATAAGACAGAGATCGGCATTATTGATAATACATTGGCATTAATATATTGATATGTGTTTCAAGAATGAAAGTGTTTAGAGCATATTCTCATATTCTAAACCCATCCACATAGATTCATTTTTGTATTAATTCTGGCAGGTTCTGTTTTGTAGATCCCTCCCCACTCCCAACCCCCAATAGAATAAAAATCAATGATTTGGAAATTTACTGTGGATAAACAGAAATGGAAATTGTACTATGCATGGGCGTGTGTGTGTGTGAGAATCCTTGATATTACAAGGTTCAAAAGACACCTAGTTTCTCTTTATTATTCAATGATCAGAAAAATGTTTTCTTTCAAGAGTTGAACAAACACTTTATCCTGTGAGTCATGATTGGAAGATTATTTCTTTTTTAAAAAAAATTATTGATTTTTAGGGAATAAAAAGGAAAGGGGTAATGGAAAAGGTTACAAATTTTGGCAGTTGCAATGTGCGGCAGGTGTTCCCTCCCCCCATACTCATAGTATACATTTAGACACAATTCAATACAACATAGCAATATTTAGTCAGCATATAAATTCAGGTAATAATTTCAATCACTTTATATCAAGCAGATTTTCTTGCTCATTTCTGTGATCTGAGTTTTCTTGGTATTGCCCCTTCTCCCCCCGCTGGCAGAGCTCTGGCCCCTCTCGTGTCCTGTATGTCTGGTGCAAGATCATCTGGTTTATCTAGGAGTGCTTTATTTTTTTCCATAAAGGCTTGTGCCTCTATGATTGTGTTAATTCTAATTCTTGTATCCTCCCAGAATATTAGCATACCTTCAGGCATCAGCCATCTGAACCACACCCCTTCTGGTAAAGTTTCTTTGCTAGTTGCGAATAGTTTTTCCTTTTCTCCCTCACTTTCTTGGGGATCTGTTTCAGAATGGTTATTTCCCTATCTTGGTATTTCAGAACTTGCCCCCTTTGTGCACTCAGGATTTCATCTCTTGTGATCTTTCTAAGAAATTTAATGTGTACCTCCCTGGGTACATTGTGTGTTCTAGCATATGCAGAATTTACTCTATAAACCAGATCTAGTTCCCACCCCATCTGTTGCTTCTCTTTGTGAATTTATTCAGCTAAAATGCTTGTCATAATGTCCCTTATATCTTCATCATCTGTCTCAACCACATTTTGAAATCTAAAGTAAAAGGACATTCTTTCAAATTCTATTTTCATCTGTTGGATCTCAAGCTCTTTGTTCCCCTTCTGCACCCCTTCCACCCCCCCCCCTCATCTCAGCCGTCCCCCCCCCTCCAAAAGATCCAGTCTCTGTGAGTTTTTACAGGTCTGGTCCTGGTTCTCTTTAAGTTCTTCTTTCATCTCTTTTAATTGCATTTTTATCTCCTCTTGTCCCTCTAGGATTTGTTGAAACATTTGTTGAAAATCAGTCTCAGTAGTTTTAGGCTGCATCAAAGATGTTATCGTTGGTTGTGTACTGGGACTAGATGTTGTAGATGTCGGGGCAGAGGCAGCAAAGCCGGGCCTCCCAGGTGGTGGTTTTTTACGTGACATTTTATGAACAATAAAGAGTTCAGAGTCAATACAGAGAAAGATCAGTCAGAGGGGTAGAACCGCCAAGAGAGTTCAGGAGACTAAAGGTCTAGGCAGAAGTAGATTTTTCTGGTCACACTTTCTGGCAATGGAGTAATAAGTCTTTCACTCCAGGGAATCCAAAAAATCCAAATCAACAAGAGATTTGTCTGAGTAGCACGGAGACAAAGACCGGAAGCCTGAAGTTCTATAGGTGGAGTCAATTTTCACTGTTTATAAAGACAACGGAAGTGTGCCATCTTGCCCTGCCAGCTTCGGGGTTGGAGGCATAATAAAAAGTTTTCAAAGTTTCCAAAGTTTTCAGATCATCATTTCATTTATAGGGTTATACAGTCCTTGCACTCAACTTTACATTGCATTGCACCATTTCATCTTGTGTACCCCTAGATGATTTTCTTCTGTCATATAGGCACATATCGTCTCTTAATTCTTCTATCATCACTTGCTCTTGTGCACCTGTTCCTGCCTTTACCGGTGTGGTTTCTGGGTGACCAGTCAACTCTTTGCACCTTTACTTTAATTTTATTACATTTTACAAGCTCATTAAGTGAAAGAAGACAAAAAAAAAGCCAACCAACTTCATAGCAATCACATAAAACACTGACAAATGTCCTCCTCTCAACTTCAATACATGATATCAATAACTGAATCCGACTGTGATCTGATTGGCTCATTGCTCATTTGGCTCATTGCCAAAGCAAGATGACACCTGATTGGCTCTCTAAACACTCATGCTCATTGGCTATAATCAGATGAAGGAAAGCTATCGGATATCAACCTAAGCAAGTTGTGCTTCCTTTTTCTGGTTATTTGGCTGTAACTTTTCATAGAATAAAGAGAAATGAACAAACTCTGTTGCATTACATTCTTTATTAAATTATCTATCCATTGATACATAATTTTATGGTACTACTAAAAATGTGGTGTTATTAGCCATCAAACCTCAAAAATACACTTTCCCCAAAAGGTTTCCATAATTTCGGCAACTACTGTATATTCTCTTTATATGAACCTGTAATCCTTTAATTTGGGGTAGAATTCGGAAAACTAGTATGGAGCTGAGCATTTACTGGCCAGATGCCCTCCCTGGCACCTACACAGAGTTCACAGCAGATATTTTTTCTTTGCATCTGATTCTATACTATGGTGTGTGTGTGTGTGTGTTGTGTGTGTGTGTGTTGTGTGTGTGTGTGTAAGAGAGATGCTACAAAAGAATACATAATCAAAACTTGTCCATATATAAACTTGTGTATATATATATATATATATATATATATGTATGTATATATATATATATATATATATATATATATATATATATATATATATATATATATATATATATATATATATATATATATATATATATATATATAGTTTTTATTATGTGTTCTTTTGTGGCATTTCACTTTTCACGTGTGTTATTTGTGTATGTATATAAAATCACATTTTAAGAATTGACTCAAAACAGAAAGCAAGCAAGAACCTCTGCTTGTAAAATATTCTGCTTCTATCCTTCAGCTTGAGCAGTGCAGGAATTGATCATGTTGGGAAGGAAATAAGTGAAATGATTCAGATAATTGTTCAGGTCCGTGTCCTATAAATTATTTTGTTCCTTAATTATTCCTTTAAATGATACCACCCCCACCCTGTAAGGAGTTTGAGAAACATGTTTGGATGCTGAAGACTCAAAGAAAGTTTCAACATAACTGAGTATTTTATTATTTTAATTATTAGAAATCCTTCCCAAATAATCTGAAGTGTAAGTAAACGTCAGCACAGAACATAAAACTGCCTTTCCAGAGTTTCCTGCTAAAATTTCTGATGCAAACACAAGACAGAAACCCTTAACACCAGATACTATGATTTATATTGAGCATGATCTGTTTGAATCCTGTCTAAAGAATGTCTCTTCAAAAATGAGGGCCCGAGATTCTGTTCTTCTGTGAATCCAATTCATGCAAACCTCTCACCCTTTGGAATCAGGGTCTCTTCCCTACAATTCATGCTTGCAGATGTAGGCATTCAGTTTGTGACATGCAGTGTTGTTCCATTTAGTGAAATCTATAAGGAATGAAAACAAGCAGTGATTAAAGAATGGGATACGTTCAGCCAGCCAGCCAGTCTTTGGGATTCAACAAAGCACAGCATGATTAGCCCAAAATGGACAGACGCTCCCACAAAAGCAAAAAAGGGACTCTACCTCCGTAGTTTCTAATCTTTTGTAAACACAGTTGGACAAAACCTTGCAGATCATATAGTCCAGGGCAGAGGTGGGTTCCTACTGCTTCGGATTAATTCGACCAAGTAGGTAGTAACTTGGCCTGCCACGCCCCCAAATTGGTTCTCTTGGCAGTGCTGTAGGCCCCGCCATCTTGTTTTTTGCTTCTGCACATGCACAGAAGCATTTTTAGTACTGTGCATGTGCGCATAGTGTGCATCAAGCGGGCACATGTGCGAAGCGCATCCCTGAGCGAACCGGCAGTAGCAGCAGCCAGAACCCACCCCTGGTCCAGGGGTATCAAACTCAATTTCATTGAGGCTGCATCAGGGCTGTGGTTGACCTCCGGGGGCCGGGTGGGCATGGCCGACTGGGTGGGTGTGGCCAACTGGGTGGGAGTGGCCAGTTTGACACCCCTCACTGATGGTGGCTGATTGGGCAGACGTGGACAACTGGGTGGGTGTGGCCAGCTTGATGCCACTCCCCAAACTGCTGGCATGCTTCCTGTTTGCACTGGGCCAATGTTTCCTCTTCGCATTGGATACACCTGGCCAAAGTGATGTGGGTCAGCCCCTTACATTTTCCAGGATGGCCTCGCAGGCCAAATCCAACCACATCACAGCCAGATCCGGCCCATGGGCCTTGTGTTCAACACCCCTGATCCAGTCCAACACCCTGCCCAAGCACAAGACCCTAAACCATTCTGGACAGAGGGCTGTCCAAACTCTTCTTAAGAAACTCCAGTATTATAGCACCTGCAACTTCTGAAAATATGCCATTCCACTGATTAATTTGTTCTCACTCCAGGAAATTTCTCCTTAGTTCTTGATTAGATCTTTCTTTTCATCTATTACTTCCTGTCTTGCCCTCTGGTGCTTTAGAAAGTAGGCTGCCTCCTTCTTTGTGACAGCTTCTCAAACATTGGAAGACTGCTATCATGTCACCCCTAGTCCTCTTTGTTATTTAAACAGTCATAACTTAACATCAGCATCACAGCAAGCCATCGACTGACAGTCTGCAGATCAGGCTGAATGTTGGGAATAGAGATTTAGACCTGTTTCTGTCTTATTTGCCCTGAAGATTTTCCTGCTGGGACATATACCAAGAACAGGTGTTCACCACTACGCAGGTAATTCAGGTGAGGGCAAGGAATGTTACTGAACAGGAGAGTGTTGACTGCTGGCAATAGGTTGGAAATGTTCACCTTTACGATCTCTGATGGGTGCTTCTTCATATTGATGATAGTTCTCTCTTGAAACATTGGCTCCATGTACGGGACGGACCAACTCAACACAGTATTCCTTTGTCCTCAAGTTGGGTTTTCCCAACATCCATGCCTTGTAGTTGTAGGTGGATTCATCGGACCATCTCCATTTTCCATTCTGCGTGGTGAAAAAAGCAAAATGCAACAGGTTCAAACCTGAATAAAGCTTTGGTTCCATATTGGTCTCCAAGGGCTTTGCAATAAACGTCGGCAAAAACCAAGAAAAGAGGGGAAGAAATAGGGAGATTCCCAAAAGGCTAGTTGACTTTCTTTGTTTTTTTTTCCTTGAAGAGGTTTTGCTTCTCATCCAAGAAACCTCTTCAGTTCAGTCAGAACTACAGTCAGAACTGAAGAAGCTTCTTGGATGAGAAGCAAAATGCCTTAAAAGAAAAGCAAAGATAATCCACTTACCTTTTGGAAAAAAAAGCACCTTTGGGACAACCATGACCCAGATGAGAATCTCCACAGGAGATCCCTATGAAATGGCAACTGAAAGAAAACACAAAGCTAAAAGAAAATGAGAACCTAGAAAAGCCAATTCTTATGATTTGTGTTCCAGACTGCTTGGCAATCAAACTCTGGCATTACACTTAGGATCAAGAGAGTAAAGAAAGGGACAGCCATCTTGCTGGCCTTACATTCTGTTACCATTGAGTAGTCCAGTTTATTTTCATTTTTTCATTTGTACCTGCCTTTATTATTTTTTTAAATAACCCAAGGCAAGGCAATGATCATATCCAACACATCTTCCACCTATTTTCTCCACAACAATCTAGTGAGGTGGGTTGGGCTGAGAGGGAGTGACTGGGCCAAATTACCCAGCTGACTTTCACGGCTAAGGCAGGACTTGAACTCATGACCTTCTGCTTTCTAGCCTGTTGCTTTAACCACTAGACCAAACTGGCTCTTCAGTTGACAAAACGGCAAAGTGTCAAGTATAGCTTTCAAGTATACAAGATTCCTTATATCCAGGGGTGGGATTCAGCCAGTTTGCATCGGTTTGGGCGAACCGGATGTTAATTTTGCATCCGGTTCGCCAAACCAGTTGTTCTAAGGACTGCCTGGCCCCACCCACCCTGCCCCATCCTCCGAGGAGTCTCCACATGGACCATTCATCATGCACTTACAGGGCCTGGGAGGGCAAAAAACGGGCCTCCTGGAAATCTGAAAACGACCCTGTTTCCAGCTTCCAGAGGGTTTCTGGAGTCTGGGGAGACTGTTTTTGCCCTCTTGGAGGCTCAGGGACACCTCCGGAACCTCTGGAGGGTGAAAAACAGGCCTACTTGAAGTTCCAGAAGTCCAAAAATGGGCCCTTTTCTTGCTTCAGGAGGGTGTCGGGAGCCTGGGTGAGGCCATTTTTGCCCTTCAGGAGGCTTGGGGAAAGTCTCCAAAGCCTGGGGTGGGTGAAAATTCCACCCTCCCTGCCATGGTGCAGGACAGGAGGCCAGGTAGGTCATGCCCACCATGGCCACACCCACCCAGCAACCAGGGAGAGAACAGTTGCTAATATTTTTTGATCCCACTCCCGTTTATATCCTCTGAGCAGCCTTGGGCAAAAGCAGCACATTTGTCCAATTTAAATTCCCTGCACAATCCTTCCTCAGGTAGAGATTGCAACTGGCAACTAGAGGACATCAGAAAATGGAAGTTTGTCTATCAAAATGAACCAAGGAAGGGGAAAACTCAGCAATATTTCTGGAGAATAAATATCTTCTCTGAAGGATGAGTTTGTTCCCACATTTACAATACAATACAATACACTACACTACACTACACTATAATACAATACAATACACTACACTACACTACAATACACTACACTACAATACAATACAATACAATACAATACAATGCAATACAAGTTGGAAGAGACCTTGGAGGTCTTCTGGTCCAACCCCCTGCCTAGGCAGGAAACCCTATACCGTTTCAGACAAGTGGCTATCCAACATTTTCTTAAAGACTTCCAGTGTTGGGGCATTCACAACTTTTGGAGGTAAGCTGTTCCACTGATTAATTGTTCTAGCTGTCAGGAAATTGCTCCTCAGTTCTGAGTTGCTTCTCTCCTTGATTAGTTTCCACCCATTGCTTCTTGTTCTACCCTCAGGTGCCTTGGAGAATAGTTTGACTCCCTCTTCTTTGTGGCAACCCCTGAGATATCGGAACACTGCTATCATGTCTCTCCTAGTCCTTCTTTCTATTACGACTAGAACTGGCCGCCCGCAAAGGACCTCCCCAGACTTGTTTTAATGAGCACGGGGTGACTGACAGTAGTTATGAAGCCCCAAAGCCCCCGCCGTCACCGGAATAACTGCTGCCTCCTCCTCCTCCTCCTACAGCACCGCCGGATTTGCCACCCGGCGCTGCGGCTGAGGTGAAGCCGCCAAAGCTCCCGCCGGCACCCCCGCCCGTGGCAGCAGCGTCTCCCCCTCCGGTCGGAGCACCTGAGCTTGGCCCCACATTACCCCTGCCCCCTCCTCCTCTGCCGTGCTTTTGAGGAGCCATGAGGCCACAGGAGCCAGTAGGAAGGGGGCGGAGGGGGCGGGAGCAGGAAAAAAAGGCCTCATGGCTTCTCAAAAGCACAGAGGAGGAGGAGAAGGCAGCAGGGGTAACTTAGTGCCCAGCTCAGGTGCTCCAAGCGGAGGGAAAGGTGCCACCGCCGCCATGGGCGGGGGCACCAGTGGGAGCTTTGGCTGCTTCACCTCAGCTGCAGCGCCGGGCAGCAAATGTGGTGGTGCTGTTGGAGGAGGAGGAGGGGGAGGGGGGAGGAGGCAGCAGCAGTTATTCTGGTGGCAGCGGGGGCTCGTCGGCATCTTCAGTGGCAGCCCTGCCCCCTGTGAAAAAAACCAAATATGGAGCAGGTCCACACAGATGACGTCGCCGCAACATGACTAGAGGAGGAATTCTGGGAGTTGAAGTCCACAAGTCTTAAAGCTGTCAGGTTTGAAGACCCCTGGGTTTTTTCTAAAGGGTTTGGGGTGCAAGGATCTTGTAACTTGACAGCTTTAAGACTTGCATGCTTCAATGCCAGAGTTTCTGAGCCAACATGACTGGAGGAGGAATTCTGGGAGTTGAAGTCCACAAGTCTTAAAGCTATCAGGTTTGAAGACCTCTAGGGTTTTTTTTTCTAAAGGGTTAGGGGTGCAAGGATCTTGTAACTTGACAGCTTTAAGACTTGCACACTTCAATGCCAGAGTTCCTGAGCCAACATTTTGGTTGCTAAGCAGAAGCATTGTTAAGTGATACTGATATTATATAACACTTTTAATTAAGCGGGTACCTTGAAGAAACATAACTTTGAGTTTCAAATAATACTGATTTCGTTGTCTTAGGTGACATCTGTGAAAATAATTCAGGTGCTCAGGCATGAAAATGTGCTGCTCAAACACTATACTTTTCAGCTCACACTGAAAAAAAATTAGAGGGAACATTGCCCAGGATACTACAAAAAATATTTATGGAGGATTGGAAGATTATATAATCCACATGGTTTGGGATTTCTGGAGATTTCATTCCCAATACATCCCTATAGCTTGTGGAAAATGACCCAAGATGGTTTTATCTCTTGTAGGAAAATAAAGAGATATAAATTCTGTGCATCCCTTTCACCAGGAAAACAATTACCCAGGTATGCTAACTTTACATAAATAAGAAGGTGGATTGAAGCTAATGTCTCAAAGAAGAAAGAGAGTAGGCAATAGGAGGAAAGAGGATATTTGGAACAATTATAGTATATGTTTTGAAGTGAAAAAGCAAACTGAAAACAATGCTAAGCCAACAGTGTGTGGCAGCAGCCAAAAAAGCCAATGCAATCCTAGGGTGCATTAATAGAGGGACAAAATAAAGATCACATAAAGCTCTAGTGCCACTTTACAAAACCTTAGTAAGACCACACTGGGAATACTGCATCCTGTTCTGGTCACCACAATATAAAAAAGATGTGGAGATTCTGGAAAGAGTGCAGAGAAGAGCAACAAGAATAATTAGGGAGCTAGAAGGTAAAAGCTATAAAGAATGGTTACCAGAACTGGATATGTCTAGTCTAATGAAGAAAAAAAAACCAGGGGAGGGATGATAATAGTATTCCAATATTTGAGGGGCTCCTAAAAAGATGAGGGGGTCGAACTATTTTCCAAAGTACAAGGCAAGACAAGAAACAATGGATGGAAACTAACCGAGGAGAGAAGCAACCTAGAACTAAGGAGACGCTTCCTAATGATAAGAGCAATCAACCAATGGAATAACTTGCCATCAGAACTTATGGGTGCTTCATCACTGGAGGCTTTCAGAAACCGTTTATCTGAAATGATATAGGGCAGTTATGGCGAAACTTTTCAGCACGTAGTGCTGAAAAGGGAGCATGCCAGGGATGTGCGATCAGGGGAGGCAGGGGAGGCAGAGCCTCACCTCTCTCATCATGAAAATAAAAAAAGGGAAAAGGCGCTGAGGAACCTTCTGCACACGTGGTTCGGGAATGGGACCACATGTGCAGGAGGCTCCTCTAGCCTCAGCCTCCCTCCTGCACACGTGGTCCCATTCCCTGCCTTCCTGAGTCAGCATGAAGGGGTCCGTGGCTCGCGCTGATGACGTCACCAGCCTCACCAGCCATAACCCTCACTGCACGTCACTGGAGCACGCATACACACACATATGCTCATTGGGGACGCAACCCAGAAAAGGAGATGCCCAGGGGGCATGCGCATGCTGGGAAATGAACTTCCAGTTTCCAGTGTGCATGCATGTGTGATGATCAGCTGGCCGGCATGCATGCGCATGTGCATGCCAGAAAGTAGAAGACCAGCTGTTTGGTTTCCGGCACTGCCGCATGTGCAAAGACCAGCTGATCATTGCATGCATATGTGCACCAGAAGCCTGAAAGAGGAATGAGTGATGCCACGCATGCAGGTGACATAGTTCTGCATGCCACTTTGGCCACGTGTGCCATAGGTTCATCGTCATGGATATAATGATGCAGGGGGTTGGACTGAAAGACCTCCAATGTCCTTTACAGCTCTATTGTTCTATGTTCTAAGAAGAGGGAATGCTTAGGTAAAGAACCATGAAGAATACATAGACACAGACCTGGACACAGAGAACAACACTGATGAGAAGAATGAAGAGGCTTGCCAGCAGCGTGAGCATCAAAACAAGTGATGGGCGACTCAGCTGCAGGAAATGAAGAGTTGTCCCAAATCTTACAAGTCTTCCATCAATGTTTTGGAGGCAAAAGAGGCTCAAGGGGCCAAACAGCAGGATGACAATACAGAGGCCAGCAAGCAGCTTCAAGGCTGTGCTGAGAAGGAGATGAAGGAAGTTAGCCTGTAAGTGGAAGATGAAAATCGTAATAATAATAGCAACATGGCTGCCATGGAACTTCCAAGATGAAATGCTTTTGGAATTGAGAAAGGATCAAGAAAAGGCTCAGTTCAGCTGAGCTTCCCTGAAGGCTCCAGAGTGAAAAAATGGTCCTACAGGCAAACCAGAAGTCACTGTTCCTGAATTTTTGGGTTGCCCGTAGGGCCATTTTTTCGCACTCCGGGGGCTTCAGGGAAGCCTTCTGAAGGCTCCGGAGGGCAAAAAACAGCCTTATGGGCAAACCGGAAGTCACCATTCCCGAACATCCGGTTCCCTGAAGCCTCTGAAGTGAGAAAAATGGCCCAATGTGCAAACCAGAAGTCCATTCCTGAACTTCCGGTTTGCTTGTTGGGTGGGTTTTTGCCATCCGGAAGCTTCAGGGAAAAACAGCTGAAAAAGAAGGCCAAAGTCAGCTGGCCATTGTGCGCATGCACTCTGGAACTGACAGGACAACGCCTGGCTCTGTATGTCATCTGTGACACTCATGCCATCATGACCCTATACCTTTTTGGATAAATGGTTGGCCAGTCCCTTCTTAAAAACCTTCAGTGTTGGAACACCCACAACTTCTGGAGGCAAGGATGTATAGGGAAAAATATTATATTGGAAAAACCAGTTCCAAAAACACTAAGGCTGTGAATATTCTGGGTGAACCTGGGGAAAAAAAAGATCCTGCGGTTTTGATAGAGCACTTTTTGCTTGGACAGAAGCTTGGAAAATATCAGGCATTTTTAATGAATAACACAAAAAAAGTTTCATAGTGTAGGAAGTTATCACCCAGCCCTCCCCCAGAAAAATGAAATATCCTAGGAAATATTGAAAAGGCAGAATATTTCTCTGGATGTGAAAAGAAACATGTTTCAAAAAGACAAGGTAACTCTCCCTGCAGCTTCCTGCCCCCACCTTTTGTCCAAGAGCCATTAAAGCCTGAGCCAGTCCCTTTACATAATAAAAGAGTTCTCCCCTTCAGCTCCAGGGGGATGGGAATGAAGGCATGATAATATAAGCCTTTACTCAACTGATCACATGGCATCTGAACTCAACCAAACCTGGATTCAAAACTCAGCCTAGAGGGTTGTCCTTGCATGGGCCCATGTGAGTTTGACAGTCAATCAGAATACATTTCTTACACAGGAACAGGAAACAGATAGGTGGGGCTGAACAGATTATAAAAAGCCCTGCAAGCCCTTCTTCAGCCCTTCCCTTCCCTTCTCTTCTTCTCCACCAACATTGAAGCATGTGATCACCTTTTCTGTTCAGGACTCAAGCCATATGGTCCTGTCCACCATTAAAACCATCTTTCCAAGCAGCCTCCATGTCTCCAGTGTCTTTTTCCCCACTTGGAGCAGAACCCAGAAGGACATTTCTTCCAACAATAGAAAATGCTTCAAATAAGTATACTTTTTCTGAATTATTTTCAAATCATGCATTGCCCTAAAATATGTCAAGAAAGGTCTGTGCAAGATGCATTGTTAGACTGCATTTCCATACAGAAATTTTAAAACTATTTGCAAACTGATTCCAAAAAGGACAGAATATATTTGAAGAACTGTATGATTGGGACTGTAGAGAACTATATAAAGTTTGCTCCTAAGAACCTAAAACCAGAAATGCATGGGAAAAAATGGAGAGAAAAGATGAGGTGTCACTAGATGAAATAAGAGGAAGGACTACTCAGAAAACCATGGTGTGACAAACAGCAGAAAAACAGACTTCTGAATTATCATGAATATTCTATCCTTCATTGGTGGAAGGAATTCTGAAAATTTTCCACAATCCCTCAGACTTAAGTCATAAAGGTTTTTGTGGTTTACTGTCTATCAGAGTATTATTCTGACCTAGGCTTCCTGATAAAGCATAACTCACATGCTTAGTCCCAAAAACCCTATTTTATTTAAACGGCTGTGAATTATGGTCATTCACAGCCCATAATGATTTACAAACAGTCCGACAGATGTCTGCCACAGTCTTTTAGAGTAATGCTGATAAGCACCCTCCTTTATCTCCCTCCCAATGGAGCACAGAGTCAAACGGAGCTTCTCAGAGTTTGAACCGACCAGAATGAACAAAATTACTTCCTGCAAAGGCTCATGTCCATTTGCCCCTCTTTTATGTCTTATGTGAGGGGCCAATCATCTCCAAGCCTTACTCCTGAGTTGCCCTTTTTGTCTTAATCGTTGTTGCTTCTGGAAGCTCTGCTCAGGCGCACAGTGGGAACAGGCTCAAACTGTTCTTCTGCCTCACTGATATCAGACTCCGGAGGCTCCGGGAGCAGCACAAAACTACCAGATGGCTCTGGCCCCCTCCCTGCCAATGCAGAGCCCTTGTCCGAGCCTTCCCCAGACTCCAGAAAAGGCCCATGTTCCTCCCCAATCTCCTCATTGTCTGAGTCTGCAGGCTGCCGGTGGACCACAACAATAGGAACTGGTCATAGGGATATTCTTTATTGGCCAAGTGTGGACACACAATAATTTGTCTCCTGTGCATACACTCTCCGTGTATATACAAGCAACAAAGTGATGAGCCATAGATCATAAATTATAAGATACAATCATAAATCATAAGATACAAACAACAGATGATAAGATACCAATAGGAGAAGATAGCAGGAGAGATGAGAAGGAGAAAATAAAAAAGAGAAGATGAGAAGGAAAATAGCAATACAGCCTTCTATATGGGTATTGGGTAAATATCTTTAGGTATAAGACAATGCTGTGGGAATTAGGTATTTAGTACAGTGATGGCACTAGACGCTACCTTTGTGTATAGTTGTTTTGGTGTATAATGCAGAGGTGGTATTCAGCCAGTTCTGACAGGTTCTGGAGAACCAGTAGTGGAAATTTTTAGTAGTTTGGAGAACCGGCAAATAGACTGGCCCCATCCCCGCTGCCTCCCAGCCTCCCAGCTGATCTTCTTTGGTTGCCCTGAACAGGAGAATGGAGCTGGAAAGCAGGTTAGTGGGGTGGGGAGGGAATGGGGATTTTGGAGTATCCTTCCCCTGCCTCGCCCACAAAGCCACACCCACAAAGCTATGCCATGCCCACAGAACCAGTAATAAAAATTTTGAATCCCACCGTGTCCTATAACAGCATCCTGAGGGGAGAAGTTGGAACAGTTTTTGTCCAGGATATGAAAGGTCTGTAGATATTTTCTTAGCCCTCCCTTTCTCTGGCTTGTGCAATATACAGGCTTTCTATGGAAAGCAGGATGGTTGCAATTGTTTTTTTCTGCAGTCCTAACTATCCATTGAAGTCTGTACCTGTCCAGTTTGGTTACTGTGCCAAAACAGACAGCTTTTTAATTATGAATGACAAACTCAATATTTTCTACGTAGAACTTAGAGAATGTCTCTCATCTCTCAGAAAGTGGCGTTTCTGGCCAACACTGTCAGACCTGATTGATCCTAGGCTGCCAACAGGGAATTAAAGGACTATAGACTAGATTCAATTTTCAATTTTATTTGATTTATAGACCGCCCCCTCTCCCCGAAGATATTTTCACATTACCAAGAAAGATGCGTTGATTGGACACCATGGAATAATGAACTCAACTCAAAGGAGACTACTTTTAATTGCATGTCATGCAAAGTATAAAGTATTAGAAGACATGGGTTTGAGCAGAATAGTGCAGAGCTTCTAGTTACTTACATGTCTAATGTCATGCAATCCAATCCAAACATTGCTGGGTTTAGTTTGGTAGGACATGATGTGATTAGCCACTACGAGAGTCTCCGCAAGAGTGAGAATGGATGCCAAATGGGTCCCACGATGGTAACTCTGGCACTCAATCTGGACAATACAAAGGGAAAAAAATGTCTTTGAGTGGCACTGTCTCTTTCTTCTTCATCTGGCTAGCTAGTGGCATGGCCAGGATCAATGCAACATGGAGAAGAGTCATAAAGTGACACTAGAACTACATGGAATTATGATGTTTTGATTCCAATATCCCCCCTGATCTGGAAGACAATGCCACTTTGCCTCAGACTAAGCTGTTGAGTTTATCCAGCCCTTTCAACTTTCCCACCTCCCAGTCTTAAGTTTCATATATTCATGAATAGTCATATCTGGTAGAAGACCAAACTATCATTAGGCATAGTTAGGTAACTGCCTGAGATGAAGCTACTGAAAGGTAAAGTTAACTAGATTTTCTCTAGAAAAGAGAGATAGAAGAGTTTCTACCTTACTGACTTAGTATCAGATAGAAGTAACCAGGATCAGGAGTCAGGTTCAAGGCACTAAATGCTTATTACATGTTGACTTATATACAATTATCTGGTCTACTAATGGTAAAGTAAATTGGTACTAGTTAAGAATCAATGGAATTCATAGGAGGGCTGGACTTGGATCTCTTATGATTGTGTCAGGATTCCAAACTAATGACATATTTGACTCCCCTTTCAGGTCATCTCCTAGATCTAGTCTTCCAGCCATAATAAGGTTTACTTGTGGTTAACCTCAACTCTTTCCTGCATCCTGCAATGTTTTTATATTGTGAGCTGCTCAGAATTGTTGGATGGGCAGCAAATAAATTTTATTAAAAAAAACATAATTACACATAATGAGTGTAATTAAAAAGACTCATAGTTGGCTGATCCTGAATGTGGAGGGAGATGTAGTTGTGTGAAACTATTGTCCAACTGTCTGCCTGGTTAACTTCCATATAGAGAAACAAGGGGAAGGCATTAGATACAGAGGTGGGTTGCCAATATTTTTACTACCAGTTTGGGTGCATGACGCTTCTGCGCATGCACAGAAGCGTCTGGGCAGGTGGGTGGAGCCTTCCACCGCTGCTACTACCGGTTCAGCCAATCCAGGCTAAATCAGCAGCAACCCATCTGTGATCAAATAGCAAAAAGATGAACTTGACCATCCCAGGTGAGATGGTCTAAATGCCAGCTCTCATATTCAGAATTTTCTCTTACCTCAGCTTCTTCCCATGTCTTCTTGGCCTCAAAATATCCATAGCAGTTGCCCTGGTATTGTAGCCACTCTCTAGCACATGTGTCAGCATTAACTATATGGGTGGGATATAGATAAATAGGAAGGACAGAGAATGGAATCAGAAGAGGAATAATCTACTACTCAACCAAAAGATCTTGCAATATATATGTCTAGCTTATTTATTCAGATTGTTGGCTAATCTAGATCAATAGCCTTTATAACACTGTATCTCAACCTTAACCCTTTGTAGATTTCAACTCCCTCAGCTAGTTTAGAGGAAATGCTGCATAAAACAGAAACCAGAAAACATGTTCTTTTATAAGCATGCACAAAGTTGTTTTTTAGGCATGTGTTCTTAGTGAGGAAGTGTTTATTCATATTTTGCAAATTCAAGTCAGGAAACCCTGCCAAAATTTAAACTAGTTCTACCATGGATGTGCAATACTGTGTAACTGAATATCATTACTACAAATTGAAGATTTGCTTTAAGAAGAAGAATGCAATTATTCAAATAAGCAGTTCCCTTTTGAAATACATTTGGGTAATTCATTTCCATAGCTTCATTTGCTTTAATATAAAGAATGTCACACCCGTAGCAATGTCATAGGCTTGGGAATGAAGGAGGCAATGCTACCTAAAATAATATATAATAACTTACCTCCAAAGAAAGGGCAGGAAAGCAGAAAGCTGGCCAGGAAGGCACTCAGATAAATAAATAATCCCATTTTCTAAATTCACCTGAAAAACCAAATAGTGATAAAGCCAAATCAACAATACAATACAATACAATACCTTGGAGGTCTTCTAGTCCAACCCCCTGCCTAGGCAGGAAACCCTATACCGTTTCAGACAGATGTATATCCAACATCTTCTTAAAGACTTCCAGTGTTGGGGCATTCACAACTTCTGGAGGCAAGCTGTTCCACTGATTAATTGTTCTAACTGTCAGGAAGTTTCTCCTCAGTTCTAAGTTGCTTCTCTCCTTGATTAGTTTCCACCCATTGCTTCTTGTTCTACCCTCAGGTGCCTTGGAGAATTGTTTGACTCCCTCTTTTTTGTGGCAACCCCTGAGATATTGGAACACTGCTATCATGTCTCCCCTTGTCCTTCTTTCTCTTAAGCTAGACATACCCAGTTCCTGCAACCGTTCTTCATATGTTTTAGTCTCCAGTCCCCTAATAATCTTTGTTGCTCTTCTCTGCACTCTTTCTAGAGTCTCCACATCTTTTTTACATCGTGGCGACCAGAACTGAATGCAGTATTCCAAGTGTGGCCTTACTAAGGCATTATAAAGTGGTATTAACACTTCACGTGATCTTGATTCTATCCCTCTGTTGATGCAGCCTAGGACTGTGTTGGCTTTTTTGGCAGCTGCTGCACACTGCTGGCTCATATCAACAGCACAACCTTTGGTAGGAACATCCATGCACAAATTCAAACTTGCTCTGTATTTGCAATTTTCAAGAGTTAATATTGCACAATACTTTGCACTGATAGGTTTTCAGCCAAGTAAATTAAGTCATGGTTTATTTGAATTGATGGTAAAGACACAGAGTTTGGTTTATCTTACAGACAAAACCATGAATCTTGTAACCATAACCTGATATTCCAGGTTTCTGTGGTGATAGCAATTTCTTAGCACATTGTTATTTTTAAGATAAGAGAAGAACATTATTAAACATATGAAGGAAGAATAATCATTAAGTAGGCTTGCATGAATATATGACCCCCACCCCAAAAAATCAATTCAGATAGTTTTGGAACACTGAATGTATTTGTCAAATTGAATGGGCCTAAAAGTAAAGGTAAAGTTTCCCTCATACATATCTGCTAGTCATTCCCAACTCTAGGGAGCGATGCTCATCTCTGTTTCAAAGCTGAAGAGCCAGCGCTGTCCAAAGACGTTCTGTGGTCATGTGGCCGTCATGACTAAATGTCAAAGGCACATGGAAGGCTGTTTCCTTCCCACCAAAGGGGGTCCCTATTTTTCTACTTGCATTTTTACCTGCTTTTGAACTGCTAGGTTGGCAGAAGCTGGGACAAGTAATGGGAGCTCACTCCATTATGCAGCACTAGGGATTCGAACCTCCGAACTGCCGACCTTTCAATTGACAAGCTCAGTGTCTTAGCCACTGAGCCATCACGTCCCTTATGTTGAATGGGCCTAAATAGGTCCAAATTAATTTAGGTAATATGGATATTGCACATGTGATTTAATGCTCCAAATCAAGTCACATTCAGGAGTTCAAATCAGATGGATTTTTTCCATATGTACAAACATATGGGTGGAATTGGATTCGGTTTGCTTTGAATTTGATGAGGCATATGACCATCACCACCACTGCCACCATAATATTTATAGTTGTTATTACTACTCTTGAGGAGAAAAATTATTAATGTTAAGCTCTTTCTCGGCTAGAAGGCCTCCTGAAAGATGCACCAGATTCAAGCAAAATCAGTGCTTCAACAATGGTATGTGATCTGACAGTCCTTGAGTTACAACAGTAATTGGGGCTGGGATTGACATCACTAAATGGTGCAATCATACAGAGTGATGTCATTGACTTCATTGACTTAGCTACAGCAATCCAGGAAGTTCTGGTCATCTGGTAATTGCAAGATGGACAGGTCCTTAACTTGGAAGCAAAGGGAGTCCCAGGTAAAGAGTGCAGGAATGCCACACAGGAGTGGGAGAAGCCCCATGTGACTTGGGGGAGAAGAGTACAGGGCACTCAAAGAACCACAAAGTTCTAACCGGAAGCCCCCCATTCAATTCTGGAGCCAACCAGAGGTCTGGTTTCCCCACCATAGAGTCTTCCAGCGCGGCATCCTTTTTCCCCTACTTCTCCTAACCAAAAGCCCTATCAATTGTGGAGCTGACCAGAAAACCTGCTCCTTGCCATAGAGTCTCGTACTGGCATGCTGTGCTTCCCCCCCTCTCCCAACCGGAAGCTCCTTTCAAAATTGTGGCACCAACAAGTGCCTGGGAGCCACAGCAGAGGGCTGAAAGAATCACATGTGGCTCCAGTGTCGCGGATTGCTGACCCCCTGGTATAGGGAGACTAGGCAAGGAAGTCTTGCCTAAAAGAGTGCAGAGAAGAGCAACAGAGAAGTTAAAGTTAAAGTTAAAGAAGATTAGGGGACTAGAGGCTAAAACATACATAGAACAATTATAGAAATTGGGTATATAGTATGGTAAAAGGAAGGATTGGGAATGACATGTTAGCAGTGTTCCAATATTTGAGGGGCTGCCACAAGGAAGAGGGGGTCAACCTATTCTCCAAAGCACCTGAAGGCAGGACAAGAAGCAATGAATGTAAGCAAGGAGAGAAGCAACCACTGAGGAGAAATTTCCTGACATTTAGAACATTTAATTAGTAGAACAAATTGCACCCAGAAATTGTGGGTGCTTCAGCACTGAAGGTTTTGAAGAAGACACTGGACAACCATTTATCTGAAATGGTTTAGGGCTTCCAACTCTGTTATTCTGTTGAGGGTCTTATGAGGGTCTAGATGTGTGCAAGTGCAGGTGGGCTAGTGAAAGAGAGCACTGAGGGTGAAAGAAAGCAGAAGCGGGAGAGGAGGGCAGGGTGTGTGCAAGCAGGCAGAAGGCAGAAGAAGGGATGGTTTGTGCAGGAGAGAGGAAAAAAAGCAGAGAGGAGACTTACCACAATGACTTGCAACCTTTTTTTTTTGCCAGCTTCCTATTGACTTTGCTTAAGGGGAGACTGGTAGGAAAGGTCACAAATGACAATTACATGGGAAGCTCCAACCGGTCATAAGTAGAACCTGGTTGCTAAGTGATCAAATTTTGTTTGAGTGACCATGGAGGTATTGCAATGACTGGAACTTTGAGGACCAAACCTAAGTTCCTTTTGTCAGCATCATCATAATTTTCAACAGCCACTAAAGTGAAATGCTCATAAGCTGAGGACTCCCTAAAAACTTAAATGGCAACAACAATCCCATAGGGGAAACAACCAAAAAAAGTGGTAATTTAGGTCCTCACCTGAATCTCCCACCAGAAGTTGTGTTGGGTTTTCCTGCTGAAGGTGATCTTAGAGGTGTTGTGTTCCACAGTGGTCTGTTATATACATTTCAAGAAGGTGTGATGAAATAACAAGGATAAAAAGTTTCAGGAAATGCCTTGACGCCCTATTGACACCATTGCAAACCAGGATGTCCAGTTGCTAAATGCTGTAACAAGCCCCAAGGTGAATGTCTCTGTCACAAATGACTCACAAGTGACCAGTTTGAAGGTTATCTCTACAGTTTTCAGACAGAGAACTTCAATTAGAGAAATTCAATTATCTTAGATTGAACTTATCTACCATGAAAGATACATGGTCCATATTTATCAATGATCACCCAATCTTTTCTTAGATGAACAAAGAAAACTTTATCATTAGTGGTGCAACCAGGTATTTTGAGCTGAAGAAGCTTCTTGGATGAGAAGTAAAATGTCTTTAAATTAAAACCAGAAATTCAAGTTGCCTCTTGAAAAAGCACCTTTAGGATGATCATGTCCTGATTGAGTAAGAATCTCCATAGACAGATATTTTGAAGAAACTGCTCTTTCCCAGTTTTGCAGGCAACTTAACAAAAATGCAGATGTGATGGCACCATTCCCAATACTGAGTCATTGTAGAGATGGCCTTCTAAATTTGTCTATCCGATAAACCATTCGTTTATCTAAAAATAATTTATCTTTGTGCTCTTTATTTTAAAATTAAAGAACTGGATAGCTCTGAACTAAACATGGGCAGTTTCTTTGGGGCCCAATAGATTCTTTTTTTTAGATGAAAAGTCTTTTGAAAATAAAAACAAAAGTGCTATAAAAAACAAAGGCAAAATAACGTGATGAAAAGGAAGCTGAAGGAGAAGATATGTTGAGAGGTTTTGATCTGCAGCTGACTATGACTCATACAATTTATGCAACTACTGGTCTTCCATTATAGTGCAAAAATTAAGGTGATCGATTATCTTGAGAGACAGTAGTAAAATACTACGTATACATGCAAATATAATTCTTGAGTTGTAACATTGTTCCTCCTTTTAGCTCACTCTTGAAGGCCACCAGGAAATGTATAAGCCTAGAGGGAAACGCCTTTGACACCTTATCATGAACTGTCAAAAAAATGGAAGTTTCAGGTTTTGTGGTAATTTTTCAGTGTGCAACATTGGGTAAGAATCTTTGCACCAATAATCTCTGCTGACAAGTTGGATGTCTTTAATGATATCCACAGATGTTGGAAAATCCAGGAAAGGGAATGAGTAAAAATACTGCACTGGCTGTCCTCATAACACACACGAGATAGCTGAATCCATGCAAGGTGGAAGAGTTGTTTTTATAGGTGAAGTATTTGTAAGTGTCCTAGGATCATAATGGTGAATCCATGGCAAGCATGCCACAGGTGGCAAACAGAACCCTCTCTGTGCGCACGGGAGGCATCGCCCAGCTCAGCTCCACCGTGCATGTGAGTGCGCCTCCCACTGGCCAGCTGATTTTCAGGTCTCTGCCGCTCATGTGGGAGATGAAGGTGCATGCGTGGGAGGGCGGCAGGATTGTGCATGCATGCACAGGGGGTTGGGGGAGCATGGGGGCACAGTACCCCCCGTGCCCTGTTTTTGGTTTCAGGAGGCTTCAGGGAGGCCTGCTAGGCCCAAAATGGGGCACAGGAGGGGTGCAACACACACCCCGCCCCACGTCCCATTTTTGGTCGCAGGAAGCTGCAGGGAGAGCTGCTAGGCCCTCTCTACACAGGGCATGGGAAGGGTTACATGCATGTGGTGGGGAGCACGGGAGGTCGTGGCACATTGCATTATGGATGTGGGAACGTGTGGGCATGCTGTCACATGCGTGCTCGCAATTTTGGCACGCAAGGAGAAAAAAGATTAGCCATCACTGTCCTAGGAGATACCGTCAAGGCTGATTTATGTAAATCTTGAAACTAGGGGAAGCAGGTTGCTTAATTACCAAATTTACACATAATCTTCTGCCTACTCTATCACAGGCTGTGACCATTATGGACCTGTCAACCATCAGAACATGAAATCTGGCCTTGGTTTCTCTTTGCTATAGAGTTCTCAAGGCAATGAACAGAAAACTCAATTGGAGTGGAAGAAGAATCAAGAAACAAGCCACAGTCTGCAAGGCAATTTCAATAAACAACAAGCCAAGCCTGGTTTAATCCTAGTTGCAATCCGAGTTCAAATGGCCTACAGAGAAAATCCAGAACTCAAATACCGGAAATCCAAAAAGATGATCGCATAGCGATCTAGAGAAACTTCATCCTACTGATGAATAATACTCTATTCACAAGAAGATGCTGAATGTTTTTTCTGAGGAGTCCAATCTTCATTTCATTCATTTCCTGACACTCTATGGTGTTTTGATATTGTCCTCCTAGATGTGGAATCTTTGAGCACATGAAAATCTAAATACAGAGTATACAGGCTCATAAATGGTTATGTTTATCTAATTTCACATTGAAGTAAATTCTTCAAGCTTATCTCAAATATATAAAGTGAGCCCAACTTTCATGCACATATAAGCAAACATCCAGAGGCAATCAATTCACAAGCAGTTATCATGAATGAAAATCTGAGCCAATTTCCAAACAAAACATCTTTACAACTAAGTCTATGTGCAAATAATTGAAGGAGATCTTTATTGGTTTGTGCTGTCCTTGGTAACTTTACAAAGCTGGTATTGTTTCCTAAATATCACCAGCTTTTAAATTATTTGAAGCCATTTTAATGGTTTTCATCTGATTTTGATGTTCTGTGTTCCATGTTTCATTACTATTGTTGTGTTGTTAGCCTAACTAGGAGGCAAAATCACACAACTGTGTCTCATTTACTTTGGCCATATTGGGGAATTCACTGGATAAGGCAAGTGTGTTTGGTACAGTTAGTGATAAAAGAAAACAGAGCCATTACTCAACACCACCAAAGTTGACACCAGAAAATAGAAAAACTCAAAGAAATAGTGTAAGATTAGAAGATGTGGAGAGACCTGGCCCATAGAATTGCCAAGAATCAGACTGAATGGATAACATCACCATCTTCATTGTTGTTAGACATTTTGAGTGTTGTTCTAAACACTCAAAAGAAGAGGGAGGAGGAGAAGAAGGAGAAGGAATCTTGTGTGGAAAATATTAAACCAGGGACATTGAAGAAAAACAGGGTCTTGCAGTGGGTTAGAGAAATCTTGGGCTTCTGCCAAGCTAATATCTGGAATTAAACATAAATGGAATGAAAAAAATGAACAAATGCTTGAAATTCTTCATTTGACAGTTCTTCTCAGGATATAGTGTCAAAGTGATTATTTTAGCAATACTTGCATGTCTAAAATAAAAGATAATGCCCCCTTTTCCGTGCTACATGATAGGGTTCATGAACTACTTCCTGCCACTTTGGCCTTTATTTATGCAAAATTGAAAAGGACAGATCAGGAATTTCCTTGAAGGACTCAGGTCATTAGTGTTGCAACATGTCTCCCTGGGTTGTATATAACTACTGCTCAGAAAGCAAGGGAGCATCTGAGAGAGATCCAGCTCATTTGTCTACCATTTCTGCCCATCCAGGAGAAGAACATCGCAAGGTGAGTGGCTGAAGAGATAAGATGTCCCTGCAAGCTGTAGAAAATATAGGAGAATCAGATATGGAAGGCATACAGGCATAGTAGCAATAAGATCTTTATGAACAAGATTTATATTCTCACAATAGAAGTTTTGGCACCCGGGCTTACAGGCTGATGACAATATCTGCTTCTTGATGCCTCACAGAGAAAAGCAAGTGAGACTATATTGAAAATTAAAAACAAAACTTAATTTGAATAACAACACTGGAATATTTCCAGACTCTTAAGTCATAATATTTATTTACGGTGCATTTTAATATGGGGAGAAAGTTTACACCAAAAGATCTTCTGTAATACCACTTTTTAATGCCTTGCTAAGACCACACTTGAAATACTGCATTCAGTTTTGATCTCCATGGTGCAAAAAAGATGTGGAGACACTAGAAAAAGTGCAGAGAAGAGCAACAAAGATGATTAGGGGACTGGAGGCTGAAACATATGAATAATGATTTCAGGAACTGATGTTCCAATATCTCAGGGGTTGCCACAAAGAAGAGGGAGTCAAGCTATTCTCCAAAGCACCTGAGGGCAGAACAAGAAGCAATGGGTGGAAACTAATCAAGGAGAGAAGCAACCTAGAACTAAGGAGAAATTTCATGACAGTTAGAACAATTAATCAGTGGAACAACTTGCCTCCAGTAGTTGTGAATGCTCCAACACTGGAAGTTTTCAAGAAGATGATGGATAACCATTTGTCTGAAATTGTATAGGGTTCCCTGCCTAGGAAGGGGGTCAGACTAGAAAACTTCCAAGGTCCCTTCCAACTCTGTTGTTTTAAATTCTAAATATATGTCCATATTTCCTGAATTGACATTCTCAGGTTAAGCAAGAACCTGATACTGCCCTGCTGTACAATGTGAGATATAACCAGTTATGTTTGTAACATCTGAGCTCATTCATAACTTTTGCTCTCAAAATTACATAACATGAATGGGGCAAGATCTGAAGCATATGATGTTCTGCTGAGATCAATGGATCCAGTAGATCTTGTTCTATATCTTTATCAAATATGTAGTTTCTTCAGTTTCTTCCAAATAAGGGATAATCAGGATAAGGACTGCAATTAAAAACCACACATATACTTCTTTTCTTTATTCTCTTTCTTCAATGAATAGCAATTAATGAATGCACTTCTGATATTTAGTGTTCCTTTCTTTCTTTGAAGGTCAATCAGAAGATGGCTTTCCTCACTTACATCAGCCTCTGTCTTCTTGGCATTTTCTTTGCTGGTCCTTTCCTTCAAGGTAATTTGTTTGATATTTTTCAACCCCATTGGATGGTTGTCAATTCAACACCCAGCAGATTTTGGAAAGAGTAATGTACAGTTACTTCACAGTATTGGAAAGAGTTGTTCTGAAAATACAAGCATTCAGTAGATGTTAAAGTGATGATAAATTAACCACAGTTGCTCTTCACAAAAGTATAGAAATAGAAATAGCAATAGCACTTAGACTTATATACCACTTCACAGTGCTTTAGAGCCCACTTTAAGCAGTTTACATAATTAGCCTATTGTCCCCAACAATCTCGTCCTCATTTTACCAACCTTGGAAGGATGGAAGGCTGAATCAACTTTGAGCCAGTGAGAATTGAACTGCCAAACAGCTGTGCCACCACAGCTCCTAGAAGTGGATATATTTAAACAAGACACTTCTAGACAAAGATACAATTGTAAAATTGCAGTGTCAGTAATTAAACATGGGACCCTTGGCATCTAATCCTTAAGGACTACCACTAAATTATGATGTATCATGATGTAGTATTGGAATCGCATTAGCTAAAATTAAATTAAACTCCCTGGGTTTGATTTCCATTATATGGAGAGATTCTTTTGACCTTCTACTAGTTGTCTTTTGGGAATCCATATATATGATTGCTTTCTGGGGCACTTCTGGTTCTAGGTTAGAGAAGGCCAGAGTCAATATAAGGAAAGGACAAGATGTGTCATTGGTTCTAGATTCATCAAAAGGCAAATAAAATAAATTGTTCTCTGAAGCTAGAAGAATATTTACCAATTATATCAATCAAAAATAAAAGGGAATTTTTATTGGTGCATTATAACACATTATTTTGGGATAATAAAGGAAAATCCATACTGTAGAACAGTATTTTTTTTGTATGAGAGTTTTCTCTTGGGATCAGGGACACTCATATTGGGAAATTAACATGTCCACTATGCAGTGCATTTGAAAAAGCTATAGCTTGTGTCAAGATTCGTCACAAGTCCATTTTTGCCAGCCACTCCAGACCCAGAGACCAGTATTTGTATTGTCTGTAGAACCAAAGATTAAAAATGTATTGCTATCACGCAATAGCTAAAAAGCAGCATCCCAATTTCTTTTTAATTGCAAAACCAAGATAAATGTGATTTCTCATTTCAGGTTTAGGAGTTATTTCATATTAATTTAAACCAGCTTGAACACTTTTATGTGATTTGATCTAGTTAGTACCATAACAAGGTAAACTAAATAATGAAGGAAGAATTCCATGGAGTGCAAACTGGCATTTCCTATGTTAATATAGAGTGAAGGTTAAGAACTTTTTTCATTAATATCAAGGATGGTAATAGCCATGTGTTTAGATAGTTTAAAAAGATGATGATACCAAATTTAGGGTGAACAGGACTATTCATGGCTGCTAGATTGATAGCTGCCTACGACTTCAGAATCATAGCCACAAAAATGGGTGTTTAGAAGATGCAGTGGAAAAAGTCTCCTGCTTCACTTTCAACCTGTGAATTCAATCTAGCAAGATGCTTCTTTTGTTCCCAGAATTCTATATAGACATCATCTTCTTCTGTCTTCAAATATTCTTTTTCCATCATCCTCTTTCAATGCAGTGGAAGCTGACACCTGTGCGAGGGAATGGCTGCAAAACCAAGGCAACTGCTATGCATACTTTGATCAGAAGTTGACATGGCATGAAGCTGAGGTAAGAAGTGTTTCTGGTAATCAACATCTACTGTATAGAAAATATAGAAAAAGGTTTGTAGGGTGATGGATAGATTGGGATTGTCTCTGTTACAGATTTTGAGCTATAACATATATCCCACCATCTTATATCTGAACCATGTATATTCTTTACCAACACTCTGAGTAAAAGTACTCTTAAAGTTAAGAGTACTTTTACTCTTTACTCTTAATGGAAAGAAAGAGGCTTTAGCATAACTGCAAGGTTAGACCAAGTTGACGTATAAAGTTAATATCTTCCAATAAGACTTAAAAGCATCCCTTCAATTCTTATTGCCCAAATGATTGACCACATTTGGAATTCTATGAAGCTTAACTCAACACTTGGGAAGTTTCACAGATCCTGGTGTTGGGAAATGATCACAGAACTCATATTCCTTTTGTCTTTCTTCAGATTGAGTGCCAGAGCTATCACCGTGGGGCCCACCTTGCCTCCATCCTTACCACAGCAGAGACTCTCTTGGTGGCTGAGCACATCTCCACTTATCAACAGGAACTTGGCAATGTCTGGATTGGACTCCATGATGTCCGTCAGGTGAGATCATCTGCTTTAATTTTGCCCTTATTTATCACTAACAGCAGTGGCACAATGTTTATTGACTTGCCTAATTCCTATAGATTTCTGCTCAATAGTTCACTACTGAAACACTCATAATCATAGATAAATATTACCAGTCCATCTTTAGACAAAGTTCTCCTTCTCTGAAGCACATTTCCTTTCCACAGACTGGGAAGTGGAGATGGGCTGATGAATCCACTTACAACTACAAATCCTGGATGAACTACCAGCCAGACAACTATGGCAACAATGAGCACTGCGTGGAGCTGCGACGATCCACAGGTAAGCAAACTTCTCAAAAGTTCTCTAAACTTTTCCAAGGGTTTCCAACTTTTCTCAGCCTATGGGGATTCATAAGTCAGTCAGTCTGTCTATCCAGTCAGCAGTGGCCATATACTCTGTTTCTTCAGGATTTAAGAAAGCTAGAGACAAGAAAATGTGACCAAAATGCATCGTTGAATTCTATTAGATAACAAAATGGAGTCAGTTTTCTTTTAAAGGCTTTAGTGTCAGTGTTGTATTTGCATTTATTAGTTTGTCAAACATGTATAAAATAACAGGTATAAACAGGGGCATGAACAAAGGAAATGAGAACAAATAAATGGGGACAGTAGGACAGGGACCGTAGGGACGCTGGTGTGCTTATGCACACTCCCTTTACGGACCTCTTAGGAATGGGGTAAGGTCCATGGTAGACAGTTTGAGGTTGAGGCTATGGGGGGTTTGAGGATGTAACAACAGAGTCAGGTAGGGCATTCCAGGCGTTGACCACTCTGCTGCTGAAGTCGTATTTTCTGCAATCGGGTTTGGAGCAGTTTACCTTGAATTTGTATCAATTGTTTGCCCATGTATTATTGAGGTTGAAGCTGAAGTAGTCGTTGGCAGGTAGGACCCTGTAGCACACAATTTTGTGTACTGTGCTTAGACAATACCGCAATGGATAATGTTGAAATGGATACCTTTTGATGGTTGCAATTTTTTCTCCAATTTTAAATGATATAGATTTAAATTGGTTGTTAAATTGTGTCTAATCCTTTTTCAACATTATTTCAGAGAGAAATTATTTGGTCTAATTTTAGGATGAAGTGAGTAAACATCTTTACAGAGTGCCATATAAGAAGCAAATGTTCCTATAAATTCAAAAGATGGAATTGAAACCAAACTACAACTTTCTTAATCCGTCCCAAACGCAGACATATACTGCAAAGATAGTCTTTGACTTATGACCATAATTGAGGCCAAAGTTTCTTTTGCTAAGCGAGACTGTTATTAAGTGAATTTTACGGCCTTTCTTGCCACAGTTGTTAAGTGAATTGCTATAGTTGTTAAGTTAGTAGCATGGTTGTTAAGTGAACTTGGCTTCACTTTGCTTGTCAGATGGTCGTAATAGGTGATCACATTATCACTGAAACCGTCATAAATATAAACCAGTTGTCAAGTTTTGGTCATGTGACCATGGGGATGTTGCAATTGTTGTAAGTGTGAGAAATGGTCATAAGCAGTGACGTGCAGTCAGGTGAGGCAAGTGAGGCATAGCCTCACCACTCTCATCATGAAAAAAAAAAGTAAAAGGAAAAAGCTGAGCTAGTTGCTGCCTCACCGTGGATGACTCTGCTCTCCCTCCCCAAGTGTAGTGACTTCCTCCCCAGGCCCCCATTCATTTCGCTCTCTCACACACACAGCTGGATAAAACTATATAAAAATCTAGCCCAGCTTCACTGATTACAAGTTTGAAAAGGCAACGTGGCTCCACCTGCAATCAAACTACACTTGGGGAGGGAGAGCACAAGCGAGCACTGAGGAGACCACAGGAGGAGGCAGGAAGCCAGGCAAAGAGCCATGCTGTAGTACACACACTTCCTCCCAGCCTCTTTCTTTTGGAAGGCTTGGCTCAGCTCCCCTCCGGCTTCTCTGCCTCTCCTCTCACCCCAGCCTGCCAGCAGGAGGTGGTGGGTGGGCTTTATTGTGTTCCAGGCATTTCCCACCCAGACAGCAGGCTGCATTTGCAATGGTGGAGGTGTTTGGGAAAGGCAGCAGGGGAATGGGGGGTGGGGGATGGCAGAGGAGCTGCTTTCAAGCCACTGGAAAAGATATCCAATCCAACTTTTGTGTGTGGGGGGGTTTGTTTGAGAGTGAGTGAGAGAGGGAAGGGGTAGGAGAGATAGTCCAATCCAACTTGTGTGTGTGTGTGTGTGTGTGTGTGTGTGTGTGTGTTTGAGAGAGGGGGAGGAAGGGAGAGAGGGAGGAAGGAGGGGAAGGAGAAGAAAAAGAAAAAGAAAGAAGGAGCAAAGGAGAAAAACAAATGCTGTCGCTTTAAATTGGAACTGAGCATGCCTGGCTGTGGAATTCTGGGAGTTGAAGTCCACAAGTCTAAAAATATTTGAAACTCAGCACTGTGTCAGTGCCTCACCAGTCATAAACCTCACCGCATGTCACTAGTCATAAGCTATTTTTTTTTCAGTGCTATTGTAACTTCACATGGTCACTAAGCAAATGTAACTTGAGGACAACCTATGGTAAATGTTTATTGGAATGTATTCTCATTCTTCTGACTCCTGCACTTTGGAGAAAGAAAAATAGTCTTTTTTGCAGCAAATAATAATAGCACTCTTCTCATTTCTGTTTTAGGTTTTAAGCAATGGAACGACATTCAATGCAACGCACGTAATGCCTACATCTGCAAACATGAGTTGTAAAAGTGACCGAAGCTTCTGCCTGTGTTTCTTAGGATGCTGATGTGATGCGCTGCCTTCTCACTTATCTCATTACCTCTTCACATTCCATAGAGATAAAGTTCTCCTCTTCTGTTTTCTTCAAAATCTGAACTCACAAGAACTGCCTCTTTGGTTCTTTTGAACATTTCTTGTGACATGTGCACAGTGCAATATCAATAAAAACATTCTGAAGCAAATCTTTTCTGAAGTTGTCATTCTTGGTTTATTTGTAAATAACATACATAGATATTGTACATAGGCATATTGTTGATCACTTCTGCCTTAGTGATTAGTGTATTCCTTCTCTTTAATGAAAGGTTGCCCTCTTTATCGGATAGTAAATTAATTGCAAGCTATGCAGATGTGTAGGGCGTTAGCACACACCCCCTCTCCTAGAAGAATGAAATATCCTAGGAAATATTAAAAAGGCAGAATATTATATTTCCCTGGATAAAAAAAAAATGGAGAAAAAGGTTTTAGGCAGGAAACAGACTCGTTCTTAATAGCCCCCACCTTTGTCAATGGGCCATTAAAGGCCTGGGCCAGTCTATTCTACCTAACAAAGGTAGGATTAGCCTTCTACAGAAAGGTACCTGGGAAAATTGCATCAGCCAGCAAGGCAACCATACATGGACTCAAAACACAGCCTACAGAGTTGCCCCTGCATGGCCCCATGGGAGTTTGATAACCAATCAGAATACAAACTCAGGTTCAAAGCCCAGAGACGGCATAAAACCAGGGACTTTCAGCATCTCCGCCTCTTTTCTTCTTCACCCAACATCTTGAAGAATGTGATCCCACTTTTCTGTTCAGGAGCTCAAGCCACGTCCTCCTGTTCACCATTAAACCATCTTTCAAAGCAGCCTCCATGTTGCCAGTGTCTTTTTCCCCACTTGGAACTGAACCCAGAAGGACATTTCTTCCAACAGGTGAGCCTAATAGTAATAGTGATTTTAAAAATCAACTAAAGAAGATAAAATTTAGCCCTTCCTGCCTTAGCAGATGTTGTCATCTAACCACTCTGTCCGAACTTAGCAGCTAAGCAGGTTTGAGGGGGATTAGTTCTTGAATGGGTAGCCATAAATATTATACACTGAACTCAGAAATGAAGATATATTACAGAGAAAGACAATGGCCAGTTACATTCATTACTTTAACCAGAAAAACCACATAGTTGTGTCCATATACGGTAGTTTTTCAGAATCTGTCTTGATTTTATTTAATTATCCCAACTTTCTCTATGGCACTACTTCCCTCATCTCATTTGGGCAGGTCAGGGGGCAGCAATAATGTTGCAGTTTTCAAAGAACCATTTAGTAAAGTATTTTCCAATTAGTACACCTTTACCTGCCAAACCCCTGAAATTTACCTTTTTCAGTTTGCTCCTGCAATGACCAAGCTATGCATCGTAACTGGTATTGCCACCCATGGGAAATTTGTCTTCTTCAAAGCCCAATACTTATCACTGAAAAGAAGGACCCAGGGAGTCAGACATGAAGAGTTTCATCCCTTATTGATAAGAAGAAGCAGTTGAAATCTGACCCTTCACAAATAGGGGAAATGGGACACTGACTCTTCCCCCCAAAGCAAAAATCTGACCTGAGATTAATAGAATAGCGTTGGCCAGAAAAGAATTCCCATATTTGTGAAAACAAATCAAGGGATGTAATCAAAAGAGAAAATAGCACTATATAATTGTCAGATTCAGATAATAGTTTGTGGAACCAGTGAACCAGTCAAACACATTTTGGAAAAAAGATTATCCATCCATTCTCCAGCCTCTTACAGAAAAAGTTTATGGTTTAAAAAAAAAAAAAAAACCTTTGTTATACTGTAGGATCTATCAAAGTAAAACCGATAGTAGTGTCTGCCGGAACCCACCACCCCTGATAGATTTTACAAGAAGAGTACTCAACTCCTCTCTGCTCGTAATAGAATTCCGTATACCATCAGGGTTGAAATTTTAGGCCTAGATAACCTTGAGCTACGGCCACTACGTTCCAACCTGAGCTTAGTGCACAAGATAATCTGCCACTACGTCCTACTTCTTAATGACTACTTTTACTTCAACTGCAATAACACAATCAATAGATACAAACTACCGTGTTAGATACCAGAATCAGTTACAATGGTTTCCACCAAGGTCCTCTGTTCCGGCGGGAACAGAGATTCAACCTGATTGGTCGAAGGGTCTGACAGCTCCCTATAAAAGGGCTGCTATCAGATTGAACCTTCGCTGGATTGTACATAGTTGCTACTGAGTTAAAAAAAAGAGCTGTCGCTGCCTAAGCCTGAGTGTGCCTTTCCTTTACCCGATGTAACACCCTATTTTTGGAGTATAAGACGCACCAAAATTTTGAAGAGGCAAATATTTTAAAAAAGGTTTTTGTGCTCTGCAGACCACCCCAAAACGGCCCGTGTTTTGAGAAAATGGGCCCCTTAAAGAAAAGGGCATGAATAGCCTTTAGGAGGCTTGTAGAGTGCTCTTGGGTGGATGGAGGGGGGGGAACAAAAATGAACAAAAAACAGGAATAAATAGCCTTTAGGAGACATAGACTGCTCCTGGGTGCTGAGGGGGGCAAAATTGAGCGAAAAGGTCCCATTTTTCACTCATTTCTGCCCTCCCCAGCTCTCAGGAGCACTCTGAAAGCCTCCTAAAGGCTCTGCACAGTTATTTTGGTGAAGGGAGCAGGGTTTCAGGAGGCAAAAAATGCTGTATTCAGTGTATAAGACGCACCCAGATTTTCAGCCTCTTTTTTGAGGGGAAAAAGGTGCGTTTGATACTCCGAAAAATACGGTACATGTAATCTGTTCTAATCTTGATTGCAGAGAAAACAATTCCAGCAATAGAATAGTAAATGTGTGGAACACCCTACCAGATCCTGTTGCTAGATCCTCTAACCCCCATACCTTTTACCTTAAACTGTCTCCCGTGGACCTTACGCATTTCTTAAGAGGTCCCTAAGGGGTCGTGCATAAGCACACCAGCGTGCCTACCGTCCCTGTCCCACTGTCCCATTTATATGTACTCTTTTTATGTGTTTATGGCTATCTTTTGCTTATTTATCTCCATTTGTTTGTGCCATTTTTTCATACTTGTTTCCTTGTACTTGTTGACAAATAAATAAATTAAAGGTATCAAGAGAGAGTGTATCTTAATTAATCTTTTCATTTTCTGCAGGTAGTCCTTAACTAACAACAGTTCATTTAATGACCGTTCAAAGTTCCAACAGCACTTTAAAAAGTTACTTATGATCGTTTTTCAGTTACGACCTTTGCCGCATACCTGTGATTATGTGATCAAAATTCAGATGCTTGGCAACCGCTTCACAATTATGGCGGTTGCCATGTCCCCTTTTGCAACCTTCTTGCAAAGCTAATGGGGAAGCCAGGTTCATTTAACAACCGAGTTACTAACTTATCAACTGCAGTGATTCACTTAACAACAACTGAGGCAAGAAAGGTTGTAAAATGGAGCAAAACTCACTTAACAAATGTCTCATTTAACAACATATATTTCGGGCTCAATTGTATACATAAGCCGAGGACCACTTGTAATTGGTATTATTTGTAGCATCCTAATCAACTGGCTTAGAAGGTTTGGTTGTGCAATGCACATAAAATATCTTGAACGTCCACTAAATGAATTGTTATGTCGAGGACTACCTGTATTTAGAATTAAGGATTCTGATAGATTGCACAACTAAATCAATTTGATTGGAACATGTTAAAATCACTTCTGCATGGGCAGACATGTAACCTTTCTCCAACTGTATAGAACCCCAGATGCAGAGAATAAAATTCCCATACTAACTTGAGTCACCTGAATTGCATCTGAGGAACATTTAAGTTGAGGATAATCTCTTCAGATCATAAGTCTTGAGAAAGTTATTTTTTTATTGGTGTAATTAACCAAAAAAGGACATTCAGACATAACACACATCAATATTTTTTTTACTACTGGTTCTGTGGGGCATGGCTTGGTGGGCATGGCAGGGGAAGGGTATTGTAAAATCTCCATTTCCACCCCACTTCAGGGGAAGGTTACTGCAAAATTCCCATTTCCTCCCGATCAGCTGGGTTGTGTATAAATGGGTTTGTGTGTATGTGTGTGTGTGTTCTAGCATAACTCCGGAACGCCTCGAACAATTTCAACCAAACTTGGTACACAGATGACTTACTCTATGGAAAAAATACTGTGGGTTAAGACACCCCTAACACCTCTTGGTGTGTCTGTGTCTGTATCAGTGTCTCTGTGTGTATGTTCCAGCATAACTCTCGAATGCCTGGGCCGCTGAAAGGAAAAGGAATGAATTACATCTATAGTGTCAAATCACAGTACTTTTGAAAGTGATAGCGTGCATTTTGGATTCAGATTCTGTTAAGATACAGCCAGTTGTACCTTAAAATGGCTTCTGCTGTACAGCACAGTGGAGTTGCCATGGTAACAGCTTCACAGTACTCCACGGGGGGGGGGGGGATCCCTCTGGTAAGGGGGATTGGTTCTTTAAAAAAAACAAAGAGGCTCCCTCTGGTAAGGGGGATTGATTTAACACTATAAATATAATTAATTCCTTTTCCTGTCTAACACAGGATTAGGATAAATAAATACCTGGGCAATGCCAGATTATCAGCTAACATGTCTATAAAGAGAATGTCTATGGAGATTTTCAGTTATCCAGGTCATGATTGTCCCAAGGTTTAGGTAGAAGGTTCTTGGATGAGAAGCAAAATGTCTTCAAAACCAGAAGGTTCTCTTGAAAAAGAACCTCTGGGATGGCTATAAAGTCACTGAATCTCAGGAGGAAAAAAGAATCCTATTTTTGAAACCATAAATGAATAGTTAACTGAATGAAATAGCCTTGTTCAGATTTACTTCTACATTAGAGTAAAAGATGTTCAAAAGTGGAAAATGAGCATATCTCATTCACCAGAGTCTTCTTATCATTACAACCTATGCACCATAAGCCCAATTTGCCACGGTTAGGTAAATTCCAAATTATTGGTCTAAGCCTCAACATCACATCGGAATAAAATAGAACAGAACAGAACAACAGAGTTGGAAGGGACTTTGGAGATCTTCTAGTCCAATCTCCTACCTAGGCAGGAAACCCTACACCACTTCAGAGAAATGGTTATCCAATATCTTCTTTAAAACTTCCGTTGTTGGAACATTCACAACTTCTGGAGGCAAGTTGTTCCACTGATTATTTGTTCTAATTGTCAGGAAATTTCTCCTCAGTTCTAAGTTCCTTCTCTCCTGGATTAGTTTCCACCCATTGCTTCTTGTTCTACCCTCAGGTGCCTTGGAGAATAGCTTGACTCCCTCTTCTTTGTGGCAACCCCTGAGATATTGGAACACTGCTATCATGTCTCCCCTAGTCCTTCTTTCTCTTAAGCTAAACATACCCAGTTCCTGCAACCATTCTTCATATGTTTTAGCCTCCCATCCCCTAATTATATTTGTTGCTCTTCTCTGCACTCTTTCTAAAGTCTCCACATCTTTTTTATATCGTGATGATCAAATCTGAATGCAATATTCCAAGTGTGGCTTTACCAAGGCATTATAAAGTGGTATTAACACTTCATGTGATCTTGATTCTATCCCTCTGTTTCTGCAGCCTAGAATTGTGTTGGACTTTTTTTTGGCAGGCTGTACACTGCTGGCTCATATTTAAATGGTTGGACACTAGGACTCCAAGATCCCTTTCACAGTCACTACTACTACTGAGCAAGGTACCACATATACTGAACCTGTGCATTTTGTTTTTCTTGCCTAAATGTGGAACCTTACTAAACAATCAAATTCTTTACACATTATATACAATACAATAGCAGAGTTGGAAGGGACCTTAGAGGTCTTCTAGTCCAACCCCCTGCCTAGGCAGGAAACCCTATACCGTTTCAGACAAATGGCTATCCAACATCTTCTTAAAGACTTCCAGTGTTGGGGCATTCACAATTTCTGGAGGCAAGCGGTTCCACTGATTAATCGTTCTAACTGTCAGGAAATTTCTCCTAAGCTCCTTCTCTCCTTGATTAGTTTCCACCCATTGTTTCTTGTTCTACCCTCAGGTGCCTTGGAGAATAGTTTGACCCCCTCTTCTTTGTGGCAACCCCTGAGATATTGGATCACTGCTATCATGTCTCCCCTAGTCTTTTCATTAAACTAGACATGCCCAGTTCCTGCAACCATTCTTCATATGTTTTAGTCTCCAGTCCCCTAATCATCTTCGTTGCTCTTCTCTGCACCTTTGTTGGTCTTCTCTGCACCATCTTTTTGCACATCTCTTCTTAGCACCTAATAGAGAAATGTATAAGCATTAAATTAAAACAGAACAAGCCCATGTTCTCATTCTCAAATCCAAAATATTCTAAAGATTCTCTGGAGCAGGGGTGTCAAACTCAATTTCATTCAGGCCCACATCAGGGTTGTATTTGACCTCAGGGGCTGGGGTGGGCATGGCCAGCTCACTGTCACTTGTGTTGGGGATGCCTGTGGTGGCCCAAGCGCTCTCCCAACAAAAACGGGCTCCTGAGCTCCATTTTGGCTGCAACCCTCTGCTGGTGAAAATGGAGTGCGGGAGTGCTGCACACAGCCCTCCTGAACTCCATTTTTGCTGGCAGAGACACTGCAGTCCTGTCCTTTGCTGTTTCCAGGGTGGCCCAGTGGGCCAGATCTAAGCAACCTGTGGGCCGAATTTGGCCCCTGGGCCTTGAGTTTGACACCTCTGCTCTAGAACATTCCGTGCCCTTTAAAAAGGGCACATTATGAAATTGAAAAGACCTGAGAATGTAGAAGCCCTACTTGAAATACTAGCGTGCTGATTTCTTCAGATAGGATATTCCAGCTACTGTATATCTTTTCCTCATTTTTTAAATCTCTCATAATAAGAATAGAACAGAACAGAACAACAGAACAGTAACTTTATTGTCACTTTGAATGTAGACTAATCAGCATACATTAAAGTGAAAATTTGCTGCATACAGCTCTCAAAGGGTCACTACCTCCAATATACACTACATCAGTGACGTGCAGTCAGGGGAGGCAGGGGAGGCAGAGCCTCACCGCTCTCATCATGAAAATATTAAAAAAAATACTCCGGGAAGCCGTGAAAGTGGCTGGGAGAGGCGCGCGGCTTGCTTTAGCCTCCCTGGACATCTCAGCAGCAGCCCCAAGTGTGCCGATCTCGCCATTTTTTACATCGGGCGAGCCCAGGATCCTTGCAAGGGGAATGGGACGTGTGCAGGAGGCTCCTCAGTTCCAGCCTCAATCAGCGCAGCCGCGGTCCCCTTCATCTTGCCTCAGGAAGGAGGGGAATGGGACCACGTGTGCAGGGAAAGGGGATCGCGGCTCTGCTAATCTGAGGCTGTGCGCTGAGGAGCCGCCTGCACATGTGGTCCCATTCCCCTTGCAAGGATCCCGGGCTCGCCCGATGCAAAAAATACCTAGGTACCGTGTTTCCCCGAAAATACAACCTGTCCCGCGCTCACTGACCTAGCGTTATCCCGAAAGCGCCAAGTTACAGGAGCCGGGGGTGGGGGGAGCGCTCACGTTGCTTGCCGCCTTCGGTATACCGCTAGGTTGGGGAGTGGCGTTCTGTCCGGCCAGAGGGGAAAGTTGACGGGCGGCTGCTCTCTTGTGAACTGGCTCCCGAAGAGCCGGGCAGAGCAGCAGCCGCCCGGCAAATCCCCTCTCCAGCCAGGAAAAGCGCCATTCACTGACCTCAGCAGCCGCCCGGCAAATCCCCTCTCCAGCCGGGAAAAGCGCCATTCACTGACCTAGGGGGTACCAAGCCCTTGCGCAGCTCTCCCAGGCCACCGCTGCTGGCTGCTGCTACCCGCCGCCGCCCCCCGCCACCCCGCTCCGCTCTGCGCATAACTTCCAAACTCCAAAACTTCCAGCATCGCCCGCTCTAGGAGTGCTCTCTATGGTGGGCCGGCTGCTGGAAGACTCTGTCCGGAAAACTCTCTGTCCGGCAGCCAGCCCACCATAGAGAGCACTCCTAGAGCGGCCGATGCTGGAAGTTTTGGAGTTTGGAAGTTATGCGCAGAGCGGAGCGGGGCAGCGGTGGGCAGCGGCGGGCAGCAGCAGCCAGCGGCGGTGGCCTGGGAGAGCTGCGCAAGGGCTTGGTACCCCCTAGGTCAGTGAATGGCGCTTTTCCCGGCTGGAGAGGGGATTTGCCGGGCGGCTGCTGAGGTCAGTGAATGGCGCTTTTCCCGGCTGGAGAGGGGATTTGCCGGGCGGCTGCTGAGGTCAGTGAATGGTGCTTTTCCCGGCTGGAGAGGGGATTTGCCGGGCGGCTGCTGAGTTCAGTGAATGGCGCTTTTCCCGGCTGGAGAGGGGATTTGCCGGGCGGCTGCGGAGGTCAGTGAATGGCGCTTTTCCCGGCTGGAGAGGGGATTTGCCGGGCGGCTGCTGCTGTGCCCGGCTCTTCGGGAGCCAGTTCACAAGAGAGCAGCCGCCTGTCAACTCTCCCCTCTGGCCGGACAGAATGCCACTCCCCAACCTAGCGGTATACCAAAGGCAGCAAGCAACATGAGCGCTCCCCCCACCCCTGGCTCCTGTAACTTGGCGCTTTCGGGATAACGCTAGGTCAGTGAGCGCGGGACAGGTTGTATTTTCGGGGAAACACAGTACCTAGGCATTTTTTGCATCGGGCGAGCCCGGGATCCTTGCAAGGGGAATGGGACCACGTGTGCAGGTGGCTCCTCAGCGCACAGCCTCAGATTAGCAGAGCCGCAATCCCCTTCCCCTGCACACATGGTACCATTCCCCTCCTTCCTGAGGCAAGATGAAGGGGGCCGCGGCTGCGCTGATTGAGGCTGGAGCTGAAGAAACTTCTCCGTTTGGGCTGCGCCCGTGCGATCGGAGCAACCACGTGGTTTGATGACGTCACCAGCCTCACCAGTCACCGCACGTCATTGCACTACATCATATAACAGAATGAATAAATAAATAAATACAGATAAATACAGAATTGTGCATATACCCACATATAGTATTAGATGACAACAGAAACAACATAGTCTGGTTCGGGTATATACCTTACATGGCAAGAAAAACAAATCTTGTGAGTTTACCAGAAGGATAATACATGAAATAAATAAGAAACATGGCTATGTTCCCAAGGAGGGGATAGAAATGCTGAATAAATATCTGAAGGAAATCATGGGATTAGGGCCTGTAAAATGGATTTCTCTACCTACTTGGGCTGATTTATCTGCCTCAGTGCACCAGAACATAATTAAGAGTCCAATGGATGCTTTGAAAACACCGAGGATATCTGAATTGTCTTGCAAAGGAGAACTCTAGCTTACATTAGAAGACCTGGTGTCCAGTTACATGAGGTGAACTGGTAACATTTCCATTCTTACTAACTTCTCCATTCCACAATATCTGGTGGTGACAATATTTGAAATCCTTGCCATTTAGACCTTGGACACCACTTTCGGACACCATAAAGGGTATTAGCTGGAAATTTCTCCTTTATTCATACTTGTTCCTTCTTCTGCTTTCCTTTCATTGGATGAGTCACCATTAGTGACTGACAGGACACTTCCTGTCCTCATCAGATTTACACCTTCAAGGTTACTTCCTTACCAGGTTTACACCTTCACTAAATCCTTAATATAATGGTGGTTAGGAACGTATGAACTTTAGTGAGAATGAAACAAACTCCATGTCCCGGCAAAAACCCCTTTTATTAATTTGCTGTGAATTCTGTTGGCAAAGTCTTTCAAAAGAGGATTTACGGTCACAGACCTTATCTGACTTGGAGAGCTGACAGGCTGATATCTGCAGAACTTGGCAAGGAGTCTCAGAGAGTCACGAACCAATTAGCGAATGAATTGTCTCCTGAAAACTCCACTCCCCTTTCACTCCTCTTTTATTTCCTCTGGGAGGGGGCATTCATTGTCTGGCCTTACTCCCAAGTTGACCCCTGTTCTTTAGCTATTCCCTTCGTCTGACAACTCTGCACAAGCGCACACTGGGAACAGGCTCCAGCTATTCGTCTGTCTCATTGATGTCCGACTCTGAAGGCAGATGATAACTGGCATACAGCTCTGGCCCCCTCTCTGCCTCCGACACAGAGCCCTCATCAGAGCCTTCCCCAGACTACAGGACTGGCCCATGTTCTTCCCCAACCTCCTCACTGTCTGAATCTTCTGCCAGCTCCACTGGCCGCTGGCGGGCCACAACAGTCACGAAGCATTTCAGCCATCATTGTGCTGATAAATGAGTAATAAGAATGGGTTTTAGGTTGCCCAATGATGGCTCTTTAGATCTACAAGATACTCTGTGTTTCAAGTGAGGAAATGACCTTGGCTTTTCCCCTTCAGCTTCTTTTAGAAAGGTCAGAGTTCTTCCTTCCTTCTTCTCCTTTCCCACATGGAAGGCAGAGTCTTTCAAGAGGTAGGCTTTCTATTGGAACAGTTAACTACCATAATGAACTTTATTCTTATATTTGGGACCTTAATGATGCATCCCCCCAAAAAACTATTAATGAGCTTGGTTGTATTCAAACATGAATGTTCTGCAATAGGTAGAGCCTAGATGAATGAAATGAAGAGACAATTAATAAAGTTAGCAACAAAGGTCCCTGTGCTACCATGCATCATATTCTTTTTTCTTCTCAAGTAGCTGGGTATCTTTCTAAACCAACCATTATGTTGCTACTATCCACCATTCTGATATCTTGTTGAGTTTCTGCAAGAGTTTCAGAGTTTCCAACTAAATAGGCAGGACAGGAACAACACCATACAAAGGAGTGTGGTGTTGTCAGCGTTCCAAATATCATGCAGAATTAAATCATTGTCCAAGGCAAAGTGATCCTTAAAACTCCAATTTAATAAGACAGGCATTTTGGCATTATGCTGTTGAATTTCAACTCTAACGTACATCCGGTGAGTTCACCCAGTTAAAAGTTCATCATCTATCCCCACACCCCATAATTCTTCACATGGTCCAATCTTCATCTTCCACGCTGGCATGTACACCCCTCTTCTTCCAGCCAGGTGTCGAGGTGCGGAGACAAAAGACGACCTTGAGCTTCTAAGAAATCCATAACAATACATTCCACAATCCTACTCCTTTCTATTCCCCCCTCCCAACTACTATACCAATGAAACAGCATAATATATATATATATGTTTTAAATATGTGGCAGGCCAAAGATCCTAAAAGGAACAGAATTACAGACCTGACAGGTGTGATATGCCAAGAGCAGCTGGAGAACAATCGTGTATTGGAAATGATCTACAACACCATACAAAGGAGTGTGGTGTGATATGCCAAGAGCAGCTGGAGAACAATCGTGTATTGGAAATGATCTGCAATATGTCCATTCCTTCAATTTGTTCAAAAATGGCTGCCTGACACTCAATGACACTTCCCTTGTTTCATTCCAGGAATTATAAAAGTCTCCAGAGAGCATGATGGACATGGTGGCTCAGTAGCTAAGACACTGAGCTTGTCGATCAGAAAGGGCGGCAGTTCGGTGGTTCGAAATCCTAGTGCCACGTAACAGAGTGAGCTCCCATTATTTCTCACAGCTTCTGCCAACCTAGCAGTTCGAAAAGGGGGGAAAAAGTCCCTTTGGTGGGAAGGTAACAGTGTTCCGTGCGCCTTCAGCATTAAGCCATGCCATCCACATGACCACGGAGACGTCTTCAGACAGCCCTGGCTCTTCAGCTTTGAAATGGAGTCTCCTAGAATCGGGAACGACTAGCACATATCTATGAAGGGAACCTTTACCTGTACCAGAGAACATGGAGTTGGATCCTTTATTTTCCTTTTAAGAGTTCAAGGTAGCAAAGTAACACATCTAAATCTGCTGTATTGATGGACCTGAACACATATTTTCACCTGAGTGGAAAAATCAACTCACAATAATAATAGACTATACAGATGTCTTCTCTTCTTAATCCATTATAATCTTGAATTCTGTTCTCCACTTTCATCCATTCTTCCTGATTCCTCTTATGAAATGGAATAAATATTATAATTAGAGAAGTAGGAGAAAGAAACAGATGTCTTATGAAAAAGATATTAAGCAAGGACAGTGTAGAAAACAGAATTTTGCCACAGAACAGGAAACTCTTGGGTTGAATCAGGCTAATCTCTGGCATTTGAAGTCAATGGAATGAGGAAAATGGACATGTTTTCATGGCAGAATTGGTCGTCTCCGTTTGATACCCTTTCTCAAGGATACAAAGTCAGACCAATGGTTTCAGCTGTGTGTACATTCTCAAAATAAATCATAATGCTCTTTCTTCATTATTTCTTATGATTGGGTTCACAAATTTCTTCACACCGCTTTCGCTTTTAGTTATGCAAAACTGCAAAGGACAGACCAGGATTTCCTTGAAGGACCTTGGGTCATTGATGTTGCACCATATCTGTCTTGGGCTCTATAAAACCATTGCTCATAAAGCAAGAAAGCATCTGAGAGGGATCCAACTTGACTCTCCATCACTTCTGTTCATTCAGAAAGAGAAGAACAACCCAAGGTAAGCTGCTGGAAAAATAAGATTGTTACTAAGAGGGCTTCTTCTAGGTGGTAGAAAGTATAGAAGTATAGAAAGGCTTTGATGGCAAAGTAGTTTAGAGGATTATAAACAAGGATTTCTGAGAATCCTTAAATATAAGAATGAGAAACACAGTTTTAGCCATTGCTGCACAACTCCCATTAATCTGTAAGGCTGGGGAACCCTTATATAACTCATAAAAAAGTAAAGTTTTATTACTGCAGCCAGAATAACATATGCACAGAAATGGAACAACAACAGAACACTGAATGAAGACAAGGCAATACGGAATATCTTAGAATGTGCGGAGATGGACAAGTTGACTAAGGAAATTCAAGGAAAGGAAGAATCAGAGTACTACTTAGTTTGGGGGAAATGGTGCAAATGGTTAGATTATAGAAATAAGAAATCAGGAAATGTAAAATGTATTGTAGAAGAACTTGGAAACAGTGATAAGAAGGTAGGAAGAATAGGATATACAAAAATAGAAAAATATATAGAATAGAACAAGGGTAATATGAACGTCTGATACAAATGACTAAACATAAACAACTAAGTAAAGGAGTAAGAAACAAAATGACCCACAAATGTAAATTTTGAAGGTATGGTAGGGGAAAAATAACTATAAAGATGCACCGATATGTATCTGCTGTAAGAAGGAACGTGCAGTTCCTGTGTGGTTTGTAAGTTATGTGTATGTTTAAGTGTTTAAATAAAAAAAAGTAAAGTTTGAGCTCTCCTTGTGACTATAATAGCAATCTTTTTTTTTTCTTGGCATCAGTATAAAAGCATTTTCCCTCTGACTACTTCTTCTAGGAGACTTTATGGTCTTCCCTTCTTTTAAACTATCAATCCATCAAGTTTTTCCAGATCAGTCAAGATCAAGTAGATGTTGCTGTCTAGCTCAGCCTTGGTACATGTCCTTTAGAGAAGTGGTTCACCTCTATGGTTTTCCAGATAGTTCTTTGACTTTTGACCTCGTGTACCATCTTGCAATTTCCTGCCAGGTCTCACCCAGAAAGTAACCATGTCTGATACTGCTTAGTTTTTCATGACCGGTCAAGGTTGTAGCTACTACCATCCTGAGTAATTTTCATTTAATGTTAATATCAATACAATACAATACAATACAATACAATACAATACAATACAATAGTAGAGTTGGAAGGGACTTTGGAGGTCTTCTAGTCCAACCCCCTGCCTAGGCAGGAAACCCTATACCCTTTCAGACAAATAGCTATCCAACATCTTCTTAAAGACTTCCAGTGTTGGGGAATTCACAACTTCTGGAGGCAAGTTGTTTCACTGATTAATTGTTGGAACAGCTTGCCTCCAGAAGTTGTCAATGAAATGAAATCCTAGGTTTATTTATTTATGCATTTATTTGGAGAATTTACATGGCTGCCTGTCATTGTATCTCATACAATGACTCGATTTTGTCTTTGCTCCTCTCACAACGTTTAAAACAAGGTCATTGTGAGGCCCTCTCAAGTGACACGCTTGACTCTCAAAGCAGATGATTTCCTTCCCTGTTTTATTTTTTGCTTACTACACCTGCTGCACAGTGCTCCTGGTTAATTTATATCACACTGATTTCACTGGACATAATCCATTGAATTACATTTGGTTCCAACACTTCACTAAATATATAAACTGTTGTGGGAGTCGAGGAAGAGGAAAGCAGCATAAGAATTTTAATTTAAAGAGGAAACGAACATGCTTCCTTTTTGGCATTGGATGGATGAGTATCAGACAAGAAATATATTTCTTGTGTTTAGTATTCCTTTATCTCTTTGAAGGTCAGCCAAACAATGGGTCTCCTTGCCTACTTCAGCCTTTGTCTTCTTGGCATCTTCTTCACCAGTCCTTTTCTTCAAGGTGAGTTCCATTGACATATTTCAATAGGAGTGCATCACTGGTTTTCAACACCTTGCACCATTTAAAAAATATATATAAGAAGCAAGAGTTGCTTTGGTATCTTACAGCATAAGAGCCTCATTGACGTCAAAGTGATGGAGATTACATAATAAAAGGTCTCCAATATTACCTTTTATACTTGGTTTTCTTCTTAAGTTCTTCTAGTTGGCCACTGTGAAGAAACTGTTGAATTCGGCAACCCGATTTAGAAAGATGTTCCTTATGTTCTCAGCATTTTATATACACATCATGTCATTCTCTATTTTAAACTTTAAACAGTGAAAGCTGACACCTGTGCCAGGGAGTGGCTGCAAAACCAAGGCAACTGTTATGCGTATTTTGATCAGAAGTTGACATGGCATGAAGCTGAGGTAGGACAATCAACATCTTTTGTAATGAATACTTTACATGTTTAGGAAAAACATTATAGGATGATGAATAGATTGGGATTATCTGTTCTTCAAATCCTGAAGTACAATAAACAACATATCTCAACATTTTGCATCTGGAACTTATATATCCTTTACCGACTAAAGATAGTCTTGAGTTTTGAGCTGGAAAGAAAGAATTTTAAGTGCAAATACAGGATTGGACTACATTGATGTGTAATATTAGCATCTTCCAGTAAGATTTAAAAATCTTCAATTCATATTGCAATAAGGATTGACCACATTTGGAATTCTATGAAGCTTAACTCAACACATGGGAAGTTTCACAGATCCTGCAATAGGGAAATGATCACAGAACTCATATTCCTTTCGTCTTTCTTCAGATCGAGTGCCAGAGCTATCACCGTGGGGCCCACCTTGCCTCCATCCTTACCACAGCAGAGACTCTCCTGGTGGCTGAGCACATCTCCACTTATCAACAGGAACTTGGCAATGTCTGGATTGGACTCCATGATGTCCGTCAGGTAAGATCATCTAACTTAACCCTGCCCTTATTTATGTGCAGTGGCACAATGTTTATTGACTTGCCTAAATCCAATAGACTCCTGCTCAATACTTCACCTATTAAAACACTCATAATCATAGATAAATATTACCAGTCCATCTTTAGACAAAGTTCTAATTCTCTGGAGCACATTTCCTTTCCACAGACCGGGAAGTGGAGATGGGCTGATGAATCCACTTACAACTACAAATCCTGGATGAACTATCAGCCAGACAACTATGGCAACAATGAGCAGTGCGTGGAGCTGCGACGATCCACAGGTAACCAAACTTCTCAAAGGTTCTCTGAACTTCTCCAGAAGTTTCCAATTTTTCTCAGTCTATGGGGATTCATAGGTAATTTGGTCTGTCTATCTCTTCAGCAGCAGCCGTTTATTTCTTCAGGATCTAAGGAAGCAAGAAAACTTAAAATATGACCAAAATGTTTAGTTTAATTTCTTTAGATAACTGATTAGAGTCCATTTCACATGAAAGACAATGATGTTACATTGGATACCTTGTAATAGTTGCTATGTTTTCCCCAATTGGAGATGATATATATTTAAAATTGGTTGCTAAATTGCATCTAATCCTTTGTCAACATTAGTTCAGCGAGAAATTATTTGATCTAATTTGAGGATGAAGTGGATAAACATCTTAACAGAAGGGGATAAGACTCAGTAGTTCAAAAGATGGAATTCAAACCAAATTTCATAATTTGTCCCATTAGATATACACAGACATGTATGCATATGTGTACATAATCTGATTCCTGTGGATCCTACACATTTGAGGAAGAAATAAAGACCTTTTCTTTATAGCAAATAATAATATCAGCATTTTTCGTATTGTTTCTATTTTAGGCTTTAAACAATGGAATGATGTTCAGTGCAATGTACGCAACGCTTATATCTGCAAACATGAGCTCTAAAGGTGCCTGAAGCTTCTCCCAGTGCTTTCCACAATGCTAAGGTGTTGCCTTCCCACTTACATTATTATGTCTTCACATTCTGCAGAAATATAATTCTCTTCCAGCCTCTTCAAAACATTACTAACTCGCAAGAACTGCCTCTTTGGTCTTCTTCTTCTTGGCCTTTCTCATGGCTTGCATACAGTGCAATATTAATAAAAAATATTCTGATGCAAATCTTTTTTGAAGTTTTCATTCTTGGTTCATTAATGCTCCTCCCCAGTAGCAACATGCAAAGGAAGACAAGAGTCCTTTCGTGCCTATTTCTCAGCATAAGTGTAGAACGTATGCATGTTGCTCATTTATCAAAAGGTGTTCTTGCACAAATCCCATGTTCTACCTACCTTGCATAGTCTCGTACTATCTTGTACAATATTCTGTACAATCAGGCCAGGAATGTATTAACAAAGGAGATCAGGGTAGAATGCATTAACAAAGGAGATCAGGGTAGCTACTCCAAAAAGCTGAGAAATCAGTTCTTAACTAATGAACCAACAACTGTGGTTCATTAGTGCCTAACTACTGGATTTTTCGGAGTATAAGACGCACCAAGATTTTGAAGAGGCAAATTAAAAAAAAGTTTTTGCACTCTGCAGACCTCCCAAAAGTAGCCCGTTTTTCATAAAAATGGGCCCATTTTTTGTCAAAAAATGGGAGGCTTATAGAGGCTCCTCTGGGGGCTGGCGGGCAAAAATGAGCAAAAAACAGCCAATTTTTGCTCCTTCCTGCCCTCACCAGCCCCCAGGAGCACTCTGGAAGCCTACTAAAGGCTATGTATGGTGAAGGGGTGGGGTTTTGGGAGAACAAAAATGCTGTATTCAGTGTATAAGACACAGCCAGATTTTCACCCTCTTTTCTGAGGGAAAAAGGTGTGTCTTATACTCTGAAAAATATGGTGATGAGTTAGTTCTTAACCAATGAATCAACATCATTGGCTAAAGCAGAATTCCCTCCTTACTGAAGAGAATTGTCAATTGGCAGATGACCTGAATGTGTTCTACTGTAGGTGTGAGAGGAGATCACAGAAGTGGGGCTGATCTACTGTTACCTTCCCCACCTCAGATACACCAACAATAGCCAAATCTCGTACACCTATCTCCATTCCTCTGGGCCCTCCACCTCTGGTGATCTTAGAAAAAAATGTCCAAGGTCTATTTCATAGACAAAAGATCCAAAAAAATATCAGGTCCAGATGAAGGAACTACTTCTTGCTTGAAAGCCTGTGCTGAACAACTGGCCGTCAACTTCATCCACATCTTTAAATCACTGGAGATGTATTGTGTCTCTTCTTGCTTCACATGCTTTATTATCATCCAGGTTCCTAAGAAATTCTCCATCAGGGAGCTGAATGAATACAGACCAGTTCGGTTGCTGGGTTTTTAAAAAAATGTTCCATGACTCACTTGACAATAGAATGCATTGTGTCTATGGATATAGTACATGAAATTGTCCTGAACAGAACAGAATTTAACAACGGAGCTGGAAGGGACCTTGTAGGCCATCTAGTACAACCCCCACCCAAGCAGGAGGCCCTACACCATTACTGACAAATGGCAAACCAGTTTTTCTTGAAAGCTTCCAGTGATGAAGTTCCCACAACTTCTGAAGCAACCTGCTATGTTGGTTGATTGTTCTCACTGTCAGAAAATGTCTCCTTATTTATAGGTCGAATCTATTCTTGATTAGTTTCCATCCATTATACTTTGTCCAGCTTTTGGGTGCTTTGGAAAATAACTTGACCCCTTTCTCTCTATGGCAGCCCCTCAAATATTGGATCATGGATTCCCTCTTTATCAGATAATAAATGGATTGCAAGCTATACACATGGGCCTCGAAGCAATAGGATCTTCAAAAATCAATCAAAGAATATAAAAATGTATCCCTTTCCTACCTTAGCAGACATTACCATCTGGCCAATCTTCCTGGATTTAGAAGCTAAACAGGATCAAATTCTGCTTAGAAAAGAAGCCATCAGTATTGTAGAATAAACTAGGAAATCAAGATATATTACAGAAGAAAACAATGCCAGACATATCCGTTCAGTACCCAGAAAAACAGCATTGTTGTTTTCCATATATAGGACCTATCTAGAATCAGTGACGTGTGGTGAGGTTTATGGCTGGTGAGGCTGGTGACGTCATCAGGAAGGCGGGGAATGGGACCACGTGTGCTGGAGGATGAGGCTGCCTCAGCCTCCAGCACACGTGATCCCATTCCCCGCCTTCCTGAGCGTGCTCCGCCAGCTCGCGCTCCGCAGTCCTCGAAAGTGACTGGGGAACGACGAGAACCTTCCTGCCTCTGCTGGACTTTGCGCGCTCCTCACGACTGCATATTGCAGTCGCGAGAGCGCGCGAAATCCAGCAGAGGCAGGAAGGTTCTTGTCGTTCCCCAGTCACTTTCGTGGCTTCGTCATCCGGGAGCGCCGACAACATTTCTGCCTCCGCAGCTCCTGGGCGCGGCCAGACGGATGTATATAATATTATAATATTATGTATATAATATTATAATATTATATATATATATACATATACATACATACATACATACATACATACATACATACATACATACATATATATATATATACATGTATGTATGTATGTATGTATGTATGTATGTTACATATATATATATATATATATAGTATATAATATTATATACTATTATTTCATGAAGAGAGGTGAGGCTCTGCCTCCCCTGCCTCCCCTGACCGCACATCCCTGTCTAGAATCATTACTGTCTGTTTTGAATTTTCCCAACTTTCTCTATCATACTATTTGACTCATCACGTTTGGGGAGGTAAAACCAGAGGTGGGTTTCTACTGGTTCAGACCAGTTCGGCTAAGTAGTTAGTAACTCGGTCACATGCCACCCCCACCCCAAACCAGGTCTATTGCACACAAAAAATGCCCAGAAGCCATTTTTTACTACTGCGCATGCATAGCACATATCAAGCACGTCCCTGAGCAAACCGGAAGTAACAGAAGTTGGAACCCACCTCTGGATGAAACTGCATGAGTAATGTTACAATTTTCAGCAGAAGATGATGCATAACTTGCCCCCTGACTACGTCATAAATTACTTTCTAATCGCTGCACCTTACCTGGTGAATCTCTTAAACATTTATCTTTTTAACTTGTTTCTGGAATGACCAGCCTTTGCATTATAATTGATATTGCCCCATGAGTGAGATTTGTCTTCTGCAGAGAGCAATGCCCATCACTGAAGAGGAGGACAGAAGAAGTTGGGGATGGAAGCAAAAGTTTCACACCATATTGATAAATTGAGGCAATGGAAATCTGATCCTTCATAAATAGGGGAAATAGGACACTGACTATTCCTCTCAAAACAAAACCTGAATAGAAATTGTGCTGCTAAAGTCCCACAAAATGATCCATGACTTGAGATTAACTTGATAATGTTGGCCAACCAAGTAGTCACATACTTTGTGAAAAGAAGTCAAGGGATGTCATGAAAAGTGAATATATCACCCTAGAATTATCAGATTAAGACAGCAGGTCATCTAATTTATGTCTCAAATAATTTTGGCTAACTAGTTAAAAAAACACTTTGGAAAAAAAGATTATCTATTTCCCAACTTCTTATAAGAAATGTTTGAGCTTCAAAAATATATATTTATTATACTGAAGGGTCTATCAAGGCATGAAGAAAAAAAAGAGAATTAACTGATCTTCCTGGATCTCTAATTGTTTCTTTTTAATACTATTGATGGTAGTACTTTAATCAACTGGCTCAGACTATTTGATTGTCCTATATAGATTAGTATAATTTTTAGGCAAGTATTGTATCATTATTATTATCATCACCAATCACTTTTGAAATTAAGGATTGTCTTGTAACACACAGTTAAATCAATTTGGTTTTTTAAATACATTTTATTTTGTTTGTACAAACTTCACGTCTTTGCAACACATTACATTTTTTGTACCTGTCTGTTGTGTCCGTTTTATCTATACCAATAAATCTTTTATAACTATGACTTTATATATTTGTGTATTTGCATTACTTCGTACATTTTTTTCATTCTAATATAATATTCTATATGTTCTATGTGTAGCAGTTTTACTACATTTATGTCATTTTGTATAATATATAATATATTAAATCTTTTGTAACTATGACTTTATATATTTGTGCATTTACATTATTTCATTCTATATGTAATATTCTATGTATTTTTTTCATTCTATATGTAATATTCTATATATTCTATGTGTAACAGTTTTTACTATATTTACGTCATTTTGTGTAATATTTATTTGCTATAGTCTATCTCATATTTCAATCTTTTAATCCTTTTCTGGTTTTGTAGTTGTCTATTGTTTTGTTCATCTTTCTTCCTTTCTTTTTTGCTTTCCTGCTTTTCCCCTCCTTTCCTCTAGCCAATTGTACAATAAATCCCATACGGAGTAGTATTCAGATTCGTCTTTCTCTTTTAGTTCATCTGTGAGCCTATCCATCTCTGCACATTCCAATATTTTTTTAATTACATTTTCTTCTGTTGGTATATAATTATTTTTCCAGTTTTGTGCGAATATAACTCTCACTGCCGTAACGATGTGTAAAATTAAGTATGTAGTATTTTTTTTTTCATAATTTCCTTTTATAATCTCTAAACAAAAATAATTCAGGTTTTAGTGCAATTTGATGTGTAGTAATCTCCTCTAGCCAATCTTTTTGGCAAACAATCTCCTGGCAAACATTTTAAACATTTTATTGGGGAATTTTTAAAGGGAATTTTAATTGTATTTGTATTTTAATTAAGAACTGTACAGTATATTTTTTACCTCCTCCGTTTACGTCTATGTCTACGTCTACGTCTACGCTTCTGTCTATGTATTTGTATATGGTTTTAACATGACTGTACACCGCCCCGAGTCCTGCCAAGGAAAGGGTGCGGTCTAGAAATAAAATTTATTATTATCATTATTATTATTATTATTATTATTATTATTATTATTATTATTATTATTATTTCCAATACTTTTTCGCAGCTGTGCACATCCACCACATATGGTAGTATGTTCCATGTTGTTTGTTGTATTTCCAGCAGATAGGTGAACATTCCAGGAACACTTTTGCCATTCTCGCTAGTGGAAGGTGCCATCTGTAGAACATCTTGTACATGTTCTCTCTATAAGCCGTTGCCATCGTTAATTTGTAGTTTATTTCCTAAATTTTTTCCCTTTCCGCCAATTCTATACTATACCCAAAGTTTATCGCCCATGTTATTATCGTTTCTTTCACAGTTTCTTCTTCCGTTTTAAATTTTAATAAGTAGTGATATATTTTTTTAATCAATTTTTCTTCGGTTCCCTGTAAAATTTTATCCAGCTCTTGCGGCTCCTTATAGAATCCGTCCCTTTCCCTGTCTTTTTTATACCTTGCCTGTATTTGTAAATAGGGCCACCAGCCAATATCTATTCCCTCATCTTTCAGTTCTTGCTTTGTTTTTAGCCTTTCTTGGTTGTCTAATATGTCTTTATATCTTATTATCTTGTTTATGTCCAATACGTTCAGGTATATCAGAGCTTCCATGGTAGATAGCCAGGTTGGGATTTTAGTGTAATGTTTTGTTTTGATTTTTAACCATGTTTGTAGTAGAGCTTTTCTAATTAAATGTTTTTGGAAATAGCTATGAATCTTGTGTTTCCCATCCCAAATAAAGGCGTGCCAACCCAATTCCAAATTATAACCTTCTATTGTTAATAATCTTCTGTTTTTCAAATTGATCCAGTCCTTTATCCAGGTGAGAGCTGCTGCTTGATAATAAAGCTCCCAATCAGGAAGTCCAAATCCTCCTCTTTCTCTACAGTCTTGTAACAATTTTAATTTCATTTATGGTTTTTTTCCCTGACCAAATAAACTGTGCAATTAATTTGTTTAAATCTATGGGGAAAAAATTCTCTTGGCTAATGGGCACCACTTGAAATAAAAATAATTTTTGGTAGTATATTCATTTTAATGATGGCAATTCTTCCCATTAAGGATATTTGTAGTTTCCTCCAATTTTCCAGATCCTTCTTAATTTTCTGAATCATTTTAACATAATTATCTTCTTTAATTGTTGAGCGTTTCCCTGTCAGCCAAATTCCTAGGTACTTTACTTTTTTTGCTATTTGCATTCCCATGTTTTCCTCTAATTCTTGCTCTTGTTTTTTAGTAAAATTCTTTGTAATGATCTTTGTTTTGTTCTTATTAATTCTAAGTCCCGCTACCTTACCGAATTCCTCTATTTTTTGGATTAATTTAATTCCTGATTTTAATGGATCCTCTAATATGAATACCATATCGTCCTCAAATGCCTGTGTTTCATATTCCTCTTTTTAAATTTTTATCCCTTTATTTCTTGATTGTTTCTAATTTCTGTTAGTAGAACTTCCAGTGATAGTATAAATAATAAAGGTGATAATGGACAACCCTGTCTCAATCCTTTCCATATCTTAACTTCTTCTATAGTGTCACTATTTAAATCAATTTGATTAGGGCCTGCTCAGCTGACCTCTACATATATACACACATACAACTATTCCCCAACCTTTTATACCCCTTGATCAGGGATGTCAAACTCAATTTTATTGAGGGCTGTATCAAGGATTTGATCTCGGGGGGCATGAGTGGGTGTGGCCAGCTCTATGTCACAAGTGTTGGGGGCACTTGTGGTGGCCCAAGCACTCTGCCAGACAAAATGGACTCCTGAGCCCCATTTTCAGTTGTGACGGCCTCCTGTAACCCTCTGTCAGTGAAAATGGAGCTCAGGAGGGGTGCATGTGGCCCTCCTGAGCTCCATTTACACTGGCAGAGGCACCATGAGCCAGTCCTGTGGGCTGGATCTGGCCCCTGGGCCTTGAGTTTGACCCCATGGCCAACTCACCACGGGACAATTCACTGCGGGTCAAGAGTGACACTAATATCAAAGAAATGGTGGAATCGAATGATTAAAGAAAGAATGCAAAAGGAGGAACAGAATGAAATGTGAATGACAAAAATTAAAACATTTTTAAATTTATTTTGAAAAATTAAATTGAGTTATTAAATTGTCCTGTGGTGAGTTGTCCTACAGCAAGTTGGCATGTTGAGTAATCCCACAGTGAGTTGTCCATGGCAAATTGGTCACAGCAAGTTGGCTGTGGCAAGTTGCCCCATTCCAGGGGGGAAATGCCATGAGGCATTCCAGCCATCACTGAGCTGATAGAGGTGTAGTAAGAACAGGCTTTATGTTGTCTCAATAATAACTCTGTAGATCTGTGAAATATTCTATGTTTCCAGTGAGGAAATGATTTTGGCCTTTTCCCTTCAACTACTTTTAGAAAGGTCAGAGTTCTTCCTTCCTTCTTCTGTTTCCTCACGTAGAAGACAGTGTCTTTCAAGAGGTAGGCTTTCTATTGAAATAGTTAACTATCTTAATGAACTTTGTTTTTTCCACTTGGACCTTAATAATGTATCCCTAAATACAATTAATGGGCTCAAACATGTATGTTCTGTTAAAGACAGCGCCCAAATGAATGAAATTGGGCATATAATAACTAAGATAAACAACAAAATTCCTCACATAACCTCATAATCATACCTCATAACATCTATATTCTTTTTTCCTTAAGAAACTAGGACTTTCTCTAAACTGAGCATTATGTTGCTACTATCCACCATTGTGATATTCTGTTGAGTTTCTTCAAGAGTTCCAGAATTTCCAACTGAATAGGCAGGATAGGAATAACAGTGTGGTGTGATATGCCAAGAGGAGCTGGAGAGCAATCATGTATTGCAAATGGTCGACAATACTTCCATCCCTTCAATTTGTTCAAAAATATCTGTCTGACCCTCATTGGCTTCTCTTGTTTCATCCCAGGTGTTTGTTAAGTTTTCCTGATGTCATGCATTTGGATCCTTTCTTTTCCTTTTAGGAGTTCATGAGGATACATGAATCCTCTTATAAAGCTATATAAATATTACAATTAGAGAAGGTGTAGGAGAAAGAGGTGAAGATGTCATACAAAAAATATCTTATTACTCTTCAATATCTTCATAAATTATTTAATTGAGACAAGAGAAGGGGAACTCAACAAATTTGTAGATGATACCAAGCTGGCAGGAATAGCCAACACCCCAGAAGATAGGTTCAAGATCCAGAAGGATCTTGACAAAGTTGAACACTGGGTTCTATCTAGCAAAATGAAGTTCTGTGATGAGAAAAGTACATTTTTACACTTAGGCAAGAAAAACCAAATGTACAGCTATAGAATATGTGGAACTTGGTTCAATGGCATTAACTGTGAGATGGATCTTGTTCTCCTAGTGGACAACCATTTAAACATGAGCTAGGAGTGTGCTGCAGATGCCAAAAAAGCCAATGCAAGCCTAGGCTGCAGTAACTGAGGGATAGAATCAAGATCACATGAAGTGTTAGTACCACTTTACCGCCTTAGTAAAACCATACTTGAACTACTGCATCCAATTTTGGTCACCAAGATATAAAAGGCATGTTGAGATTTTGGAAAGAATGCAGAGAAGAGCAACAAAGATGTTTAGGAGGCTGGAGGCTAAGAGACATGTACCTTTGCAGGAATTGGGTATGTCTAGTCTAGTGAAAAGAAGGACTAGGATGACATGATATCAGTGCTACAATATTTGAGGGGCTGCCACCAAGAAGATGATGGTCAGCATATTCTCCAAAGCACCAGAAGGAAGGACAAGAAGTAATGTATGGAAACTAATCAAGGAGAGAACCAACCTACTGTAGAACTAAGGAGAAATTTCCTGACAGAACAATTAACCAGTGGAACAAGCTGCCTCCAGAAGTTGTGGATGTTCCATCCTTGCAGGTTTTTAAGAAGAGATTGGTCAACCATTTGTCTGAAATGGTATAGGGTCTCCTGATTGAACATGAGATTGAATTAGAATGTTTCCATGGTCCTCTCCAACTCTGTTCTGTTGGAGAATTCTGACATTGCAAAAATCAGAATTTTGCCACAGGCTGGGGAACTTGTGGGTTGAACCATGCTACTCTCTACCTTTAAGGTGAATGGAATGAGGAAAATGAAGACATGTTTTCACAGAATTGATAGTCTCATTTGACATCCTTTATCAAGGATACAAAGTCAAAACACTGGTTCCAGCTGTGTGTGCATTCTGAAATAAATGATCGTGCCCTTTCTTCAGTGATCCTGATGATAGAGTTCACAAGCCACTTCCTACTACTTTGGCCTTCATTTACACAAAAATGGAAAGGACAGACCAGGATTTCCTTGAAGGACTCAGGTCATTGATGTTGCCCCATCTCTGTCTTAGGCTCTATAAAACCTTTGCTCAGAAAGCCAGAGAGTATCAGAAAGATCCAACTTGACTCTCCACCACTTCTGTCCATTCAGATCATCTCAAGGTAAGTGGCTGAATAAATAAGATTCTTACCAAGAGGGCTACTTCTCAGGCTATAGAAAGTATAGAAGGACATGTTGTCAAAGGCTTTCAAGCAAAGTAGTGAAAGAAAGGGATGAACATGGATTTCTGGGAAGTTTAAATAGGGAGAACACGGTTTAAGCCATTGCTGTCAGCCCCCATTAATTGATAACATTGGAGAATCACAATGTAAATTATAAAAAGGTAAAGTTGAGCTCTCCTTGGACAACAGTCATATTTTTTCTTGGGATCAGTATAAAATTGATTTCCTGCTGTCTTCTTTTAACCTTCCTGTTTAGAAAACTTAATAGTCTCCTTTTCTTTCAAACTATTAACCCATCTAGCTTTTCCAGATCAGCCAAGGTCAAGTAGAACATGCCATGTAATTCAACCTGGCTTCATAGACTAATCTATATCATTTAGAGAAGTGGCTCATCAGTATCTTCTTCCAGATGTTTCTTTGGCTTTTCATATTCATATACAATTTCCTGATAGCTCCCATTCCAAAACTAGCCACGTATTATCTTGCTTAGCTATTTATGATCAAGCAAGGTTGTCCAATTGTTGCCACTCTCTGTCTAGATAATTTTCATTTAATATTAATATAAACAAAATGAAATCCAGATGTATTTATTTATAGGACATATGGCCACCTACCCCATACAATGATTCATTTTGGTCCTGGTACCACTCACAACTTTTAAAACAAGATCATTCTTGAGCCTCTCAAATGACAGGTCTGATCCTTGGAGATGTTTTATTTCCTCATTTTATACTTTGCTTAGTTGCTGAGCACTTGCTCATAATTAATTTATGTCCCACCGATTTCAATAGATCTGGTGAAAACATCATTATATTTAGATCCAATCCTTTACTAAATATATAGCTGCTATGGGAGTCAAGGAAGAAGAGAGCAGGATAAGAAATGTAACTTAAAGAAGAAATGCATGCATGCTTCCTTTCTATATTTGGGTCAGTGAAGAAAACAGATTTCTTGTATTTTGTATTGCTTTCTGTCTTTGAAGGTCAGCCAAACAATGGGTCTCCTTGCCTACTTCAGCCTTTGTTTTCTTGGCATTTTCTTCACCAGTCCTTTCCTTCAAGGTGAGTTCCATTGACAAATTTCAAGGCGAGTACATCATTGGCTTTCAACTTGCTTTATATCTTACAGAATAAGGGCCTCATTAATGTCAAAGTGATAATAACCACATAATGAAACCCTTCCTTTCACACTTGGGGTCTTCTCCTAGTTGGCTACAAGCTGAACAAAATGTTGAATTAGAAAACCCAATCTAGCCATTTGATTCTGTGAAAGATTAACTTTCTGTGCAGGATCCAAAAAGATCTTGACAGATTTGAACAATGGGCCCTATCCAACACCATGAAATTCATGTGAAGCAAAACAAGGTGTTACAGCTAGGCAGGAAAAGCCAAAGATACAAGTACAGATTAAGTGAAACCTGGCTCAAAAACAGTAACTGTGAGAGGGACCTTGGAGTCCTAGTGGATGATCACTTAAACCAGGGGTGTCCAAACTTGGGAACTTTAAGACTTGTGGACTTCAACTCCCAGAATTCCCCAGCCAGCATGTCTTAAAGTTCCCAAGTTTGGACACCCCTGACTTAAACATAAGCCAGCAGTGTATGGCAACAGCCAAAAATAGTAATACAATCCTTGGTTGTATAATCATAGAATCAAAATCACACGAAGTATTCATCCACTTTATAAAACCTTAGTAAGACCACACTGGAATTCTGCATCCAGATTTGATCACCCCATTACAAAAAGGATATTGAGACTTTGGGGGGGAAATGCAAAGAACAGCAATTAAGATGATTAAAGGCATGGACACAAAAACATGAAGAACAGTTGCAGGAATTGGGCAGAGCTAGTTTAGAAAAAAGAAGGACTGGGGATGACATGATAGCAGTATTCCAATATTTGAGGAACCACCACAAAGAAGAGGGTGTCAACTTATTTTCCAAAGCATCAGAAGGCAAGGCAAGAAACAATGGCTGGAAATTATCCATTGAGAGATGCAATCTGGAATTAAGGAGAAACTTCCTAACAATGAGGACAATTAATCAGTGGAACAGCTTGCCTTAGAAGCTGTAGGTACTTTGTCACTGGAGATTTTTAAGAAGAGATGTCTGAAATGTCTGAATATTTGTCTGAAATAGTATAGGGGCTTCTGCTTGAGCAGGGGGCTGGATTAGAAGACCCCCAATGTCTCGTCCAGCTGTATTCTGACACAAGACATTTCTTTTGTTCCCAGGATTCTACATAAACATCATGTTCTTCTGTCTTCTAATATTCTTTTTCACTTCCCTCTTTCAATGCAGTGAAAGCTGACACCTGTGCCAGAGAATGGCTGCAAAACCAAGGAAACTGCTATGGATATTTTGATCAGAAGTTGACATGGCATGAAGCTGAGGTAAGAAGCATTTCTCACAATCAACATCTTCTATAATGAATGATCTACAGATTTAGGAAAAATATTGTAGGGTGATAGCTAGATTGGGTTTATCTGTGACACAGAAAAGCCACAGTAAATAATATATCTCATTATCCTATAATTCAAACTTATATATTCTTTACCAACACTCTGAATTAAGGTACTCTTAAATTTTGAGCTGGAAGGAGACATGTTTAAGTGCAAATATAGGATTTGGCTAAGTTGATCTGTAATATTATCATCTCCTAGTAAAACTTAAAATGTCCCTTCAATTCACATTGTGCAAATGATAGACTGTATTTAGAATTTTACAAAGTTCAACACATGGGAAGTTTCACAGATCCTGGTGTTGGGAAATGATCACAGAACTCATATTCCTTTCGTCTTTCTTCAGATCGAGTGCCAGAGCTATCACCGTGGGGCCCACCTTGCCTCCATCCTTACCACAGCAGAGACTCTCTTGGTGGCTGAGCATGTATCCACTTACCAACGGGAACTTGGCAATGTCTGGATTGGACTCCATGATGTCCGTCAGGTGAGATCATCTGACTTAACTCTGTTCCTATGTTTCACTAACAGCAAATAACACAATGTTCATTGACTTGCCTTAATCCTGTAGACTCCTGCTCCATATTTTGCTGCTAAATATCCCATACCTCGTAATCATAGACTAAAATTACCAGCCAATCTTTCGTTCCCATTCTCTAATGCTCATTTCCTTTCCACAGACTGGGAAGTGGAGATGGGCTGATGAATCCACCTATAACTACAAATCCTGGATGAATTACCAGCCAGATAACTATGACAACAATGAGCACTGTGTGGAGCTGCGACGATCCACTGGTAAGCAAACCTCTGCCTGCAGGACATTTCGATATTCTTAACGACATGGATTTGCAATCAATTTTCAAGTTTGCATCTCATCCTTTTTCATTAATCTGCCTCGGACAAAATTCTTAGGTGTAATTATAGGAGAGAAATGGATGAAAGTGTCAATAGCAGTCATAAAGATGATTTTGAAGGCAGCATTAAAACCAAACAAGCTTTTTTTCTTGTGTTATAAAGAAAGATTCATACATATGTATTTGTGTGTATTTTGCATGTGTGTATTCATTTATCTAGACCATTCTTTTTTGGAAAAAGTAAAGCACCCCTCAAATAGTAATACTTTTCATTCACATTTTAGGCTTTAAACAATGGAACGACATTCAATGCAACACACGTAATGCCTACATCTGCAAACACGAGTTGTAAAGTTGTCTGGTGCTTGTCCCTGTGCTTCCCAGGATGTTGCTATGATGGGCTGCTTTCCTTCTAGTCTCATCACCTTCCACAGAGATAAAGTTCACTTCCATCCTCTTCAAAACATCAACTTACAAGAACTACCACTTTGGCCACCTTCTTCTTTTGAGGCTTTCTTTTGTCTTGCAATATCAATAAAAATGTTCTGATGCAAATCTTTTCTGAAGTTTTCGTTTTTGGTTCATTTACCCTCCTCTCCATTAAAGGTAAAGGTTCTCCTCGCACATATGTGCTAGTCGTTCCCGACTCTAGGGGGCGGTGCTCATCTCTGTTTCAAAGCCAAAGAGCCAGCCATATCCGAAGACGTCTCCATGGTCATGTGGCCGACATGACTAAATGCTGAAGGCGCACAGAATTCTGCTACCTTCCCACTAAAGGTGGTCCCTATTTTTCTACTTGCATTTTTACATGCTTTTGAACTGCTAGGTTGGGAGAAGCTGGGACAAGTCATGGGAGCTCACTCCATTACGCGGTGCTAGGGATTCAAACCACTGAACTGCTGACCTTCTGATTGACAAGCTCAGTGTCTTAGCCACTTAGCCCTTCCTCTCCATTAAGAAGATGCAAGGACAAGAATCCTTTTGTGCTTCTTTCTCAGTTGTGAAGGTGTAGAACTTACGCATGTTGCTCATTTATCAAAAGGTGGTCCTTCCAAATTCCCTCTTTTGCATACCTTGTTAACAGCATGGGTCTTCTTTCAATCTGGATGTCAGGGGGTGTCCTACAAGTTTTGACAATATTTTATTTCTTTGACAGTTGAGTTCTCCCTGGTCTTCCTTACAGTACTGCTCTCAGTACTCTTCTAAGATCAATGTTCTTGAAAGTGTATGCTACATGATCCACATCAACCAGAACCGAGAATGTTTTTCAGCAAGTTTGGGGGATTGACAGTTTGTGTTGTGGAGATGACCATGGAGTTAATGCAAAAAATGAATAGGAATGGAGCCAATATGTTACTTAACCAGACACCTTTCTGAGTTTCAATGGCACTGGTGAGATGGCCCTGAGGGTTACATCTTGCATTCCTACTTGGAATGATGTCCATTCATGTATATTAAACGAAGTAAATGTTGGTCAGTTGAGGAGATCTCCAGCTTTTCCTACAATTATAAAATCGAATGCTGCTTTGAATTCTATGAAGACAGAATAAATAGCAGCGTTACAGGAAGAGTATTTTTCAATGTGACAGTAGAGAACTAAATACTGGTCAATGGTGGTTGGCCTTTGACCTTTTGAATATCTTTTCTAAGGCCTTCATGGCTGCTCTACGAAGTGTTAGTTTACAGTGTACTTCTTGGCTTCTTGTTCTTTTACTGTTGATGGTTGATCATAAAAGGCAGATAGTATTCATCACTGATTTACCAAAAGTCAGACCTCGATATCCCTTCTCCCTATCTACCATACAAATCTATAGTGCATTTCTTGAATTTTTTTCCCTCCTCACCTCACATTCCCTTTTAGTCAGAAATCTGCCAATGACCTTCTCAGCACCTTTACCAAACTAATCCCTCTGTAGCTTTCAGAGTTTGCTTTGCAAATTTCCTCCTTGCACAGGAGAATAATAACAGCAAACAATATTTAAGTTATGTATAGATCACATTAAATACTGCAACTTTGACAGCCAATCCATCAACAAACCACAATCATATTTTAGCATTTCTCAGTTGCACTATTTCCACCTGGCATCATGCCATTTTCCAATCTTCTCACAATAGTCAGGATATCCTTTTCATACAATTTGTTTTCTTGGACATTATTAACTTTTGTTTTAATTCTGTTTTCTATTTTATTCCCATACAGCTGCTCCTTCCAGCATTCTCTCACTTCCATTTTGTTCAGTCCTTCAACTTATTACATAACTTTAATTTTTCATCCCATTCATAATTTGCCCCGCTGTTTTTGTACGCCTAAAAGTAGTATAATTGGATTTAGTTCTCCCACTTGGGTTACCAGTTGTTTAATTTACCAATCATTCTCAACGCAGTTACTTCCCTTGGAAGAAAGTCCCAAATTCCCATATTGGAATTGCACCATTCATTGCATAATATTCAGTTGGACTTGAAAGACAACGCTTACTCTGACTTTTTCACCATCCAAAATAACTATCTATTTGGCCACCATCTGAGAGGTCTTCCTCTTTTAGCTTGTGTAACTGAGCTTTAGATAATAATTTAGAGTCAAGTAAAAGGCTTGTTCTCTCACGTAGTTATCACTCAAGAAAGAGGCCCTTTTGGGTCAGTTGAAAGAGGACACCAGGTTTTTGCCCTCACACATATTGTTTGTGTTGATATAATTGTGTGTGAGAATGACTTTGAGGAGGACCCTTCACCGCCCCTTGTTCACCCCCAGGGTTCTGCTCCCAGACATTGACCCCTACCATTTCGCCTCCGCTGAAAGGACACTAGCTATTCGCCCTGGGCAATGGGACCCAGCCTCTTTAGTCCCAGAACATTCCTTGTGGGCGATTTGGGGAAATACTGCTCATCCCAGCCTTTTGGGCTCAGGAGACAGTTGGATGCCAGCCAATCGGAGGAAGGGAAGGGAGAAAGAGAGAGGGGGGGAGGAAGAAAGGGTTCTGTGTCGAGTTTCCTCTCTTGGGCTTGTTCCTCTGCCCAGTTGCCTCGTCCAAGCTAGAAAACCATTTGCATCCCCCTACCATCCGAAATGTGATAGGACAACACAAGGGCCACAGGAAAGTTAATTCAAAGGCTTTTCAAGCAAGTGGGGGGAAATCCAAAGGGTTTTCCAGCAAGGGGGGGTGAAATGCAACCTCCACACCCCAAACTGGTTGTGTTTTCCTGTGGCCCTTGTATTGTCCTGTCACATTTGGGGGGGGGGGTGCAGCTCCGCCCCATCCCAATATATTTTAATTCCATAATACATTGAAACAAATCCATATATGTATGTAACCTCATCATCCACAAATTTGAAATCCCATTATTTTTGCATTCATACTTTAAGTTTATTAGAGCTTTGCAAGCATTGACAATGATGATGTAAGCAATATGGTAATTCATCTGGTGAAATTTGCTAAGATTACATTAGAGTTTCTCTCTTCAAATATGAGATGCTCCGTCTGCTAAACAGTTTTGCAGCCCTGTTTCTAGCAATACATAAAGCACTTAGTTTCATAGTTGTGCCCATGTTTAATTCACCAATCAATTCCTTGTTTAATCCTGAGCCCTGATGGTGCAGTGGTTAGAATGCAGTACTGCAGGCTGATTCTGCTCGCAGCCAGGAGTTCGATCCTGACGTGCTCAACATTGACTCCACCTTTCATTCTTCTGAGTCAGTAAAATGAAGACCCAGATAGTTGAGGGACAATATGCTGACATTTATAAACTGCTCAGAGACTGCTGTAAAGCATTATGGAGCGGTATATAAAGTCTAAATGCTATTGCTATTGCTATTGCTATTAATAACCAGGTTAGAAATATTGTTCCTATTAGAACCATCTTATTCAGGTTTCCTACCACTATCTCTATTTAAAAGACATAAAAACAAACTTTCCTGCAAAGATTGATCAAGAGATTTAAGCATCATCTACTGAGATTTTCCCATGTGAATTTCTTTTCCTTTGAGGACAGCTTTCTAATTAACAGATACAAACAGCCCAAACAGATATAACTTAGCCACAATGCTAAGTGCTTCAGGAAAATTGTGATCCAACCTTTTCATTAATCAAAAGAAAAGCAGCTGATGACAGCTTTGAAGAAAGAGCACTGAGCTAATACTTATTTGGGTGATTGTACAACAATGATTGCATCACCTAGTGGAAAGCAGATAACAAAGGAAGATGACATGTGAAATATTCATTAATTCATCAAATTTATATCGCCGCCCATCTCGTGAAAAATGACTTTGAATTGAATGCAGTTCTGAATTGCAGACAACAATTCACCATCCCATAGTATTGCTGCATTTGCATTGTCAGGCATACCACTTTGGTGCATAAACTTACTTTAATCCCGTTCTCTACATCTCTAGCAGAAAATCTTGCTTAATGGAACAGGGTTATATGTCTTGCATTGGAATAGATTCATTAGACCTAGGCAACATTATTATAAGTTCCTTATTGTATTTAAAATAGTTTCAACCCTAAATTATCATATTGTCTCTCTCTTCTAGCATGTAATCCCTGGGTAAATATTATTTGTCTTGTTTTCTTGCTGTAGCTTTCTCCAGATAGCACATCTCAGCAAGGTACAACAGGGCTCTGTTTCCTGATCTTTTGGCCTGGAGATGTAAGTCATTGAACATGTAGTTTCAACATGCAATATGTATTGTCCATCATTTTGAGCTGTAGTGGCACAGTGCAGTACTGCAGGCTACTTCTGCTGCCTGCCAGCTGCCTGCAATTTGACAGTTCAACTCTAGCAGGCCCGAGGTTAACTCAGCCTTCCATCCTTCTGAGGTGTGTAAAACGAGGACCCAAATTGTTGGGAGCAATTGGCTGACCCTGGAAAACTCCTTAGAGAGGGCTGAAAAGCACTGTGAAGTGGTATACAAGTCTGCTATTGTTATTGCTATCTTTCAGGCTCCCCAAATAGTCTACAAATAGACTCTTTTGCTGCACAAATAAGTTGATTTCACAATAGAATTTAGAACTAGCGATTATCTGATGCTCAACATATCCATTAAAGCAAAAACAATTATATGACAGACGTGTGCACGCACACACACACTCCTTTAATTTGGTGATCGAGAGGGAACTGAGTGCAGAAACCTCAGAGAGAAATAAAATGCAGGAAATGCAGATTGTAATGATATTTATTGACACAATATTGTCAAGCGATAACCATGCCGAAGATTTGGTCCTGTGTGATGCTAAATACAAAGAAAGCAAATGACCACAGAAACTACTCATACATATGATACTTTAAAGAAGGGCGTCTGGATGGAACAGCATGGATCTCTGCCTGATTCAAGGTGATGATTCTTTAGGTGAGATGTCTTCATTTTCTAAAGTTGATATTTGCAGATGTAGGCTTTTTTCTTCATGCAAACAGCATCGATCCATCCCTTATACGCTGTAATGAGAAAATTAAGCCCGGTTTCATCTCTGTCCCTTTTCCCTCTTCAGCATACCATGTTTGTTTAGATTTTAGATTTAGATTTACTTTATTGTCATTGTACGTATATAAACAGTATACAATACAATACAAAACAATAGTAGAGTTGGAAGGGACCTTGGAGGTCTTCTAGTCCAACCCCCTGCCTAGGCAGGAAACCCTATACCATTTCAGGCAAATGGCTATCCAACATCTTCTTAAAGACTTCCAGTGTTGGGGCATTCACAACTTCTGGAGGCAAGCTGTTCCACTGATTAATTGTTCTAACTGTCAGGAAATTTCTCCTCAGTTCTAAGTTGCTTCTTTCCTTGATTAGTTTCCACCCATTGCTTCTTGTTCTGCCCTCAGGTGCCTTGGAGAATAGTTTGACTCCCTCTTCTTTGTGGCAACCCCTGAGATATTGGAACACTGCTATCATACAATGTACCCATACAATGAAATTTACGTGACACACAGAGACCGGGCCCAACATACATGACAATCCCCAAACACCCCCCATCCTCTGAAAATTCCCCATCCTGAAACCACTCAAGCATCCACACAACAGACCAAGTACTGCTGTCCAACAGCTCACTAAGGGTGGGGCTTTGGTTCATTGTTGAGTGCAATTATAGCTCTGGGATAAAACTATTCAGACAACGTGTGGTCTGAGTTTTAATTGTTCTGTATCTTCTGCCAGAAGGCAACAGTCCCAAAAGATTGTAAGCTGGATGGGAAGAGTCTCTGAGAATGTTGTGCAACTTCCTCAAACAGTGAGATGTGAAGATGTCATCCAAAGCTGGTAGCTGGAGGCCAAAGATATTCTGGGCAGTTTTAATGATTCTCTGTAGAGGGGTTTTTTGTTGTTGTTGTTGTTTTGCTGCAGAGCTGCTCCCATACCATGCAAGAATACTGTATGTCAGGACACTCTCAAGGGTGCTGTGATAGTAGGACAGAAGTAGATGCTGGGATAGATTTATCTTTCTGAGCATTCTCAGGAAGTACAGCCTCTTTTGTGCCTTCCTCACATGCATGAGGAAGTTGATTACCATCTTTAAAGCACTCCATGGCACAGGACCTAGCTACTTGCGGGATCGCATCCTACCGCACACATCCCTGCGACCAATTCGCTCTCACAGGGAGGGACTCCTCCTGGTGCCGTCCACCAAGCAATGCCAACGGGCGGCGCCTAGGAGTAGAGCCTTCTCTGTGATGGGCCCAACCCTCTGGAATGACCTCCCTCCTGACATTAGAACTACCACCGACTTCCGCTCCTTCCGTCAAAAACTAAAGACTCACCTGTTTCGACTAGCCGGCTTGGCCCATCCATAGTTTTATCTCACCTCCTGCCAGATATTTTAGTTGGGTTAATTTTAACTTTCTGGGGTATTTTTAGGGGTTATTTTTAATATGGTTTTAATAGCTTTACTTTAAGATACAGTCTTTTAACCTCCTCATCTAATTTAAGGATTTGTGTATTTATATTTATTCCTATGTATTTGTGTTTTAATTTGACTGTACACCGCCCCGAGTCCCTTTTGGGAGAGGGGGCGGTCTAGAAATCTAAATAAAAGTAAAGTAAAGTAAAGTAAAAGCATGTTAGCATTCATAGTCCATGAGAGGTCCTCTGAGATATAAATGCCCAGAAATTTAAAACTCTCTACCTCCTTGCCATCTATGTACAATGGTAATTGTACATCTTTCTTCCTCCTGAAGTCAATTATAAGTTCTTTAGGGTTTTTGGTATTAAGTGTAATATTTCTAGGCAGAATTGTCATGAGATGGGCAGCAATATAGACTAATGATGTAGATTTATACATAACACCATAGCACAATAGCAAATCAACTGAAAGCCGCTGGGCAAATGTTGTAGTGTACCTAATTCGCTCCATACCACAAAGTGGTAAAACAGGAAGTAAAGAAGAACAACAACAATATACCAAAAGGTTTGTAAACCTCTTGAGGTCCTGGGTCATATTCAGTTGAGATGACCACGTCAATATTGCGTCCAATTACTATAAAAAGCTGCCCAATCACGAGATTAGGATATGGATCCACTTAACCTACCATACACATAGCCCTAAACCTATGACTATATTGAGACCAGAACTTCCATTGCTAAGCAATGTGGTCATTAAGTGAGTTGAACCCAATTTTAAGATTATTATTTTTTTCTGTTCAGCCTATCCAGTTTCCTCCATTGACTTTATTTATTGTAAGCATCTGAGAAGGTTGCAAAAGGTAGTCACATAACCCTGGACAACTGCAACTGCCATAAATATACGCTAATTGCCAAACACTTTAATGTTGATCACATGATCTGGGGAATGTTGCAATGGTTGTTAGTGTGAAAATCAATCACTTGATCAATCATCGATCACTTTTTTCAGCACCATCATAACTTCAAACAGTTGATGAGTGAATAGTCAATAAGACAAGGTTACTTGTATTTTTCGGATGGTCAACCCTGACTGCAGACTGCCCCAAAACTCTGCAACCTTCTCTGAATGAAAAACCTTACCTGCAGCGGCTCGGAGAGCAACACAATACTCAGAGTTCCAAAGATTGTTGGGTTCTCCACGCAGCCAGTTCTTGTAATTGAAAACCGACTCATCAGTCCACCTCCAGTTCCCATTCTGAAATTACCAAGACAGACGAAGTACACACTAAATCTGAACAAAAGAGCTATCAAGTCAACAGAGGTTTAATACTGTAGATGTTAGGAAGGGGGGACTGATTATTGATAGAGAAATCTGGAAGGTCTTGCTTACATGGCGAACATCATGGAGTCCAATCCAGACGTCAACCCCTTTTTCTTTCATATAAGCAATGATATGTTTGGATACAATCAATGTTTCCGGCCAGGTAAGGATAGAGGCAAGGTGGGTCCCCCGGCCATAGCTTTGGCATCTGATCTGAAGAGAAGAGGGGAGCACATGAGGCTGAGATGCTTCATCCATTTTATTCTTCACAACTTTTTTAGATATTTCATATCTTACCTCGGCCTCATGCCAACTCAGCTTCTCATGGAAGAGCCCATAACAGTTCCTCTGATATCGTAACCATTCCCTTGGACAGAATCCGGCTTGAGAAGCTGGAGAAGCACAGTAGACATGAATGACAGAAAGGGGATATGGTTATGTCATAACTATGAAATAAGTGAATGCAGGGAGGAGCTCAGTATCCCAACCTCTATAAAATTACGTTTTCCCACTAAGCACCATTGCTGTTATGTTGTTTACATTGGCCCGACATAGACACCATCTCAGGAGACAAAGATATCAGCTATCTTAAAAACAAAGGGAACTTTGATAGCAACTTAAGATAGCAACTTTGTTTCTTTAAGTTAGTTGGGCCTAACAGGGAATTAGGAGGGTCCCTGTCCCCATTATTTATTAATCCATCAATTTAATCAGAATAGAGCTGGAAGAAGTACACATTAAATTTCTTAGGAAGACCACAAGGGATGAGGTTTTAGGAGCCCAAAGCGGGGGCTCCTAAAATGCACTAAAATGCAAAGATAAAGAAATTGCCATTCTTAAACAAATTCCCCAAAAAATAAGAGATAAGAGGAGGAAGTATTCCTCCTTACCTAAGAAATTATACAACAAAGGAGTTTGGTTTAGATGGTTATTGCCAGAAGGAATGTTGATCTTTTGGGAGGGAAACAGAATTAGAATGAATACAGTTGTGGAGGCAGAGGCCTTCATTAAAAAACATAGTGCCCTCCTAGAGGACGAAAATATAAGAGGTAGTGAAAAAGGTGACAATACACAAGATATGAAGGAGGGAGGAGCAGGGGCTCCACCTGAAGACAGGGGGGAGGGAGCAATACTGAAAAGACTCAGGTCACAAAAATAAATGTATCTAAAATAATTGTAATTGTTGATATACTAGAAAGTGGCAAAAGAGATGACTGAACATATGGTTGATACAATGTATAACAAGATGCTGTTTCTGTTTATCTTTTGTTTTTTGTTTTTCTCTGTAAAAGTTGTGAGATCTGGAGGGATTTCTACCCTTAGCACGATGTAGCTGCAAAAAAAATTGTATATCCACTTACCCTTTCCCATAATTTTTTTAAAAACCAATAAAATTCTTTTTTCAAAAAAAAAAAAAGAATAGAGCTGGAAGGGACCTTGGAGATCTTCTAGTCCAATCCAACTCCCTGCTCAAATTGAGACTATGCAATTTCAGACAGGTGACTGTGTAGTCTTTTCTTAAAAACATCCAGTGATGAAGCCGCTACAACTTCTGAAGCCTCTACAACTTCTGAACATCTGTTCCACTAGTTGTCGTCACTGTTAGGAAGTGTCTCCTTAATTCCAGATTGCTTCTCTTCTTGATTAGTTTCCATTGTTTCTTTTCTTGCCTTCTGGTGGTTTGGAAAATAAGTTAACCCCCTCTCTTTGTGGCAGCCCCTTAAATATTGGAATACTGCTATCATATCTTGCGCTATGGGTTTTTTTGTATTTTTATAAAATTTGCAAATATACCACAAAGAATGCATACTAAAAGCTAATATTCACACATCCGATTTTAAAAAATGAATGTAAATATAATTATTTTATATACAGCTTAAATCCAAATTTACAACTGCATCATTTTAATAGAGGAGGTGGCATAGATTGAACAGAGATTTGAGTTGTAGAACTTCAGCAAACTGAAAAGATGCTATATAAAATTGATATCATGAATTCCTAGTGTCTTCAAAAAATAGAGCAGTTCTTAAAGGCTAGTTTCCATTAGAAATAGCTGGGACATCCACTTATTTTCATATTAAATATGCACATATATTCATAATAGTTAAATTCAGATTCTCAAGCAATATTTCTGGAATATATAATGGACTTCATAAAGTTTCCAGCACAGAAATCCAATCTATATGTTGGATCACTTAGGGTATTTCCCAGCAATAAGGTATCTACAGTAGTAAGCTTTATTTGTGAAAGTAACCTGAAGACTGCTAAGTATCTGTTTTGCTGTATCTAATAAAAATGCACGTATTTCTACTATTTTCTTCCATTTATGGAAGAATAATTTCTGTTCCCTTATTTTAAGTATTTAAATCATAATAACTACAATTAGTTATTTCATGGATGCTTCCTGTTCATTTTCCCTAGTCCTTTTTTTTCTCTAGACTAGCCATACCCATTTCCTGCAGATGTCCTCCATATGTTTTTGTCTCCAGGCCTTTAATCATCTTAGTTTCTCTTCTTTTGCAGTTTTTCCCAAAGTCTCAACATCTTTTTTTTTTGTAATGTGGTGACCAAAACTGGATGCAGCGTTTCAAGTGTGGCCTTGCTAAGGATTTATAAAGCAGTACTAATACTCCACACAATTTTGATTCTATGCCTCTGTTTATACAACGAAGGATTTTATTAGGTTTTTTTGTGTCTGTCCTTAAGTTTGTTTCCTTTATTCTAACTATGGTAAGGCTGCCCACAGTTTGAGATAAATGTTTCCCAGATCTTGTGATAGGGAGAAGCCAGGAATTAAAGTTGAGATCCCCTGATTGCAGAACAGGTACTTTACCACTGACCCTAACTGCAGCCTGAAAAATCACTAGAAGACTGTCAGTCATTTAGATAGTGCTTGGTGCTCTCTGAGCTTGCTTGCAAACATTTCATTACCAGTTTAGGTAACTTCATCAGTGCACTTCATATGTGTTAGATTGGGTAATGAAAGGCACAAAAGGCTAAGATAACAACAGCTCTTTATTTGGTCCCAGCGGCCAATTCGCTCTCACAGGGAGGGGCTTCTCCTGGTGCCGTCTGCTAGGCAATGCCAGCGGGCGACGCCAAGGAGTAGGGCCTTCTCTGTGATGGGCCCAACCCTCTGGAATGACCTCCCCCCCGACATTAGAACCACCACCGACTTCCGCTCCTTCCGGCAGAAACTAAAGACTCACCTGTTCCGACTGGCTGGCCTGGCATAATTTCAACGCCTGTCTCCTGGCATTTATATTTTTACTGGTTTTTAAGGGGATTATTCTGTAGACTTAATTTTATTGGGTATTGGGATTTTAATGTCTGTTTATTTTAATTATTTATTAGCAATACAGTCCTGCACATCTTTTATCCTCCTCTTATCCATCTATTTTATATTTGTATATATATATATTGTCCATTTAGTAATTTTAATTGTTTTAATTTTGTTCTTTGACATGGACTGTACACCGCCCCGAGTCCCTTGGGGGAGAGGGGGCGGTCTATAAGCGCTAATAAATTGAAATTGGTCAAGTACAGGCATCCACTGAGTGAGAGGTCTGGCAGCTCCCTTTTTAAAGGGGAGCTGGCCAGCGCTTCAGCCAATCAGGTCTCTCTCTGTTTCCGCCTGAAAAGAGAGGACCTGACTGGAAACTACTATTGTCCTTGCAACAACTAGAGGGGGGAGTATCTAACAATATGCATACCTAGTCTGGAATTGAAATGCTTGCAGGCAAACAGCCAAGCTCATAGAGGAAGGGTTGCATAATTCAACTTTGAACTACAAATATTTTCTTCCATGTATTTTGGCCTTCCATTCTGCTATATTTGACTGACCAAAAAGCAATTTCTCTGTCTTCACTCATCTTGGACTTCAGACCATTTTTATATATAAGGGACAACTCACCTGCCATGAAGAAGCCAAGAAGCCAAAGACTAATATATGCCAAAGGTCTCATTTTTGCTCTTCAGCTAAGAGGAAATCAAGATATATTTTCCATTAAAAATATATTTATTTATTACACCAGAAGAGAGGGCTAGTGTTGTGTAGGGATGAAGTTTTGGGATTAGGACCATGGACCAGAAAATCTCTTTGCATGAATTTGGACCAGTCACTCTTTTGTCTCCCAGCCTAGAATCGATCTTGTGAGCATAAAGTATAGATACTTTTAGCTCCTAAAGAAAACAGACTATACATCAAAGAAATCACAAAGTCATAATCCATTTATAACCTTGGCTTTCTTTGGAAAGCTTAACACAGCAGCTTAACCAAAGGAGCCATGTTAAACATAAGCTTTTGTTTTGACTTACCGCAGTTTTTATAAAGCTTGAAGGAACCACGTCCTTCAACCTACATTTTTCCTACAATCCCAATGCCCTTTCAGCTTCTGCAACTAAACATTTACAAAGTGTTGAAAGAGAGATCAAATAGTGGATCCTTAACCACAGGTTTTTATAAAAAGCTGATATAGATAAAGTTCCACTTATGGAAATTCTGAGTTAAGAATTTACCATTATGTTTCCAGCAAAGAAGCCATAAAAGACATTCTGGGGGGAGAAGGGAGACAGACAGACAGACAGACAGACAGACAGACAGACAGACAGACAGACAGAGACAGACAGACAGGGAGAGAGAGACAAAGAGACAAGAGATGAGAGAGAGAGAGAGAGAGAGAGAGAGAGAGAGAGGTAGTGAGAAAGAGAGACAGAAGAGACAGAGAGAGATGCAGAGAGATAAGGATAAAGATAGAGATATATAGATGACAGAGAGACATCTATATGTGTGTGTGTGTATTGTATTTGTGCTTATAAATAAATAAAGGGAGACTAGTATGAGAGCTAAATAGCTTGAAATGGATCCATACTAGTCTCCCTTTATTTATTTATCAGCACAAATACAACACAAATATAAAAAGGCAACATTAAAAATAAAAATATGGGTTTCTGCCTGGATGGTTTTCTGTGATGAGCCGAAGGACAGAAAGAGGGAGGAGTGAGCTCCCTCCCATATTTGGGCATACCAGGGGTTGTAACACACATGCATGCATGCATACATACGTACATACATACATACATACATACATACATACATACATACATACATACATGCTGGTCTTGTTGTATTTGGGACTTTTCCCGTATAAGATTGAGATTGTCTTGGCAACGTTTCAGCGAGGTCTCACTCACCATCTTCAGCCCAAAACCCAGCCTGAAGATGGCAAGTGAGACCTTGCTGAAATGTTGCCAACACAATCTCAATCTTACACAGGAAAAGACCAGAATACAACAAGACTACAACAAGACCAGCATACCTACACCCGTGAAAATCTCACTCTTTTTAATCTAATATTCTCTCTCTCTTATATATATACTCCCAGTTCTTTGGTGTCAATAATAAATCCTGAAATGAAACTCACAGTTCCCAATCAGTGGGCAGATCATTAGACTTTCTGCAACAGTAGATTACCTTAGAATCAGGCATTTATTCCTTCTTAGTAATGGGCACAAGGTTGTCAATTTCCCAGCAAGGTGTGTATATGTGGAGAGGAAAAAATGTGTACACATTTTCTCTCTTAAATTGAACACAACAGCATATATTGGAGTCGTACAATTTTATCCTCGCAACCGCAACATTCTGGATGTGGAAGATAATCATGTCCATATCTTAGCCATGATCTCTGAGACATTCATCATAGTTCTACTATTGTGAGTGACAATAGATGAGGGTGAAGACCAATGGACCAACTGACAGAACAAGCAAAAAAGTTGCTCTATAATAAGTTGTATAGATCAGTCTCTAAAGTGTTCTGTGTGAAAACACCCCTAAAGGGTGTTTTCTGAAAACTGAACCAATATGATTAGGTCAATAACATAGAATATTGAGGAAACTGGAGCTTCACCATATCTTTCTATCACATAACAATCATGAGTCAAACCAACACAGTAGAGGCTAATGATCTTTAAAAACCCAGAAGGGGAAGACATATTAACTGAACTGAACTGAACTATTTGTTAGTCTGAACTGAAAGAAATTCATTGGTGAATATCAACAAGTAAACTCTGTGGTCAATTAAGGACTTGAACCTCAACTTAAGGACTTGAACCTCAACTTATCAGCTTAACATCCAGACTACTCTACCAAGACAAATTGAAACATTTGAATTGCGGGGAGAAAAGTGGTAGCTCAAAATTACTCTTTTCTACTACTGCCAGCATCTCACCAACTCACCAAATAGCATTTTCCCATTTGTAACAAGGAGGTTTTGCAATAATAAAGATAATGCTTCTGAAAGAAAATCTTGAAGGATAACAGAAAAACCGCAAAGTGGAAGGATGAGAAAACAAGTGGGAGAAAAGGGCAGGGTTAGGGTTGCGAATAACAGAGCTCTGTGTTAAAATTGCATTCAATGTGAAATGAAGGATATATATTTTTAAGGAGTTTTCTTTTTCTGTAAGCACATCTTTCAAAGCCCTTTTACCTAGACTTCTAAACCAAGAATGATATTAGAAGATTTTACTGGCAATGAAAATGTGTGTGTGTGTGTGTGTGTGTGTGTATGTATGTAGGTTCTATCTGCTTGCCCATTATCAAATGATAAGCAATAGAAAGTCTTCTGCCCATTCATTGCAGAGTCTCAAGCATAAGTATTTAAACACTCACCCAGACTCAAGAAGCTTCCCTAGATAGTCAGCTTTTGAGTGTCATGACACTACTGACACTACTGCTTTTATCTAGATCTCTGTTGGAATCTGGAGGAAACCTGGGGCAGAAGGATGAAGTATTCACTTCCTTGTTGTGTAACTGTGGGCAAGCTAAGCTGGGGGGCATTTAGAATGAAAGGGGAGATGTAATTTACCATGCTGTCTATTATCTTGACATAGAAAGTATCCAGCAACACTTAAAAATTCACAAGCAGCAAGCAACCTCTTTATAATTCAAACAATAGTCCCTTTAAGTTTGTTTCTTCCAGGAAACTTAAAGAAAATGCAAATATGATCCATGTATATGTAATCATGGATTCTTTGTTGACTAGAGAATTCTCATGGATATTGATTTAACCAGAAAACATTGAAATTGCATCCAATTGTTGCTTTATAGCTCTTCAGCATTTAGAATTAGCATCCTGCCTTAGGGCTGATTTTGCCAAGGGGCTAAAGAACAAAGAATTGTAGATAGAATAACTATAGCAGTGAATAGTAGCATTTAATGACATTTGAAGGTAATTAGCAGTTTGGACAAATACCCAGAATCATAAGCAGGAAGACATAAGCAGGAAGACAACTTGACTAAAATTCTGTAAAGGTTGAAGGAGATGACATGAAAATCTCTGAATCTGACACAAGTGAAAGTAATGTCTGCAGTATTATTAGACAGAAGATGGCATGACGTGTAGCTTACTCATCCATAGGTATGGGGTGAGTGAAAAGATCAATTTTTGATCTTTTTCCAAAAAAATTTAGCCTCCTCACAGGTCCACCATAAATGGTAATATGTTCTGTGTATTGATTCGCATTTCCAACATTTTGGGGAGGTATTTATTGAGATTTTCGCTAACCTTGTTGGTGCCAGGTGCCATCTATAAAACATTTTGTACTGGTTTTCCTTGTATGCAACTGATAATGTTATTTTTAAGTTTGTTCCCCCAAAATTTTCCCATTTGTCTAATTCAATATTATAGCCAAAGTTCTGTGCCCATATTATCATTTGTTCTTTCACAATTTCCTCTTCCATTTTATACTTCAGGAGAAATTTATATATTCTACAACTTTCAGTTGACTAGAAAAATCAAACCCAGTTTGGATTGAATAAAGCAATTTTTGGTTCAGATCATCATGGTTCAATTCAGGATTTCAGATCATTTTAAACAATCTTTCACTGAAACAGGAGTTCAAGCAATCTTTTCTAATCCAAGCAAATCTGCGTTCTTTCATTCAGGACCCATCCTCATAGATCTGACCCCTCATTTACAATTAACTTTCAGTCGACCCACACTTTATTAAGCCTTATTGTTCTTTGCTCACTGAAAAGTGAACACAAATACAGATAGTCCTCATCTTACAGCCACAACTGAGCACAAAATTTATGTCGCTAAGTGGGAAATTTATTAAGCGAGTTTTGCCCCATTTTATGACTTTTCCTGCCATATTTGTTAAGCAAATCACTGCAGTTGTTAAATTAATAACATGGCTGTTAAGTGAATCTGGCTTCATGTGTGTCAGTTGTCAAGCATCTGAATGTAGATCACATAACCATGGGGATTCTACAAAGGTCATAAGTCTGAAAAATGGTCGTAAGTCACTTTCTTCAGTGCTGTTCAGTAACTTCGAATGATCAGTAAATGAACAGTTGTAAGTCTAGGACTACCTGTAAATATTCTTTGTCAATGACATATTGTTCTCATATTCATGCCAATTTTTCTGGCAGTATGCTTTGCTAGTTACGCTCACCTAGGCTAATGGGGCAGACATCAATTAAAGCAATAAGGTTCAATAATAGGAATATTTACTTTAGCCATCTGGCCAAATTCCTTTCTAAAGGTTCTGTATGCATTTCATGGCATAACATATATCGTATTTTTCGGAGTATAAGACACATTCCACCCCCCCCCCAAAAAAAAGAGGGTGAAAATCTGGGTGCGTCTTATACACTGAATACAGCATTTTTGGCCCCTTGAAACCTCACCGCTGTGCATCCTATTTTTCGCAAAGATGGATGAGCAGAGGGTTTGGGAGGCCTGCAAAGTGCTCCTGGGGGCTGGAGAGGGGAAAAATGAATGAAAAGCGGGGCACTTTTTGCACATTTTGCCCCCCCCCCCAGCCTCCAGGAGCACTCTAGAAGCCTCCCAAAGTCTATGCATGCCGTTTTTTTTGCAAAAAGGGCCATTTTCTTGCGAAAAACAGGCTATCTTTTGCTTGTTTTTGCCCCCCCCCCCCCGCCGCCCAGTCCCCAGGAGCACTTTGCAGGCCTCTCAAACTCTCTGCATGCCCCCATTTTTCACAAAAAAAACCGAACAAGGCATACAGAGGATTTGAAAGGCCTGCAGAGTGCAAAAACTTTGTTTTAAATTTACCTCTTCAAAATCTTGGTGCGTCTTATACTCTGGTGCGTCTTATAGTCTGAAAAATATGGTAGTTTCTCCCTCTCTCCCCCCCCCCTCTCTCCCCCCCCCCACGCACACAAAGAGTTACCAGCCTATTGGCCATATGGCACTGTTCTTATCATTGATTAATGTATTGCAGTAATTCCTGCTGTTGAAATTTGCAGTCAACCTCAAAAGCTTTCCAAAAAGTTTGAATCAGAATTTTTAAAAAGGTTGCTGGCCATAGAAATGTCCAGGAGAAAATCTGATTCGGACATCCATTGCCTTTCATATAAAATTGAATTTCAAAGGTGTTTTAGTTTTCATTTATTTACCTTTCCACACTTTGAAAGTTTAAGTGAGCCCTTAAGAATATATTTAGGCAAAAACACCAGGCAATGGAAGCAGAAAGGAACATCTGTAAGGAAGCTATACAAGTCAAGATGGCGGCCATAGTAGTGTGCTCAAAAGGATGCATGAAAAAAGGGGGGGTTGGTGCTTTAATTTCAGTCATGACCGCCATCTTGATGCTTTCTGGTCCCCTTGTGCTATGATGCCCTGGGTGGGGGGCCAACATGTGTTTTCTCCTCTCTCTTCCATTCATTATTTTTATTCCTTTCTCCTGAAACACTGGGCTGTACCACTTGTGTTTCATGCAGCTGATACAACTGCTTCTGCCCCACCCAACCCCACCCAACCCAATGTTGCCATTCCTTGTTCTTGAATGATAGAAATATTCCCAGAAACTTTGTATTATATGCATGCTGCAGAGAATTTATTCACATTGTACTTGAGGACAGGGTAATGGTGTAGTTGTCTATTCTAAGAGGAAATGTGGATGTGAAGAGAGACGATCTGATCTTTCCTTGATGCGGGTGATTCAGAAGCAGTAAAATCAACAGAGCGTTGATCAAATGTGCAGGTGTTTCGTAGCTGGTTCTGGTTGCATCCCAGCTGTTGTAGTCCAAATGGCTCTACAGTTGGTACTTACAAACGTAAGCATTTAGATTGCCACAAATATCATCATTCCACAATTTAAAACCTAAAAAGCCAAGGATAAGACAGAAGTTACTTCTTAATTCCTTCAACAGCAGTCTGGAAAAGATTGTCATTTGTTTCCATTGCATGCAACATCCTCTCTGGCCCCAATGGAACTTTCCATGAAAAGGAAAGTGAATGCTGACTTCACATTTGGAAGGGGGAAGGGAGAGAGGGAGGGAGGGAGGGAGGGAGGAATGGAGCGAGAGAGGAATGGAGGGAGGGAAGGAGGGAGGGAGAGAGGGGGGAATGGAGGAATGGAGGGAGGGAGGGAGGGAGGGAGGGAGAGAGGAATGGAGGGAGAGAGGAATGGAGGAAGGGAGGGAGGGAGGAAGGGAGGGAGGGAGGGAAGGAAGGAAGGAAGGAAGGAAGGAAGGAAGGAAGGAAGGAAGGAAAGAAGGAAGGAATTCACATGAACCTTATCCCCGATGTCACAATTCAAATAACACTTTTTTGGAAAGACTAGATTATATCTGGAGAACATTTATCCATCTTTGCCCTTGTAGAAAGCTAAGCATTTCTCCTAAAGGCTATTACTGGGGGAGGGGGGGGAGAGAAGACATCTTTAGGTTTGAATTATGGAAAACTCCATAGGTTCCATTGCACTGATTTATGGGATCACTCCTAATTAAACAAGCAAAGCATTGTTTTTCTGATGGTCCTGCCTTGAAAACCTGGTACATCAAGAACCACCAGGTAAGAAATGTTGGCTTACCTGAATAATTTGTCAGCTCCACACAATGCTCGATCTTCCTAAAGTTGTCTGGCTGGGTTGGCACCCAGGCTTCGTAATTGTAGGTGGATTCATCAGCCCATCTCCATCGCCTTTTCTGTTGAGAGAAGATCATCCATGATCACATGTTAAGAAAGTAAGTTACCTTTATGATGATAAGCTAAGCAGATTGCCTGGAAAAATAGACTGGTAGGCAGCTCTTAGATACTTGAACAAGTTCAATCAGTCTCCTCAAATGGTTAAGTGACCATTTGTAGCGTACATGCATTAAAACATTTTTTAAAAAATTAGCAAGGCATCACATCATACCAAATTCATGACAGTGAGTCTGGTGCAAATGGTTACATTCAGCTCTATGAAATTATGGACTGCAGAGATGCATTTTGTTAAATATTTTGGGCGATTACAACCACTCTTCTCCCACCCTTCATATTTACCTTAAAAGTAAAAGTGAAAGGCCACTTGCAAGGAACTTTTATTATTCTACTCTCTGGATGAAGTGGTCCTGCCTTCAAAAAAAATGGGGAGTAAAATAGCACTGCTATTTGGTCCGAATTTAGAAGGCTTATTGATATCACTGAAGTCAGTGCAAGTGAGGTGAGGCCCTAAGCCAGGGGTGTCCAAACTTGAGAACTTTAAGACTTGTGGACTTCAACTCTCAGAATTCCCCAGCCAGCCATGCTGGCTGGGGAATTCTGGGAATTGAAGTCCACAAGTCTTAAAGTTCTCAAGTTTGGACACCCCTGCCCTAAGCTAAAGGAAGCTTGGAGGGGTTCGATGTTAAAAAAAATTGCATGAGAAGTGCATAGCTAAATATTATTTACTAGTAGTCAACTTAAAGTGAAAAATGCAAATTGTTTTCAAATACAGGCATATATTGATTATATATTTTTCATTCAGCTACCTTGATCTCTCTCATAGATTATAATGCAGTAACCTGGAAAAATACTTGAAGGATATATAGAAATATAGATATATAGATACACACACACACCTATGTATGTGTGTGTATAATTTGTGTGTCTCTGTGTGTGTCTAATTTATACACACATTAAACACACATACAGATGTGCACAAAAGCACGGTGCTGACAAAATAAGTAATCAAGATCAGTTTTATAAGTAATAAAGAAATGATCTGCCAAATCAAAAAACGTATATCTGGTACAACTTTAAGAAAATCATTCTCTATTTCTCACTAAAAATTTGAAAACAAGAAAGGATATGTGTTTAAAAAGGGAAATATAATAATAAAGAAATGGCTTCCCCTTTCTTCAGGACAATTTCAGTCATTTATCACGTTTTCTAACATGTCAGCTTAAGATCTCTTCATCCATACCTCACTGTCAATCATTCAATCTTAATGAGTTGGAATCTTTTTATCTTTGTATTTTTAAACATCAATAAACATTACTGTTTAAACAATGGCTACACAAGATTTTAACAGCTACAGTATATATAAAATAAGACATAAATTTCCAAAAACCAAAGAGAAAGAAAATCTAATCTTTTATGAGGCCTCAGTTGTACTTCGTTTAGTGTGTGCCTAAATCCAGCACAGGCTGCAGTTATGAGCACCAACAAACAATCTCTGATCATATATCAGTTCACCAAAAACAACAACATAACATTTATACAGAATGTAATATGTAGACCAGGAATTTTAGGCTCACCCCAGAGATATCACGGAGCCCAATCCAGACATGTCTATTTGATTCCTGTTTGTCTTTGACGAATACAGACACCAGTGAGGACTCTTGAGGGCTGAGGATAGAGGCAAGGTGACATCCTGGGCCATAGCTCTGGCACTCAAGCTAGGAACAGAGAGACGACAAGAAGATGGCACCACATGCTCGTGGGCGTGATGGTTGCAAACTTTAACCCATGCACGTCTCCATTTGTGCAGATTTGGTTTCTGGGCTGTGAAAAAAATGGTTCTTACCTCAGCATTATCCCAACTTAGTCCCCGATCAAAATATCCATAACAGTTCCCCTGTTTCTGCAACCAGTCTCTGGGGCAATGCGCAGCCTTGGCTGTAGGGAGACAAAATGAGGAAAAAGAAATGATAGGTAAACGGGATAGATTGCAGATGTCCGTAAATGGAATCTCTTCAGTTGGGTGTAGACACAATTGGAAGGATTGAGGGTTATGGTTTAGCACTGTGATGGCGAGCCTGTGGCAGGCAGAACCCTCTCTGCAGTCATACCAGCTGTCATTCCAGCTCAGCTCTACAGGGCAAGCGCTCCCCGCCTCCAGCTGGCCAGCTGGCCTTCGGGTCTCTGCTGCCCATGCGGGTGGTGTGCATGTGCAGGGGCAGAGTGCATGTATGGGGGGCACTCCCATTGCATTTTGGGGGGTTGTGTGTGCCCCGCCCCACCCCTTTTTGGGCCTGGAAGGCCTCCTGCACCAACCTGGAAGCCAAAAAATGGGGAGGGGGGCATGCATGGGTGGGTGGGAGGAGGCATGCATGGGGGGTGCTCACATTGCATTTTGAGGTTTCGTGCACCCGCGCTTTGGGCACTCAGCACCAAAAAAGTTAGCGATCACTCGTTTAGCATGAAAGGAAGGAGTTTTTCTCAATTGAGGGATAAGGATTTTAAGATGGAGCAAAACAATCCAGGGACACAAAATACTTCAACTTCCACTTCAGATACAGATTAACAGAGATGGAAGAGACCTTGTAGATCGTCTAGTCCAACCCCTCACCCAAGCAGACCCTACACCATTTCTGAGTCTGACAGATGGCAGTCCAGTCTCATCTTGAAAGCTTCCAGGGATCAAGTTCCCATAACTTCTGAAGGCAAGCTGTTCCATTGGTTGATTGTTCTCACTGTCAGGAAATTTATCCTTATTTCCAGTTTGAATCTCTCCTTGTTCAGTTTCCATCCATTATTCCTTGTCTGGACTTCAGGTGCCTTAGAGAATAGCTTGATTCCCTTCTATCTGTAGCAGCCCCTCAAATATTGGAACACTGCTATTATGTCTACCCTGGTTCTTCTCTTCACTAGACTAGCCATGCCCAGTTCCTGCAACCATTCATCATATGTTTTAGCCTTCAGTCCCCTAATCATCTTTGTTGCTCTTCTCTGCACTCTTTCTAGAATCTCAACATCTTTTTTTATAGTGTGATGACCAAAACTGGAAGCAGTATTCTAGGTTTGGTTCTACTAAGGCTTTATTGAATGGTATTAGTATCTCACCTGATCCTTCACAACCTTGAAAGTGGTCCAAAATCTATTTTCCAGACCAATTTCAAGGCCTTCAAGGAGGTTGGGAGAATATTAGTGTCCAAAGGTTCCCCATACCTTATATTCTGCCTTAAAATATTCCCAAAATCTCATGTGAACTATTCTAAATCTCTAAAACTGTGCCACATTGGAGTCATTGGGAGAGATTTTGATGTCTAAGGGAAAGAATTATTATTACTATTTCTGCACTTCAGATGGAAAATTACATTTAAATGTGGAAACTGGGAAATCACATTGCTGAAATGCTGTATACCCATATTATTAGTGTGCCTCAACAGTACAGTTTCAGAATGCTGGGGACAGCATGAAAATTCTGACCTGTATATTACATATGTAAATATCAGAAGATGCTATTTACTTTACTAAGTTGTTTAATTTGCTACGTTCACCATGTCATGATTACTATTGGGGTGTATGTGTGTGTGAATGACTTACCTCCCAAAAAAGGATTGGTGATCAATATTCCAAGGCAACAGAGGCCAATGTATATGGAGAGTCCCATCTTTTGGTTGCCCTTTAGGAGAAAAGAGAAGTAGATGTGATAGAAGAATTAATAGAGTGGCATTTGTATTAGCTTACTGAGAAAGAAAGGCAATTTTGTAGTTGCATAATTTAATGTTGATCCTAGTCCACCTGCAAACTTTTCTGTTGTGGTTCCTAGCATACAACTCATGAAAAACTGTATTGCTATTTCAAAAACCTATCTTATTGCAATGCCAGATCACTGTACAGATAACAGAGAATATCTAATCAATATTTACCAAGAATGCCTTCAGCCTCTCACCTTGCAAAGTTCTTCAACTGGGGAGATTGAGTTGGTAAATGGTTGGACTGGTGGATTCTCATTTCCAGAGCCACCATTATATAGTCTCCAAATAGGGTCTGGCCTAACATCAAAATAGATAACTTTCTTCAAGGATTTCCTGGTCCACCCTCTTCATTTTCCCATAATTGATAGGAAAGCAAGTGAAGCTGAGGTCAAAAGATAATTGGCTACATTTTCCTTGGGTAAAGAAATAATTGATTCCACACCCTAATGGGAAGCAAACACCACCCTTCATTAAACATAATAATATTTACTTGATTTCTTTGTTCCATTGTTTTTAACTTTCATTATTTCTAGCGTACGTTATGTCAAATATTAACACAATTAAGAAAAAAATCCATTGGATTTACCCTAAAGGAAAAAAAAACCCACTATTCCTCCACTTTTGCTTTTTATATTTTTTAAGTGTTATAAGGAAGATGAAAGCTAACCCAAGCTAATAAGAGCAAAATAAGAAAAGAGAAAAGAAAGAAAAGAGAAAAAAAGAAGACAAAGAGTGCAGAAAATCAAAACAAAAAAGAACAGAAAAAAATAACCTTCCAATTTCTTCTGCAACATATTATATTGCAATTTTGACTCTTACTTTATGATTACATAAAAAGACCTTAATTTTTTTTTCCTATAACCTAGTTTTATTCTAATTATCCAAAGCACAAAGCATAAGTGTCAATGTCAGGCCATTGTTGTTGTGGTGGTGGTGGTGGTTGGTTGCAAAGTTGTGTCTGATGGACAATGTTCTTCCAGGCCTTCCTGTCCTCTACCATCCCCTGGAGTCCATTTAGGCCAGTGGTTCTCAAATAGTGGGGCGCGCCACCCAGGGGGGGCGCGAGGCTCCGTAAAGGGGGGCGCGAAGGCTCCCTTTCCATCTGGGTGCAATGACGGCGGCGAAGGCGGCAACGGCGAAGGCGGCGGACTGGAGTTTCCCGCCAAGGTTGCCTGTCCGACCAGCCCCCACTGGCTCCTGGCTGAGGGAGGAGCTGCCGCTCCGCCTTCTCCGAGCAGGATCCACACCCTGCAACTGGCCGCGAGGGGAAGCGGAAGCAAAAGCTTTTGCTATCAAGTCTTTTGAAAATCTCCAGGAAGCACAAAAAATGGGTGAAAATGGCAGGTTTTGGCCAAAAAACGGGCAATTTTTGCCCATTTGTTGCCAGTAGAATGCTTCTGGGGGTGGGGGAGGTGAAAAATGGGGTGCACAGATGCCCCAGGAGGCACAAAAAATGGGCCCCTTTTCACCCCCCCCCACCTTCAGAAGATGATAGAGAAAGAGAGAGCTAGTGAGAGGGAGGGAGGGAGAAGTGAGACAGAAAGAGATAGACAGAGAGAGAGAGAGACACAGAGAGAGAGACAGAGAGAGACAGAAGGAGAAAGAGGGACAGAAAGAGAGAGAGAGGAGAGAGACCGAGAAAGACAGAGAGAGACCGAGAAAGACAGAGAGAGAGAAGAGAGAGACAGAGAGAGTGAGACACAGAGAGACAGAAAGAGACAGAGAGAGAGGAGACAAAGAGAGAGAGACAGAAAGAGACAGAGAGAGTGAGAGAGAGATAAAGACAGAGAGAGAGAAAGAGAGAGGGAGACAGAAAGACAGACAGAAATAGAAGGAGAGAGAGAAAGAGAAAGGGAGAGAGAGAGAGAGAGGGAGAGAGACGAGGGAGAGAGAGAGACAGAGGGAGAGACCACTTGGACTGTCTTCGCATCTGGGATGCGTGGGTCTTTCCCACTGAGACGAGCAGGTGTTGTTTCTAGAAATCACTGCGTGCAGGAAATATATGTGTGTGTTTGTGTGTGTATACATGCACATACAAGTGTCATTTCTTCAGTGTTATCACAGAAGTGAGTACAGCCCTTAACATTTTGCAAATATTTAAGTATACTTAAATATTTACAAAATGTTAAGGGGTGTACTCACTTCTGTGATACTCTATATATAAATATATGTATGTATATGTTCTAGCTGTGCTCCTTTAAATCTTTTCTGCTACAGTTAATAAAGCTATTCTTTGTTGTAAATTGATCCACATTTTTCTTTTTTTTATTCTCTTATACGTTAATAAGGATACAGTGTTATGCAGAGGTGTACTTATAACAATTTTATAGACAAATGATACTATTTACAGTCGCGCGGGGGGCGCGAAATGTTTTCTTCTTCCTAGGGGGGGCATGACAGAAAATAATTGAGAAGCACTGATTTAGGCTCACGCTGACTGCTTCAGTGACTCCATCCAGCCACCTCATTCTCTGTCGTCCCCCTCTTCTTTTGCCCTCAATCGTTCCCAGCATGAGGCTCTTCTCCAGTGAGTCCTTCCTTCTCGTTAGGTGGCCAAAGTGCTTGAGTTTCATCTTCAGGATCTGGTACATCTACTTTTGATGATTAGAAAAATACTAGATTATAAAAAAGTGAGCTCTTTTTTTTGGTAATCATAAAGTCAAGTCATAAAATAAGAGTACATTGTAAGTATAATATTTTCTGCAGAAGAAATTGGAAAGTTCTTTTTTGTCCCAAAGATGTCCCAAAAGAATCTCTGCTGACTTTAAGCTTCTTTTTTTCTTTTTCTTTTTATTCTCTCTTTCTGGAGTGCTTGTCTTCTCTTCTTTCTTTCTTTCTTCTTTTATCTTTGCTTTTTTTTTTTTTTGCTCTTTCTTGGCTTTTGTTAGCTTTTATATTTCTTGTAAAAGTTTTAATAAAATTTATTTTTTTTTAAATGCAAGCAAAGTGTGTTTTTCTCAGGGCAAATCTGAGAGAAGGATTTGTGTGTCTTCCTGAATTATGCTAATATTTGACATAATATAGGCGAGAAACCATGATAGTTAAAATCAATAAAATGAAGAAATCTAGTAAATATGATCATGACTAATGAGGCATGATGTTTGCTTCCCACTAAGATGTGGAATCAATGTATTGGTTTTTCATAACTCCTTTCTTTACCTAAGGAAAAAGTAGCCAACTATATTTCAACCTGAGCTTCACTTGCTTTCTCCTCAGTTATGGGAAAAAGAAGAGGATAGACCAGGAAATCCTTGATTTGAAAATTTTCCAACTTAATGTTGTATCAGGCCTATCTAGGGACTATTTACTTAGAAGTCCACAAGTCCAATCCTTCACTAACTTAACCTCTCTGGTTGAAAAACGTCACAAAGAAAGAGGTTGAAGCAGTGGCGTAGCGTGGGGGGTGCAGGGGGGGCCGGCCGCAGCGGGCACAACATCTGGGGGGGCGCCCTGACTCGCCCTGCGCCGCCCTTTGCCGGACTGTGGCCGTCTCTTTCCTCCCGAGGAGGAGCTCGAAGGGCAGCGGGAAAAGGCTCAACTGAAGGGAAGCAGGTGCCACGGGGTGGGAGGCGCACCGGGGGCTTCGGGAAGGCGCCGGCTTCCCGGGGCGCTCCAGGTGGAGCCGAAGGAGAACGGCGCTGCGCTGCGCTCCGTCTGCCCGCCGCTGCAACGCCACCGCGTCCTCCCGCTCCGCCTGGAGCGCCCCGGGAAGCCGGCGCCTTCCCGAAGCCCCCGGTGCGCCTCCCACCCCCGCGGCACCTGCTTCCCTTCAGTCGAGCCTTTTCCCGCTGCCCTTCGAGCTCCTCCTCGGGAGGAAGGCAGGAGGCCAGCATGGAGAGCCTCACTTGACTGATGCCGACCCAGGGGCAGCTGCAGTCGGGCCGCCCTCGCTTTAGGGGGCGCAAATTACTTGCCTTGCCCCGGGTGCTGACAACCCACGCTACGCCACTGGGTTGAAGCTATTCTTGGGAAGTGTTGGCTATTTATTCAGTGATATGGCATTGCTAAGGAGAGGATTTTTTTTTAAAGTACCAATAGAGCTTACATATGTGAGCTGTATGCAAGAAACTGCAATAGAAAGTTTGCAAGTAGATTAGCATCAAAATTAAGCTATGGAATTCAAAAATTGTTTTTTTTCCCTGTCAGCTAATATGAATCCCGCTCTATTAATTCTTCTATTATATCTACTTTTTTTTCTCCTAAAGGACAACCAGAAGATAGGCCTCTCCATGTACATCAGCCTCTGTTGTCTTGGAATATTGACCACCAATCCTTTTTGGGGAGTGAGCCCCCCAAATTAATCATGATATGGAAAAAATAGCAAATTAAACAACTTAGATAAGTAAGCTCTTTAGACATTTCCATGTATCCTATACAGATTAGATAGGATTCTATGCTGCTTCCAGCATTCTGAAATTGTACTGCTGAGATGCACTAATAAAATGAATATATTTAAACAGTTGATTTGGCAGATTTCCCATTTTAACCTAATTTTCCACATTATGGCTAGTAATAGTAATTCCTTCAGACATTGAAATCTTCCCCAATGACTCCTGTATGGCATGATGCTAATTAGTCATTTGGAAGATTTCATATCTATTCCCAATTGAAAAGATTTAATTCAGGACTACAACTAAAAGCCTAGGTGATAAGCTGGGTAGAAAACACAAATCAGGTGGAGCAATGTGTAGAGCTGACATATTTCTCAGGTAAGTCAACTCTTCTTACCTGGTGTCCTTGATGAACCAAATCTTCATCCTTGATGAACCAGCCAGGACTATTAGGAAAATAGGGATTGGGTGTTTTTTTTTAAATTTAGAGTCATCCCATAAGACAGAGGAATGGAGCCCATAGGTTCCATAGAATTTTCCTCATTCAAAGCTGTAGGTGTCCTCTCTGTCTTTGTTTCTATATCTGTATTTTTTTTATAGTAGCCTTTAGGAAAAATGGTTAGCTTTCCATAAAGAAAAAGCTGGATAACTGTTCTCTAGTACATTATTTAATATTTTCCCCCACCTGTTATACCCTTTAGGGAAAATGGTTAGCTTTCCATGAAGGCAATGTTGCATAACTGTTCTCCAGTTGTAATTTAATCCAGTGATGGCTAACCTTTTTGCCCTCGCGTGCCAAAAGCATGCATATGCCCATGACAGCACATGCACATGTGCCCACACCTATAATGCAACGTGTGCGTGACACCCCCCTGTACACTCCGCTCCCTGCGCATATGTGTGACACACCCCTGTGCTCCCCATGCATGCACACATGACACCCCCACATGCCCCATTTTGGGCCTAGCAGGCCTCCCTGAAGCCTCCTGGGACCAAAAACGGGGTGCATGCACAGCAAAAACGCAAAAATCAGCTGGCCAGTGGGGGGCGTGCATGCATGTGCAGTGGAGCTGAGCTGGTGCAATAGATCACATGCCCACAGAGAGGGCTCCATGTGCCACCTGTGGCATGCGTGCCATAGATTTGCCATCATGGATTTAATCTTTCCAAAACTGTTACCCACCAGATGCATCATAGCAAACTTGTCACCACCAATAGACTACTGAAAGATGATGTCCAACATATCTACTAAGCAGCAAGATGGAGAAAATGTAATTCCTCTCAAGGCAGAATTCCAGTCCAGCAAGCGGTCCAGAGAATTTATCTTGCTATTGGTCGAAGGGTCTGACAGCTCCCTATAAAAGGGCTGCTGTCAGACTCAACCTTTGCTGGATTGTTCTTACTTGTTGTACTTAATAAAGAGCTGTTGTTGCCTTTAGCCTTGTGTGCCTTTCCATTTCCCAATCTAATAGAAACTGAGGGACGCGGTGGCTCAGTGGTGAAGACGCTGAGTTTATCCATCAGAAAAGTTGGCAGTTGGAATCCCTAGTGCTGCATAACGGAGTGAGCTCCCATTACTTTTCCCAGCTTCTGCCTGTCACTGCGTTAATTGGTTTGCCAACTTGTGCTTATATTCTGAGTTATACAGTAGACTGAATTGTTTCTTATCTGACAATGATTAATGCGCATGTCACATAATACGTCACACATTATTTACTTTCCTTCTGATCTTCCGTTCACCTGCCAAGAGGGTGGGCGACCTAACTCTGCAAAAATGTAGTTAATTGAGTTAGCAAGATTTGTATTTTATTTTATTTTGTATTAAAGTCTTTTATTAGAATATGCTCCGTGTTTTGTTTTCTGCTTATTTGGAAATATGCTGCTTGGAAAGCCAACGGTCCACGCCTCATTAATTCAGGGTGGAACTTTCCCTGACAATAATGGTAACAGAGTTTGGTACTATAATTTATGGCTTATTTTCCTTGTTAGCTATTTCCAAGAGATAAGCGTAATAGATAATTAGAGAGGATGATTTACGATCGACTCAGGACTGATTAAATCACTCTTTAAAAATGCCAAAGAAAAAGAAAAACAAAGATGGGGCACATTCCCATCCTTCCCTCCCCTCTGATACAGAGACAGAAAACTTTTCACGCTGGCTTCCAAGTTTCCAAACTTCAGCAACTAGGCTGGATGAAAAATCAGTTATGGGAGAAAAATCTCAACAAGATGGGACTGCTCCAGGAGATAACAATTACAGACTGAGGTCAGTGATACACCCTTCTGATTATGCATGTTCCCAAATATCTCCAAGAGATTTTGAAATGGTCGGGGCTAAACCAAAGCATTCATTGCCGCTAGAGCAAATTCACCCCCAAGCAGAAAGAGAAACTTATGAATCTCCCCTGACTTCGGAGCAAGATATGGAAAGCTATCATAATCACATAGAATTGTTTGAACACCAGCGTTACAGGCAAGTAAGAATGGTTTTCCTATTTTTCAAACTTATGAAAAAGCCATCTTGCCTTCTTCTCCAAAGCCTAAGACACGTCCCCTGGAGGATACTGTGTCAGGCAAATCAGAACAGAGAGATGTGCACACGTCACAATTGCCACGTGATCTCTTTTGTTCTCCAATATATGCCACGGAGGCAGAAATATTGCAGCCAAGAAGTGAAGCTGCACTGCCATCTCCTGGCAGAAATAATTTACCAAAAGAAACCAACATGCATTTTAAAATTAACAAGCAATTTCAGGCAATGCAACAGACTCTTTCACAAATGTCTGTAGACTATTCCAGTATTCAGGCTGATAGGCTACAAATGCATTCCCTGGCCCAATTTTCAGCACCTCCTGATGGTGCACGTGCTTTTCCAGATGGAACAAGGCGATATTTAATGCAGCAAAGGGAGATGTCTGCCCCCCAAGCAAGCCAAGTTAATTTTGCTGCTCAAGCATCAACTGCACCTGTAATACAGAGACCACAGATCCAATTACAGTGCCCCCTGGTTCAACAATCAGCATTTTTACCCATACAGCAAGTTGCTCAAATGCATATTCCTCAACAGGCATTTTCTGTCATTCCTTTGACTGGTGAGTCCAAATTAAAAATGTCAGGACAGAATTATAAAGCCTGGGTCAGTGAGGTTGCACTCTTGCTTTGCAGAGAAGGTACCCATTGTATGGTGCTTAATCCTCCTGCTCAACCATGGACTCCTGCAATAAGAGACCTAGAGACTAGGGCTTGCACAACATTATTGATGTCCATGGATACTGAATTGCAGGTTACTTTTCCACCTGATGCAACAGCCCAACAAATATGGGCCCATCTGGAAGATTGCTACAGGCCCATTTCAATTGAATCTTTATGTTTGCTCATGTCTGAGTTCCATGGTTCGAAGTTGAAACCTGGTGAACAAATTGGTGGACATTTAACCAAACTGAAAGGAATGAGAAGTGAATTGAGAGAAAGAGGCCATGTTATTGATGATATCCAAATGATCAGCATTATCATTAACTCATTGAATTATGAATGGAAAGATGCCATTGCAAATATTAACCATGTGCCTATTGCTCAACGCACTGTTAATAATGTATGCAGACTTTTAATTGAGGAGGAAGCTGTCAAATGAGCCACACCACATTTGCAACATCCGCCAGCGTCAAAAGCTCCAGCTAGACGTCCCTTCCGAGGAAGAGACTACACTCCAAGGATGCCAAGATGCTACATCTGCAACCGTATGGGACATGACACCCAGGATTTTCCCCAATGAGTTCCAGCTCCCGTCACATACCAGCCCAGAGGAACAGACTCCAGAGGCAGAGGTAGATGCGGAAGACAAGGTCTTTGTGGCCCAAGGCATGATCCACAAGCTCCACTCGCAACATTGGCCTTAACTAACAATCCACAACCTGACACAGAGTACAACAGATATCTTTTGTGGACTTTGGACAGTGGTGCAGCTTTACACGTTACCTACAGAAAGGAACTTTTCACAGAAATGCGCGAGCTGGAATCTGAATTCCGAGAATTGTACTCCTTCTCCAACCACCCTTGTAAGGTCATGGGAAAAGGAACTGTTTATGTTGAAGAGCTCGATACATTCATCCCTGATGTTTATTACATACCTTCAGCAACAGTAATTTGCTTAGTCAAAGTCACTTGTCTAGAGAGTTAAAGTTCCAGGTTCACCACCTTGAGAAAGCAAGTTACATAGTTAAAAATGGAGATATTGTTGCTGAAACTATGCTGATTGGTGATATTTATTACTTAAAGCCAAGAGCACAGGCAAGTATGCAAACTCCAAAAAGGCACAGCATGGGCCTAGAGAGAGTTGGTTCAGAGAGAGAACCCGTTGCTACTCCAAAGGCTCCTAAAGCCAACAACAGAGAATAAGGAAGCAGGTTGCTCAGAGCAAGCCTGAGGTTCCTCATGAAACTGTTAATGTTGAAAATTCACTAACTGGTAAACCTTTGCATTCCAGGTGTATCCACAAGTGGCATAGAAGATTGGGGCACGCCATTTTCCGTGTTCTTAGAAAGATGCCGGAGTTCGCAAAAGATTTGGATCTAAAGGGGTGTGAGGTGTTTTTGGATTGCGCAATTTGCAGGAAAGCTAAATCTAAAGCAGTTGCCATTCCCAAGCACGCTACACGCCTGTCAACACACATTTTTGATCTGGTACACACTGACATAGTGGGTCCTTTCCCACCAACAATTGGTGGTAGAAAGTATTTTTCTAACAATTGTAGATAATCATTCTAGATATGGATTTGTGTATCCTATGAAAGAGAAATCTGAGACCTTTCAGATCTTTAAAGACTTTGCAGTATTTGTTTCTACCCAATACCAAGTTCGCATCGCCAGAATTCAGAGTGACCGTGGTGCCGAATTCATGTCTCAGCGTTTCCAGGATTGGATGCCTAAGAATGGAATTCTTCATCAGACATCCGCTCCATATACACCGGCTCATAACAGAGTCGCAGAACGAAGACAAGGGGTCCTACAAATCATGATGCGTTGTCTCCTAGAAGATGCCAATCTTGGTAACATATACTGAGGTAAAGCTATCAAATATACAAATTACATTGTCAACCGTACTTGGAGCAGTGTAATAAATCAAACTCCTTTCTACATGCTGTATGGCTACAAGCCTGATCTTAAGAACCTCCACATTTTTGGTTCATACGCTATGGTGAACATTCCCTTAGCTCAAAGAAGAAAAGGAGGTCCAATAGCAAAGAGACTGAGATTTATGGGTATTGATGATAATTCAAAATGGAGCAAATTTATTGACCCTAAACATGTAATTGTCACTTCACAATCTGTTAATTTTGAGGAAGATATTGACTGGTCCAGGATTCATTCCAATGATCCTGGAGTTTATTTTCCTAGAGATGATGTTGCAGATGCCACTCAGCCTGATGACCAAGATTCACAGGCAGATATTCCTTCTACCAGTTCTTCACAACCTGATGTTCCGTCTTCACAAACTGCAAATGCTGATGCTAGCGATGAATGTAAGGACGAGGATGAAGAAGAAGAAGAAGAATGGACTGTTGTTCCGAGACGTTCCAAGAGGGTCACAAAAGGAATCCCTCCACAACGATATTCGTGGCAACTCACAAAAACACCCTTGGCTTTGATTTGCAATGTTACACTTCCTCCTGATACATTCACACAAATCAAGCAGCTTCCTGATTCGGAGCAAGACAAATGGTATGATGCAATGCAGGATGAAATTGACAGTTTAAGGAAACGTAATGTATTTACACCTGCAAAACCTCCAGCAAACAAAAAAGTCATTGGCACTTGATGGATCTACAGAATCAAGAAGAAACCGAATGGTGAGTCATTGTACAAAGCCAGACTTGTAGCTCAGGGTTTTGCTCAACGTTATCCTGAGGTCTACACAAACACTTACTCACCAACAGTCAGTACTGAGAGTGTAAAAATTGCTTTAACCACCACAACTATTCTTGGTTTAGAAGTTTTCCAGTTTGATGTGGACACGGCTTATCTACATGCTGACCTAGACGAAGAGATCTATGTAAGAGGACCTCCAGGATTCCGACAGCAAGAAGGAGATACCTGGTTCCTGAACAAAAGTCTTTATGGTCTGAAACAGTCAGGTTTGATGTGGTGCTTATGTCTTACTGACAAACTAAATTCAATGGGCTTTATTAAGTCCAAAACTGATGAATGTGTGTTCACAAAAAGATCTAACAATGCATATGAGATAATTCTTATTTATGTTGATGATATTGTTTATATTGGTCCAAATAAGAAAATGTGTGAGATTTTTGCTAAAAGTTTGCAGAGATATTTCACATTGAAATCTTTAGGTCACATTAACACTTACTTAGGTGTTCAGATTGACAAAACACAGAAGGGGTTTAGTCTTTCACAAGAGGAAAAAATTGACCACATTCTACATCATTGCAACATGAAAGATGCTAACACAACAAAGACAGCCATGCAAACAGATTTTCACAACTTAACACATGAACCAAGTCCTAAGTTCGAGGACCAAACACTTTATCGTTCAGTCATTGGGTCACTGTTGTACATTAGTAGTTGGACCAGACCCAACATTGCACTTAGTGTTAATCTCTTATCACGACACATAGGTAAGGCAACACAATTTCATTGTCACATGCGTTAAGAAGTTATTGAAATACCTAAAACACACTAAACACATGAAGTTATTGCTAGAACCAACACATACTGATTATGCAGAATTATGTTGTTATGCAGATTCTGTTTGAGCAAGTGATAAGAAATCACGCAAAAGTACTTCAGGTTACATGATGTTTCTGAATGGATGTCCTGTTTACTGGCAAGTGAGAAAACAGAGTTTTGTTTCGTGTTCATCTACTGAAGCTGAATATGCTTGTGTTTCCGATGCATGTAATTCTCTAACATGGTTTGATGCTTTGATCATAGATATCTGGACATGTCCGATTCGGCCAATCACCGTGATGAAAGATAATGAATTGGTGGTTTATATTTCTGAGTCACATTTTACAGGTTCTAGGTCCAGACACATTGATATTCATTATCAAAACTCAAAGCAATTAGTTAAACAAGGTTTTGTTAAATTGCAATATGTATCTACACATGATCAAATTGCTGACATGCTCAACAAACCACTTCCAGCAGCTCAACACGAGTATCTGCGAAAGAATATGTCCCTTATTTGATGATTTGATGACATCAGCCCAAGTGACAAAGAAGGGGTGTCACTGCGTTTTGGTTTGCCAACTTGTGCTTATATTCTGAGTTATACAGTAGACTGAATTGTTTCTTATCTGACAATGATTAATGCGCATGTCACATAATACGTCACACATTATTTACTTTCCTTCTGATCTTCCATTCGCCTGCCAAGAGGGTGGGTGACCTAACTCTGCAAAAATGTAGTTAATTGAGTTAGCAAGATTTGTATTTTATTTTATTTTGTATTAAAGTCTTTTATTAAAATATGCTCCGTGTTTTATTTTCTGCTTATTTGGAAATATGCTGCTTGGAAAGCCAACGGTCCACGCCTCATTAATTCAGGGTGGAACTTTCCCTGACACTGCCAATCTAGCAGTTCGAAAGCATGTAAAAATGCAAGTAGAAAAAATGGGAACCACCTTTGGTGGGAAGGAAACAGTGCTCTATGCACCTTCAGCATTTAGCATTTAGTCATGCCGGCCACATGACCAGAGAGACGTTTGGGACAGCGCTGGCTCTTCGGCTTTGAAATGGTGATGAGCACCACCCTCTAGAGCAGTGTTTCTCAAACTTGGCGACTTTAAGTCCTGTGGACTTCAACTCCCAGAATTCCCCAGCCAGCTATGCTGGCTGGGGGATTCTGGGAGTTGAAGTCCACAGGACTTAAAGTCGCCAAGTTTGAGAAACACTGCTCTAGAGTCAGGAACGACTAGCACATATGTGCGAGGGGAACCTTTAAGGAAACTGAGTTCGCCTGCTTCCTTCTCTAACCATTTTCACATTTCTGTTAACTGCTTTTCAGCTATTCAACATCGCTGGGGAATTGATAACTTTCTGCCCATTTCTGGGAATCAATAAATGTCTGATTCAAGGGAATTTACTGATAGAGAAGGTCTAATGATCTTCTGGCCACTGTTTGGAGACTATCAGTTACATAACTTCAGGACTTATTATTGACACCAATAATAAGGGTTGTCTGATAAAAACAAAGCAAGGCTATGGCACACACTTGAAAGAAAATCGGGAAACCTATATTTGTGCAGTCTGTATGGCAAAAACAAAGAGTGTTTATTCACAGAGAACATTCACCTGTAGCACTTGCACCCATTCTAGGTGGTTAGAGAACTGGTGGCAATAACAAAGAGTTAGACCTCCTGCATACCTCAGCTAGGAGTCAGAAGTAGAGTTGGCAGCAGTGATGAGTTACAGCTGGTACGCCCTGGTAAGGGTCTACCAGTTGGAGCTGGGAGCAGCAGCCACCATACCAGAATGGTGTTTTGGTGGGCCCACCCACCCGCCTACGTTCCTTATCTGCTTTTAAGCCAACCGAGTCATTTGCGCACACATGTGTAGCGTATGGCATCTCCGCGACCTCCGCCGAGCAGCTGGAGCATCGCAGGGCTGTGCATAAGTGTGCAGCACACGTGCCCGAGATGGACGCCCTGCTGCATTGCGAGGGGATCTGGAACCCACCACTGATTGGAAGAACAAAATGTGTATTAGATAATTCCTGGATCATTCATTACCCAAGGCTTAGGAATAGGGATGGCTAGAGACCAACAAGACAAATTTTTAGATTTGCTAAAATGTTTATTAGATGATATTTATTATATATCCCTCCTTGTCCCATCTTCTGCTTTAGTAAAATTGCATAAAGTTTTTCTTGATCCTTTGTTCTGGGATCCTGGCATTTTGCTGGCTGGGACCCCTTTTGCTGAAGCGCTTCAATAAAACGAAACAAAACCTGCACATCGTGTCTGGTGTTCTTCATCGGTTTCAGCACCAGGCTCAGACGCTAATTGGGGACAACATGGTGCAGTGGTTAGAATGCAGTATTGCAGGCCGACTCTGCCCACACCCAGGAGTTCGATTCCAACCAGTTGACTCAGCCTTCCATCCTTCTAAGGTTGGTAAGATGAGGACCCAGATCATTGGGGGCAATATCCTCACTCTGCAAATCACTTAGAGTGGGCTGTAGAGCACTATGAAGTGATATATAGTAAGAGTCCGAGTGCTAATGTTATTGGTATTAGTATGGAAGGGAAGATAATGTTTCTTCTGCTTCTAGCTCACCACTTGCTTAAAAAATGGGGCATTAAAAATTGGGTAAGCATTTACAAAATTAAAGACAGGTCAGTGATTGCAAAGTTCAGCAACCTATTAAAGGACAGGGCACAGAAAAGGGAGTAAAGGGAAGCAGGATGATAAGAGGAAGTAAAGACTCTTAAGTTCTTCCAAGTAGGTTCCAACCTGGCTCAACCTCATTCAGCACTCCATTAACTTTTTCAGAGGCAGAGATATAAAAGGGATGCAGGTAAAACAGGAACTAGCAGGACAGGTTTGATCTAGGAAGTGAAGTGTACAATCTTTTTCCTTCCCCTTTGATAACATCTGTTCTGTTTTAAACTAAAGATGTGACCTTTTTTTGGTTGATTCTTGATTCAGAATTTCCTTCTACGGGACTTTACCTATGTTAATGATGGCTAACCTTTTTGTCATCATGTGCCAAAAGTGAGACTCCCCATGTTTCCACCCCCCTCCCTTGCATGTGCCCCCCCCCCGTGCATGCACAGTAGAGACTCGAAGACCAGTTGGCTGTTGGGAGGTGCGTATGTTTGCATAGTGGAGCTGGGCTGGGGTGCCCACAGAGAGGGGTTTGCCATCACAGACCTATGTCAACTTTTTGTAAATATTGTGGTTAGGTATTCAGCTCTGTCTTTCAACAATTTGTAAGTTGGAAAAGCAGGTTGGTGCTTCAGTTTTAGTCGTGATGGCCATATTGATGGGTTTTTTTTAACCATTGCTACTACAGTGGCTAAGATGCTGAGCTTGTCGATCAGAAAGGTCGGGAGTTTGGCGGTTCGAATCCATAGCACTGCATAACAGAGTGAGCTCGGGTTACTTGCCCCAGCTTCTGCCAACCTAGCCGTTCGAAAGAATATAAAAATGTAAGTAGAAAAATAAGGACTACCTTTGTTGGGAAGGTAACAGCGTTCTGTGCACTTTCGGCATTTAGTCAAGCTGGCTACATGACTCCAGAGACATCTTCGGACAGCACTGGCTCTTTGGCTTTGAAACGGAGATGAGCACTACCCCTTAGAGTCAGGGACGACTAGCACAGGTGAGGGGAAGCTTTACCTTTATAATTTACTATTTGGTAGAAACCAAAGCCCTAGACTCCTTTACAGAATTCTACTCACTCACTGATTTAGGTATGTGGACAATACTTGGGTCAATATCTAAAACAGAGGAATTAGAAGCATTTACCAAACATACCAACTCTGCGGACAGATACATCAAATTCACACAAGAAGATGTTAAGGAAAATAGTCTAGCCTTCCTGGGCCATGCAGTATACATTAAGGAAAACAGAAGCCTTAACATTGGACGTTACAGAAATCCTATACACCGAGAGCAATATGGACATTTTGATTCTCACCACCCACTGGAGCACAAAAAGGGAGTCATCATAACTGTTAGGGTGTAACCAACAAGTTGGGTAGACAATATATTGCACAAGGCATGTTATGTATCTTTAAGAGAGGAGCTCTGCTAATTAGTAGATTACAGCATTTAAATTGCAGCTGATGTTGTTGCTCTCTCTCTCTCTCTCTCTCTCTTGATTGATGTATGATAACTGCTGTCTAACTGTTACTACTGTTGCTACTACTTACTGTGTGTAAGTTATTTGCTACTTGTATCCAAGTTATCTTGGTAGTATTGGACTGTTTTTTCTGTGTATGACTTTTTGGCTGTGTTTATGGATTTTGCTATATTCTTCAAAAAGTAAAGTTTATTTTGTTACTTTACTATCCATTATTCAGTGTGGTTGCTTTATCTATCGCACGCTGCGTATACTTTACAGGGTTGCTCTGTTATAACCTCGACCTGGGGTTCATTGCTAGTGCTTAATCGCACCAGTACCTAACAATAACCTACACCACCTTGCTGAAGGGCTGCCTATCAGCAAAGATGGGAAAGAAAAGGAACTAAAGCACACCAAGGAAGCCCTCAGAATGTGTGGCTATCCCAAGTGGGCCTTCATCAAATCTCCCCCCCCCCCAAAAAAAAGACCCAACAGGAGTTCTCCCATAACAGACACTGAAAAGAACAATAACTGAAGCAACATTATCATTCCATATGTTGCAGGAATATCAGAAAAGCTCAGGAGGCTCTTCAGCCAATTCAACATGCATTTACACTTCAAACCCAAGGATAAACTAAGGCAGATGCTTCTCCCACCCCTAGATAAAACACCCAGAAACAAAGTGAGCAACATAGTATATGCCAGTGATGGCTAACATTTTTGTCGCCACGTCCACACCCATAATGCAACACATACACAACCGTGCACCCCTCCCCTCTATGCCTGCATGCACAACCCCCCTGTGCTCCCCCAGACCCCCTGCATATGTGCCCATGACCCCCCCTCGCGCCCCATTTTGGACCGGGTAGGCCTCCCTGCAGCTTCTTGGGAGCAAAAACAGCTACAAGTGGGGATGCACCACATTCCCTAGCACTTTGGGCTAGTAGGCCTCTGTGCAGCCTCCTGGGAGCAAAAATGGGCCTTGGAGGGGGGCACAGTGAATCCCCTGTGCTTCCCCTGCCCCACGCATGCTCATTCAACCCCCCCACCCCCACCCCACACATGTGAGTGCTCTGTCACATGCGTCCCTCCCCCATGCATATGCGGCAGAGACTCAAAAACCAACTGGCCAGTGGGAGGTGTGTACTCATGCGCAGTGCAGCTGAGCTTGGTGACAGCTTGCATGCCCGCAGAGAGGGCTCTGCATGCTACTTGTAGCATGGGTTCCATAGGTTCTCCATCCCAGTTATATGCAGTACAATGCAGTGAGCCATATTCAAATCCGTACATTAGGGAAAGAAAGCAACCACTTCATAAACGCGTGGCACAACATAGGAGAACAAACCCATCAGGCAAGATTCAGCTGTCTGTCTGCATTTAAAAAACAATGGCCACTCTTCTGAAGACAGCAAAGTCCATATTTTGGACAGAGAAGACTGCTGGTTTGAAAGAAGGGTCAAAGAGGCCATCTATGTCAAAATTGATCAGCCGTCTCTCAACAGAGGAGAAGGAATGCAACATCATCATCTGTATCTCCAATCTACAACACAGTCCTTTCAACAGTTCCAGGTGGCCTTAACGGCCTACTAAAAGAATGCAAAGGACCAGCTGGCTGCAAGGAGTATAAATCCTTCGATTCCCCACCATCCAGTCAGAGCTGAAGAAGCTTCTTGGTGGATGAGAAGCAAAACATCTTCGAAGAAAAACCAGAAAGTCGAGTTGCCTCTTGATAAACCACTTTTTGGGACATTGTTACTATTGGCTACCCTTGGGAGCCAATTTGTGTTTTCTCCTCTCTCTCTTTCATTCATTCCTTTTATATCTTTCTACTGTAAACTGGGATGAAACCAGAGGTGGATTGCTCCTGTTTCAGTCCAGATCTGGCGAACCGGTAGTAGCAACGCACAAGTGTCGCACAAGCTCGCCCAAATGGTAGTAAAAGAATTGGCAAGCCACCACTGGATGAATTTGTGGTGGATTTGTGGCAGCCAAACAACAGCTTCCATTCCACCAGTGGTGGGTTTCTGCCGGTTCGCACTGGCTCAGGAGAACCTGATGGTGAAAGTTACAGATCCGGTGAGAGGAGGTTCAACTGGTGGACCCGGAAGTCCCCAAAGTGCGATAGCTTTCTACTAGATTCCCCTGTGTCCTGCCTCCTCCGATCTCCCAAGGTTCTTTCCCCAGCGTGCGATAGTTTTCTACTGGATTCCCCTCTGTCCTGCCTCCTCCCATCTCCCTAATTTCAGCCCTTAATATTTTTGGGAGGTTTTCCCCTCTCTTCCCCCCCCCCCCTTCATAGGAGTCCCCAAAACTTTTGTCACGTGGCTTGGGGATGATGGTGGTCATGTGACTGAGTCTGCATGAGTGATGTCAAGTTGGCCATATCTGCCCGGTCACATGACTGCCAAGCCACGCCCACAAAATAGGCCACACCCACAGAATAGGTTCTAAAAAAAAATGAAACCCACCACTGCATTCCACCTATCCCACCAAATGTTGCCATGCCATGTTCTTGAATGACAAAAAATATACACAGAACTATAAATGTGCTATAGAGAGTTTATTTGTATTGTATTGCCACAGAGAAAAATCAGGAGAACAGGGTAATGGTAAAATTGTCTATTCTAACAGGAAATGTGGATAGGAAGAGAGAAGATCTGCTATGTCATTCTTGATTATTCAAAGGCAGTAAAATCGACAGGGTGTCGATCAAATTTCCAAGTATTTCATAGTTGGTACTGGTCACGTCACAGTTGCTGTCGTCCAGAGGGCTCTACTGCTGATACTTACAGATGTAAGCGTTAACACTGCCACAGTCCCTATCATTCCACATTTTAAAATCTGTAATGCAAAAGATAGGACAGAAATTGCTTCTTAATTCCTTCAACTGTGACCTAGAAAATATTGTCAGTCTTTAAATTTCATGAAAAAAAACTGCATTGACCCTAAGATAATTTCCTAGGAAGAGCAAAAAGAATGTTGATTTCCAGAAAATAAATGGAGAACTGGAGACAATTATTGATATCCCCCCTAAAAAAATTGAATTGTCATTGTAAAAGTAAAAGTACCCCTTCTTGTGGCAGAAAGAGATACAGGAATCAGGACAAAGGGAAGAGGAAGGGGAGGGGAGGAGAGGAGAAGAGAGGAAAGGAAAGGAATTCATATAAATCTTTTTTTTTCCTGATCTCACAATTCCAAAACCACTTTTTTATTTAGAAGTGAGAGATGTAGTCCCCGATCTTAATTGCCCCTGATTATTGAACTAGCTGAAGAAATTTCCTGAGGTAAAAATAGAATATGGAATACAGATACACGAATGAATGCCTAAATAAATGAAAGTAAGTGAGGAGCTGACTTGACCCAAAACATTTACGCAAGGGCAGGAAAGGTCCCACTAAGATCTTGCACAGTGAAAATTACAAACAAAAAGCCATTTAACTAATAATTGCCCTGCCCTTTCATTACACTTCGGACCTGCTCTGAGGAATAATAGTCCTGCCTATCAGGGGTGAGTTCTGGCTGCTGCTACTGCCAGTTCTCTCAGGGACACGCATGCGCAATACTAAAAAAAATTGCTTCTGCACATGGGCAGAACCAAAAAACAAGATGGTAGCGCCAACAGCGCCGCCGATAGAAGCAGTTCACTACTTGGCTGAACTGGTCCAAACCGATAGGAATCCTCCTCTGGTGCCTATCATACTTTTACTAACAAGAGGGCCAGTTTTGAGCATTTAGTAGAACATATCATGTTATTTTAAAATATTTAGGCCAGTTTTCTCCATCTCACTGGTTTCCAGATCTGTTGAACCTCCATTGGTGGTGAAAAGTTTACTCTGATGCATCTAGTGGGTACCAGTTTTGGAAAGGCTGAATTGTATCTGGAGAAGAGTTATCCAGCTTTCTCCTCATGGAATGCTTACCATTTCCCCTAAACGCTATTAGAGAAAAAACAGACTACGTTATATCTGGAGAACAGTTATTCCGCTTTTTCCTCATGGATAGCTAACCATTACTCTTAAAGGCTATTATAAGAGAGAAGGAGGGAGGGACATCTTTAGCTTTGAATTATTCCTCTGACTTATGAGATGAGTCCACGCTGTTTTAAAAAAAAACTTTAATTTTTCTGATTGGCTCTGACTTGAAAGCGTGGCTCATCAGAGGAGGGGAGGGGAGGAATGGAGAGAGGAGAAGGAGGGAATGGGCAGAGGGAGGGGAGGAGAGAGGAAACAGTTGGGGAACAGTGGGACAGTTATGTAGCTTTGCCCTCATGGAAAGCTAGCCATTTCTCCTAAACGCTTTTATTTTAAAAAAGGAGATATTGAGAGTGAGGATATCTTTAGTTTTGAATTATGGAAAACTCCATGAAACATATGGTTTCCATTCCTCTGGCTTATAGGATAACTCCAAGTTAAACAAACCAACCCTTGTTTACCTGAAGACCCTGGCCTGAGTACATGGTTCATCAGGGACCACCAGGTAAGACGCGTTGACTTACTTGTCGAATGTAACAGCTCCACACAATATTCATTCCCATTAGTGTGGTCTGGCTGGGTTGACGCCCAGGCTTTGTAATTGAAGGTGGATTCATCAGCCCATCTCCATCGCCCTTTCTGTTGATGAAGGACAGACCAGGGTCACATGTTAAGAAGGTAAGTAACCACCTGGGGTGATAAACTACACAGATTAGCCAAAAGAGTCGAGTGATGGGCAGTTCTTAGATACTAGCTATGATGAACAAGTTCAAGCAATCTTCCCAGCAGTAAAGTGACAAATGTGTAGCCCACACCCATTAAGATAAAAAATAACAAGGCATCATATCATGACCAATTCATGGCAGTGAATGTGGTGCAAATTCATTTATGTTGCATCTGACATTCAGCTCTATGAAATTTTAGTGTGCAGAGCTGAACTTTGTTAAATATTTTGGGCTACATTCTTCCCCCACCATTCATATTTACCTTAAAAGTAGAAGTGGAAGGCCGCTTGCAATGAACTTTTGTTATTATACCTTCAGGATGAGATGGTCTTTCCTTCAAAAAAAGGGTGCGTGAAATACCTAGCACTGTTATTTAGTCATAATTTAGACTATTCTTGGTATCATTGCAATCAGTGCAGGATGTAGATTAGTGAGGACCTAAGCTAAAGAAAGCTCAGAGGGGCAATTTTTAGAGATATGTGGCAGAAATGTATCTGAAATCTAAAATGTAGCTACACAGGACTGTGAGACAACACAACACACACACACACATTTGTGTGTGTGTTTGTGTGTGCTTTGTGTTGTCCCATAGTTAATATCTATGAACACATAGACTTTAATAGTAAGTAATGGTAAGTGAAAAATGCAAATTATTTTCAAAAGAAGGTGTAGGCTGATTATATATTTTTCATTTGTCTGGCTGGATCACTCTCACAGATTATAACAGTATACTTTGCAAATAGATACCATATAAATAAGAAAAAAGTATGGATAAGAGAAAAAAGGAAAAATAAATAAATAAATCTCTTCATCTCATATCTCATCATATATCTATGAGGAAACAATAAAGCTTCATAATTAGAGTAGAGCAGAGCAGAAGAGAGCAGAACAGAACAGATAGAAACAACCGAGTTAGAATATATAGAATAGATTAGATAGATGATAGATAGATAGATAGATAGATAGATAGATAGATAGATAGATAGATAGATAGATGATAGATAGATAGATTGATAGATAGATGATAGGTAGGTAGGTAGGTAGGTAGGTAGGTAGGTAGGTAGGTAGATAGATAGATGATAGATAGATAGATAGATAGATAGATAGATAGATAGATAGATAGATAGATAGATAGATAGATAGTTAGATAGTTAGATGATAGAGATGATAGATAGATAGATAGATAGATAGATAGATAGATAGATAGATAGATAGATAGATAGATGATAGATAGATGATAGATAGATAGATAGATAGATAGATAGATAGATGATAGATAGATAGATAGATAGATAGATAGATAGATGATAGATAGATAGATAGATAGATAGATAGATAGATAGATAGATAGATAGATGATAGAATAGATAGATAGATAGATAGATAGATAGATAGATAGATAGATGATAGAGATAGATAGATAGATAGATAGATAGATAGATAGATAGATAGATAGATAGATAGATAGATAGATAGATAGATAGAGATGATAGAGATAGATGGTAGATAGATAGATAGATAGATAGATAGATAGATAGATAGATAGATAGATAGATAGATGATATAGATATAGATAGAGATAGATATACATATACATATACATATACATATACATATACATATACATACATACACATACCAATGAAATGAAACATGTCAGACTCACCTGGGAGATATCACGGAGCCCTATCCAGACATTGCTAGCTGAATCCTGTTTGTCTTTGGCATATACAGACACTAGTGCAGCTTCTTGGCTGCTGAGAATAGAGGCGAGATGACATCCAGGGCCATAGCTCTGGCACTCCATCTAGGAACAAATAAAGGACAAGAAGATGGCTCATGCGTGAAATTGTCTCAGAATTTAAACATCCCAATTTGTATAATATTGGTTTCTCAACAATCCTTTCACTGCATCTGGACTGGAGAAAAAATGATCCTTACCTCAGCATCATCCCAACTTAGCTTTTGTTCAAAATATCCATAGCAGTTTCCCTGTTTCTTCAACCAGTCATTGGGGCATTTTGCAGCCTTTGCTGCAAGGAGACAAAAGGAGAAGCATATTCATTTCATTAAACCAGGGGTGTCCAAACTTGGGAACTTAAAGTCCACAAGTCTTAAAGTTCCCAAGTTTGGACACCCCTGCATTAGACCATCTCAGCAATACAGTTTCAGGATCCTGGTCTATATAGGACACAAAAAAACCATCTGAAGATGGAGCTTACTTATCTAAATTGTTTAATTTGCTATATTTTCCATATTGTGATTAAATTTGGATCCTCACCTCCCCAAAAAGGATTGGTGATCAAGATTCCAAGGCAATAGAGACCGATGTAGAAAGAGAACCCCATCTTCTGGTTGCCTTTTAGGAGAAAAAAGAAGTAGATGTAATGGAAGAATTAATAAAGTAGCCTTCAAATTAGCTTGCTGAGAAAAAAAAGCATATTTTGGAGTTCCATCGTTTAATTCTGAATCGAGTCTACCTCCAAACTTCGTTGTTGCGGTGCCTAGCATACCGTACAACCCAAGGAAAACATTATTGCTACTTTTTATTTTTATTTGATTTATTTAATTTGTCAATCATTTACAAGATAATAGGTATAAGATTAAACATGAGTATGAATGAAATGGGTACGAATGTGGGTTGGACAGCATCACCACCAGATGGATTCGTAACTGGCTGACCAACCGCACTCAACGTGTAGTCCTCAATGGAACTGCATCTACATGGAGGGAAGTATACAGTGGAGTACCCCAAGGCTCTGTTTTAGGCCCAGTATTCTTCAACATCTTCATCAATGATTTGGATGAAGGAATAAATGGGAAACGCATCAAATTTGCAGATGACACCAAGCTGGCAGGAATAGCCAACACTCCAGAAGATAGGCAAGATACAGAAGGATCCTGACAAAATTGAAAATTGGGCACTATCTAATAAAATGAAATTCAATGATGAAAAGAGTAAGGTTCTACATTTAGGCAACAAAAACGGAATGCACAGGTACAGTATAGGTGGTACCATGCTCAACAGTAGTAACTGTGAGAGGGATCTTGGAGTCCTAGTGGACAACCATTTAAATATGAGCCAGCAGTGTGCAGCAGCTGCCAAAAAAGCCAACACAGTTTTAGGCTGCATCAACAGAGGGATAGAATCAAGATCACGTGAAGTGTTAATACCACTTTATAATGCCTTGGTAAGGCCACACTTGAAATACTGCATTCAGTTCTGGTCGCCACGATGTAAAAAAGATGTGGGGACTCTAGAAAGAGTGCAGAGAAGAGCAACAAAGATGATTAGGGGACTGGAGACTAAAACATATGAAGAACGGTTGCAGGAACTGGGTATGTCTAGCTTAAGAGAAAGAAGGACTAGGGGAGACATGATAGCAGTGTTCCAATATCTCAGGGGTTGCCACAAAGAAGAGGGAGTCAAACTATTCTCCAAGGCACTTGAGGGTAGAACAAGAAGCAATGGGTGGAAACTAATCAAGGAGAGAAGCAACTTAGAACTGAGGAGAAATTTCCTGACAGTTAGAACAATTAATCAGTGGAACAGCTTGCCTCCAGAAGTTGTGAATGCCCCAACACTGGAAGTCTTTAAGAAGATGTTGGATAGCCATCTGTCTGAAACGGTATAGGATTTCCTGCCTAGGCAGAGGGTTGGACTAGAAGGCCTCCAAGGTCCCTTCCAACTCTACTATTGTATTGTATTGTATTGTATTGTATTGTATTGAATAAATGGGGACAGTAGGACAGGGACGGTAGGCACAATGGTGTGCTTATGCATACCCCTTACAGACTCTTAAGAATGGGGTGAGGTCAATAGTAGACAGTTTAAGGTTAAAGTTTTAGGAGTTTTACTTCAAAACATTCTCTCCTTATAGCAATGCCAGATCACTGCACAGACAGCAGAACATATTGAAACAGAAGGATGTTTTTCTGCAGCTTAGATAAATCCCTGAGCATAACTTAAGTAATATTAACAGAACAAAATAACAGAGTTGGAAGGGACCTTGGAGGTCTTCCAATCCAACCCCCTGCTCTGGCAAGAAACTGTATACCTTTCCAGACAAACAGTTAAAAGTTCCAGTGTTGGGGCATTCACAACTTCTGGAGGCAAGTTGTTCCACTGATTAATTGTTCTAACTGTCAGGAATTTTTCCTTAGTTCTAAGTTGCTTCTCTCCTTGATTAGTTTCCACCCATTGCTTCTTGTTCTACCCTCAGATGTTTTTGAGAAAAGTTTGACTCCCTTGTCTTTGTGGCAGCCCTTGAGATATGTTCCCATATCTCATCAATACTTACCAAGGATGCTTCGGCCTCTCACTTTGCAAAGTTGTTCAACTGGGAACGTTGTGTTGGTGGACTGGTGGACTCTCACTTTCTGAGCAACCATTAAATAGTCTCTAGATTACCAGGATTTCCTGGTCCACTCTCTTCTTTTTCCCATAACTGAGAGAAAAGCAAGTGAAGCCTAGTTTGAAAGATAATTGGCTAATATTTAGGTGAAGAAAGGAGTTATCCAAACACTATGACTTATTAATCATTTGTCACATTTACTTGTTTACTTTATTCTATTGGTTTAAGTTTCATGGTTCAGCTTATATTACATCAAATATTAACACGCTTGAAGAACATGGTTTATTGCAGAAGCACCAATCCTTCCATCAGATTTGCCCTGAGAAAAACACACTTTGCTTTCATTTTTTTGTGTGATAGACTCCCCAAGTTATGTCTACTAGAGCAAATAAAATCACAATCACAAAGCTCCTGGATCACCAAATTAACAAATTTTGTAAGAAGCTGTGGCCTTCCTGTCTCTTGCGTAACAGGAGAACAACTCAAAAACAGAGCTGTCCAAAGAATTAAGGATACAGAAGCAGAAAATTATATATCCTTAGTAAGGTGGGTAGCCTGAAGCGGCTGAGCAAATACAAACATACTTTTCAAGTAGATGCCTGATGGACCCAGAAAGGTTCCGGATGGAGCTTGGGACTTTTCCTGAATCCCTTGTTCACAATTCGACCGAAGCCCTAGTGGAAGCCTGGGATATGGCAGCCACTGGGGCCTTGGATCGCGTTGTGCCTTTGCGGCCTCTGACCCGGTATCGATCCCGGGTGGCTCCCTGGTTTACCGAGGAGCTCCAGGAGATGAAACGCCAGAAAAGACACCTAGAGAGTGGCTGGAGGGCCAGCCGGTCCAAATCTGATTGAACACTAGTAAGAATCCATATTAAATCCTACTTAGTGGCGATAAAAGCGGCAAAACAGCAACATTTTTCCGCTCTTATCGCGTCCGCAGATAACTGCCCAGCCGCCCTGTTTAGGGTGACCCGCTCCTTACTTAACCAAGGAACTGGGGAAGACCCCTTGCAGGGTAGGGCTGAAGAGTTTGTCAGTATCTGCAGGATAAAATCGCTCAGATCCGGACAGGCTTAGACTCTGACTGGGTAGATTCGGGCGAGCCGACGGGGATGAATCTTGTGGAGACAATCTGGGATGAGTTTGACCCTGTGACCCCCGAAGGCATGGACAGGATTAAGGGGAGACTCAGTGCTGCCACTTGGGTGCTGGGCCCGTGTCCCTCTTGGTTAGTTTTGGCTTCCCGGGAGGTGACACGAGGCTGGCTCCAGGCGATTACCAACGCTTCATTGAGAGAGGGGTTCTTTCCCACCACCTTGAAGGAGGTGGTGGTGAGGCCCCTCCTCAAGAAGCCTTCCCTGGACCCAGCTTCTTTAGCCAACTATCGTCCGGTCTCCAACCTTCGCTTTGTAGCAAAGGTTGTCGAGAGTGTGGTAGCACGTCAGCTTCCCCGTACCTAGATGAAGCTGTCTACCTGGATCCGTTTCAGTCGGGTTTCAGGCCCGGGTACAGCACGGAGACGGCATTGGTCGCGTTGGTCGATGATCTCTGGCGGGCCCGAGACAGGGGCTGCTCCTCTGTCCTGGTCCTATTAGACCTCTTGGTGGCTTTCGATACCATCGACCATGGTATCCTACTGCGGCGACTCGGGGGGTTGGGAGTGGGGGGCACCGTTTTACGGTGGTTCTCCTCCTACATGTCGGATCGGTCGCAGTTCGTGTTGACTGGAGGGCAGGGATCGACCCCCAGGCGCATCACTTGTGGGGTGCCCCAGGGGTCAGTTCTCTCACCCCTCCTGTTCAACATATATATGAAACTGCTGGGCGAGATCATCCATGGTTTTGGGGTACAGTATCATCAATATGCTGATTTTCAACTAGCCGGCCTGGCTCAATTATAGTTCCATCTTTATCCTCCTGGCAATCTTTTAAATCTGTAATTTTATATTGGGGTATTTTAACTGTAATTTTATTATGACTATTGCTATGTATTGTACTATGCGATTTTGACACCTCCTCCGTGAAATGTTTTAATTGTATAATATGTGTTTTTATTTATTGTACGCTGCCCCGAGTCCCTTTGTGGAGAGGGAGCGGCTAACAAATCTAATAAATTCAAATTCAATTCAAATTGATGATACCCAACTTTTCATCTCTACCCCAAACCACCCAAACGATGCCCTCAACGTGATGTCCTGATGCCTGGAGGCTGTGCGGATCTGGATGGGGAGGAACAGACTCAAGCTCAATCCCTCCAAGACTGAGTGGCTGTGGTTTCCGTCATCCCAATTTGTGCATCTTGTTCCATCTTTGATGATAGGGGGAGAAATTTTAGCCCCCTCAGAGAGGGCCCACAATCTGTGAGTCCTCCTGGATACGCGGCTTAGTTTAGAAGAACACCTGACGGCCGTGACCAGGGGGGCTTTTTACCAGGTTCGCCTGGTACGTCAGTTGCGCCCCTTCCTGGATCGGGATGCTCTGTGCACAGTCACTCATGCCCTCGTCCTTTCTCGCCTGGACTACTGCAACGCTCTCTACATGGGATTGCCCTTGAAGAGCACCTGGAGGCTTCAGCTGGTCCAGAATGTGGCCGCACAGGTTATCATGGGTACTCCCATGTTACACCCCTTTTAGGCAGCCTGCACTGGTTGCCGGTTGTTTTCCGGGTGCGATTCAAGGTATTAATTATGACCTTCAAAGCGCTTCATGGCTTAGGCCCAGGGTACCTGCGTGACCACCCACTGCCACCAGTAGCCTCCCACCGTCCAGTACGATCCCACAGAGTTGGCCTTCTTAGGGTGCGGTCAGCCAGACAATGTCGGCTGGTGACCCCCAAGGGGAGAGCCTTCTCTGTGGGAGTGCCTTCCCTCTGGAATGAGCTGCCCCCAGAGCTTCGCATAATCCCTGACCTCCGGTCCTTCCGACGCGCCCTAAAAAGTTGGCTTTTCCAGCAAACCAGCCTGACCTGTTAATTTTATCTAATTTTTTAAATGTTATTGTCAATTAATTGGTTTGTTTTTTTTTGGATATTTATCTAATTTCCTTTTAACTTTTGTGATATGTGTTTTTTAATGTTGTATGCCGCCCTGAGTCTTTGGGAGAAGGGCGGCATATAAATCCAATAAAACAAACAAACAGGGTACCATTCCGGTACGGTGCTACGGAGGGCACTCCTTACCCGTCTTTAAGCCCTTCGGTGCTTCCGCGCACAGCAACGGCGCTTACAGCGCCTGCACAACACTCCGCCGAGCAGCTGGAGCGTCACAGAGGTATCACTGGATGGTAAGACGCATGCGTGTGCACTGCACATGTTCATGTGGGAGACACAGGGGCCCAGAATCCAGAACCCACCACTGGGTGACACCCAAATATAATTTTATCATATTTTTGCCATATCTTAAGTTATTGTATCCTATTCCAATTTCATTTTAGACTGTATTTTATTCCAATTCAATTTTAAATTGTATTTTATCAAATTCCATTTTATATTGACTTTTATCAAATTGTAGTAATAATTTGTTTCTGGTGCTTTGCACTTTGATATGGCCCAAGGGCTAATCAATAAAGACTCAATGTCTCAACGTGTGGGGGGATTTTCTAATTTTTATTCAAAGTTTTACAATATAAAAGCTAGCACAAGCTAATGAAGAGCAAAGCAAGCAAAGATTAAGAAAAGGAAAAAAGAAGAAAAAAAAAGGGAAGACAAAGTGCAGAAAGACAGAACAAGAAGGAATGGAGAAAAGAAGCTTCAAATTTCTGCAACAAATATGTTTACCATTTTGACTCTTACTTTATGATTACGGGGAAAAGAGATCACTTTTTCCCCCTAAAATCTAGTTTTTTCTTCTGCTGCAAGTATTATATTTACCATATAGATTTTTTTTGTAGTCTCAATACACTACCAAAATTTGCTCACTGCTTTCAGTTTATTCACTACTAGCCGATAAAATGGCGTTGCTCAGGTATTTATTTATAGGGGGGAAATATCCAGCCAAACGTAATTTCTAATGTTGGATTTTCCCCCTTAGCAGAGGAAGGCCCCTTGTGAAGTACTGTGAAAGAGTTACCATGGCATCTCCACTATGCTGTTCATTAAAAGCCATTTTATGGCAGCATGGTAGAAGCCATTTAAGGCACAACAGGCTGTATCTTAACAGAACACACACTCCGAGGGGTGTTAGGAGTGTCTTACCCACCACAGTATTTTTTTTCTAGAGAGTAAGTCATCTGTGTACCAAGTTTGATTGAAATTGCTCAAGGTACTATATAATATAATTTGGTTGAAATTGCTCGAGGCTATATAGATATATAAAATCACCATGGTTTTATATATATCAATGGATTTAATTTATATTATACAGTATATCTGAAATGGTATAGGGCAGTGATGGCGAAGCTTTTTTGGCTAGCATGCCAAGAGCGGGGGAGTGCAGGGGGGTCATGTGCAGGTGTGCCACACCCATAATGCAATGCCCATGACCCCAGCATGCATGCACACATGACCAACTCTCCCCCCCGCAATTTTTGGTATTTTTTTTCACCCTCCCCAGGCTCCAGAGGCTTTATAGGAGCCTGGGGAGGGTGAAAACAGCCACAAAAAAACTGGGCCTGTAGGCAAACCAGAAGTTTGGACTCATTTTTTGCCCTCCAGAGCCTTCAGGAAAGCCTCCGGAAGGCCCCGGAAGGCTCCAGGGAGCTAAAACCAGTCCTACGAGCAAACTAGAAGTCCATTCCTGAACTTCTGGTTTGCCTGTAGGGCCATTTTTGTGCGCCAGAGGCTTCAGGGAAGGTCCTAAAGCCTCCAGAGGGGCGGGGGAGGCTGTTTTCACTCTCCTCCAGGCCTCTGGAGCCTGGAGAGGGCAAAAAATGGTCTCAAAAGAAGGCCGAAGTTAGCTGGCCAGCATGCGCATGCACGCTGGCCAACTGACAGGGCAACGCCTTGTGTGCCCTGACAAATTGGTCTGCGTGCCACCTGTGGCACGCATGCCGTAAGTTCGCCATCCCGGGGTATAGGGTTTCTTTTCCTAAGAATCGCCACAGAATTCTTTCTCAGTTACTAAAATTAAGTTGTTTTTATATATCAGGATAATCAATGTATCACATGTTGTCATTATGGTCACAAATGACTGTCAGATCATCATTTTTGATAAAATCGATATTTTGAGCATCAGATGGTCCGTAGTTCTAAATTCGATTATAAAGCCAACTTAATACAATACAATACAATACAATACAATACAATACAATACAATACAATACAATACGATAGTAGAGTTGGAAGGGACCTTGGAGGCCTTCTAGTCCAACCCCCTGCCTAGGCAGGAAACCCTATACCATTTCAGACAGATGGCTATCCAATATCTTCTTAAAGACTTCCAGTGTTGGGGCATTCACAACTTCTGGAGGCAAGCTGTTCCACTGATTAATTGTTCTAACTGTCAGGAAGTTTCTCCTCAGTTCTAAGTTGCTTCTCTCCTTGATTAGTTTCCACCCATTGCTTCTTGTTCTGTCCTCAGGTGCCTTGGAGAATAGCTTGACTCCCTCTTCTTTGTGGCAGCCCCTGAGATACTGGAACATTGCTATCATGTCTCCCCTAGTCCTTCTTTCTCTTAAGCTAGACATACCTGCAACCGTTCTTCATATGTTTTAGTCTCCAGTCCCCTAATCATCTTTGTTGCTCTTCTCTGCACTCTTTCTAGAGTCTCCACATCTTTTTTACATCGTGGAGACCAGAACTGAATGCAGTATTCCAAGTGTGGCCTTACCAAGGCATTATAACGTGGTATTAACACTTCACGTGATCTTGATTCTATCCCTCTGTTGATGCAGCCTAGAACTGTGTTGGCTTTTTTGGCAGCTGCTGCACACTGCTGGCTCATATTTAAATGGTTGTCCACTAGAACTCCAAGATCCCTCTCACAGTTACTACTATTGAGCACGGTACCACCTATACTGTACCTGTGCATTCCGTTTTTGTTGCCTAAATGTAGAACCTTACTCTTTTCACCATTGAATTTCATTTTATTAGATAGTGCTCAATGTTCAAGTTTGTCAAGATCCTTCTGTATCTTAAGCCTATCTTCTGGAGTGTTGGCTATTCCTGCCAGCTTGGTGTCATCTGCAAATTTGATGAGTTCCCCATTTATTCCCTCATCCAAATCATTGATGAAGATGTTGAAGAGTACTGGGCCTAAAACAGAGCCTTGGAGTACTCCACTGCATACTTCCCTCCATGTAGATGCAGTTCCATTGAGGACTACACGTTGAGTGCGGTTGGTCAGCCAGTTACGAATCCATCTGGTGGTGATGCTGTCTAACCCACATTCTTCTACTTTATCTAGTAGTAGGTTATGGTCTACCTTATCAAAAGCCTTACTGAAGTCCAAGTAAACTATATCAACGGCATTCCTCTGGTCCACCAATTTTGTCACATTATCAAAGAATGCAATAAGATTAGTCTGGCATGATCTGTTTTTGACAAATCCATGTTGACTTTTGGCTATTACTTTGTTCGCTTCTAGGTGTTCGCAAATTCGTTGCTTGATTATTTTTTCCAGAATCTTTCCTGGTATTGAGGTTAGGCTGATAGGTCTGTAGTTTCCTGGATCTATTTTTTTCCCTTTTTTGAAGATGGGAACCACATCAGCTCTTTTCCAGTCCTCTGGTAGTTCCCCGGTGTTCCAGGATCTCTGAAAGATATAATTCAGTGGTTCTGAGATCTCGTCTGCTAGTTTCTTCAGAACCTTGGGGTGTAATCCATCCGGTCCTGGTGATTTGAACTCATCTAGGGTAGAGAGGTGCTCACTTACCATTTTCTTCCCTATTTCAATTTGTGTTCCTAATCTGATTTTTGTGGTGCTGCTTTTGACAGGTTGGACTGTTTTATCCCTTTGTGTAAAGACAGATGCAAAACATGAGTTAAATAGTTCTGCTTTCTCCCTGTTGCTTGTCACCTTCTTGCCACTTTCTCCCAGCAATGGACCAATTGTTTCCTTAACTTTTTTCTTGTTTTTAACATGTTGGAAGAAGCTTTTTTTGTTAATTTTTACTTTTGTGGCAAGCCTTTCTTCATTGTGAGCCTTAGCTTTCCTCACTTCATCTTTACATGCTCGGGCTGTTTGCTGATATTCCGCCTTAGTTATGTCCCCCTCCTTCCACTTTTTATACTTACCTTTTTTGTCTTTCAGTTTGTCAGATAGTTCTTTATGCAGCCATGCTGGTTTCTTTTGGGAGCTGATATTTTTCTTCTTCATTGGTATTGTGCTAGACTGGGCTTTTGTAATCTCATTTTTCAAAATTTCCCAAGCTTCTTGAGTTGTTTTCCCCTTGAGGATTCTCATCCATGGAATTTTTCCCAAGCTCTCTCTAAGTTTATTGAAATTAGCTTCCTTAAAGTCCAAGACTCTAGTTTGGCTTTGTTCTACTACTTGTGTTTGGATAATGTTGAATTCCAATATTGCATGGTCACTTGCCCCCAGGGTTCCTATGGCTTCAACACCTTCTATCATTTCCTTTCTGTTAGTGATGATTAAGTCCAATATGGCTGATCCCCATGTTCCCTTCTCTACTTTTTGGAAAACAAAGTTGTCTGCTAGGTTTCTTAAGAACCTCTTGGATCTTCCACTTGGTGCAGAGTTTGTTTCCCAGTTGATGTCAGAGTAGTTAAAATCTCCCATTACTATTGTGATGTGCTTCCTGCATACCTTAGTTAGCTGACTAGCAAAAAGTTCATCTACTTCCTCTGCTTGGTTGGGTGGCCTGTAGTATAGACCTATGGCAATGTCATTTCCCCCACAACCTTTAATATTGACCCAAATGCATTCAAGATAGTTCTCATTATTGTTGTGCTCTATTTCTGTAGAGACGTAGTTATTTCTTATATATAGTGCAACTCCACCTCCTCTTTTATTTGGTCTATTTCTTTTAAATAATTTAAATCCTTCTAGCTGTATGTTCCATTTGTCGGTTTCATCCCACCAAGTTTCTGTAATGGCAATAATATCGTATCTGCCCTCTTTTACTTGAATTTCTAATTTGCCCTGTTTATTCCTCATACTCTGTGCATTGGTGTATAGACATTTGAGTCCATTTTGATTGACCCTGTGTTTACTGTCTACATAACCTCTGTTATGACTGATTGCCCCTATTTTCTTGCCACTTGTGTGATTCATGCACATGGTATGGCAATCACTATTAAATGCTTGGTTTTGCTAATGATCCACCAGAGATGATTAAACTAACTTCTTTGATCTGAGAAAAAACAACTATAATTATAGTTGACTGGAATGCTCTCATAGACATTTTGCATAAAAGAGGGGAAAATGCATTTATGGATCTTATGGTAGTTTTGATGTTTTAAAAAAACTAGATTATAGGAAAAAGTGGACATAAAGTAAGAATCAAAATTGTAAACATAATGTTTGCTGATGAAGAAATTGTAAACTTCTTTCTTCATTCTTTTCTTGTTCTGTCTTTCTGCATTGTTTGTCTTCTCTTTCTTTTTTTCCCCTTCTTTTATCTTTGTTCATTTGTTCTTCATTAGCTTGTGTTAGTTTTTATATTCTTGTAAAATTTTTTTAATAAAATTAGAAAAAAAAAACACAAAAAAAATGTGTATTTTTCTCAGGAAATCTGAGGAAAGGATTGGTGATTCTGCAAGAAATTATCTTCCTGTTAATATCCGACATAACATAAGCTAGAAACCACCAAACTTAAAACCAATAGAATAAAGGAATATATAAACTTTATTGTCATTGTACGTATATATACAGTATACGCATACAATGAAATTCACATAACACCCAGAGACCAGGCCCAACACACATGACAATCTCTAAATACACCCCCACCCGCCCAAAAATTCCCTGCCCCATAAGTGTGATAAAGGATTAATGTCATTGTATTTGCTTCCCACTAGAATCAAGGAGTATATATTTTGATAACTCCTTTCTTTACCTAAGGAAATACTAGCCAATTATATTCAATTTGAACTTCACTTCCTTTCTTTCAGTTATGGGAAAAAGAAGAGGGTGTACCAGGAAACCCTTCAAGAATATCCTTGTCCATCTTGATCTTGTGCCAGGCCAATCTGGAGACTCAGATAGCTGCTCAGAACATATGAGTCCACCAGTCCAATTGTCCATCAACTCAACGTACCCAGTTGAAGTACACTCCAAGGTGAGAGGCTGAAGGAATTCTTGGTAAGTGTTGGTTAGGTACTTTCTGCTATCAGTACAGTGACCTGGCTTCGAAACAAGAAGACAGCTTTTGGAAGTAGCAATAAAGCTTTTCATGAGTTCAACATTAAATAATGGAACTCCAAAATTGCCTTTCTTTCTCAATAAGCCACTCTATTAATTATTCTATCACAGTGATGGCGAACCTTTTTCACCTCAGGTGCCAAAAGCACGAGCATGTGTGCTATTGCGCACGCTCGGGTGCCCACCCCACAATTTAATCCCCCCCCCTTGCCCCCTGCACATGCACACGTGACTTTGGGAGGGTTGAAGCCAGGACAGGCCTTTCAAGGTAAACCAGATCTCTCTTTAGTTTGTTCTAAGACCAAGTTTCCAGAAGGAGAGGTAGGTTGTTTCGGGGGGGGGGGGGACCATTACCTCGGAAGGCTTGAGCCCCTCTGCTTCTTGGGGGAAGTAATTAAGATGTCTTGGAGATGGCCCCAATTGGAAATGTCCTGAAAGAGGCCAGTTGAATATGGTGGCTATTTCTATCTGAAACTCACAAGTTTCCAATGCTGAGGAGGGAGAAGCTGTAGTTCCAAGAGGCCTGCATGCAGCCCCCAGCAAAAAGAAAAAGGAAACAAAAACCCAGGGCAAGATCCCTTATAAAAAGCAGGACCCCAGCTTTCCAATGAAGCTTCCCAAGAGTTCTAAAGTGAAACCTGCGAAATTGATTCCAGATCAAAACGAATGGAAACACACACACACACCCTTGCATTTATCTTTCAGTTTTAGCCAGCCCCCAACAAAAAGGAAAAAAAAAACCCAGGGCAAGATCACTTATAAAAAGCAGGATCCCAGCCCTGCTCCATTCTACAAAAATCCACCGAAAGTTTGGCTGTTTGCAACGAATCTTCCCAAGAGTTCTAAAGTGAAACCTGGGGAATTGACTCCAGGTCAAAACAAATGGAAACAATGCTCCCCCCTCCCCCCCACTCTGCCAAACTTGCAAGCAGGAGAGTTGCAAGCAGGAGATAAAGGTGGGGGAGGGGCGAGGGAGGGAGAGAGGGATCTCAAAAGTTAGCAAATGGCAAAATCTCACCTACCTGTAACAATACCCAGAACGTTTGGAGAGAACATCGCAGCCACAAATCACACACACACACACACACACACACACATTTATCTTTCAGTTTTAGCCAGCCTAGCTAATCTTTACTCTCTCATGCTCTTTTTAATTTTTAAAGTTTTTTTAAACTGACAATTTAGAGAACAACCGGACCACCAGCCACCTTAGCCAGGCTTGTTTTTAACCAGATCAACCACTTGCCGAGCCTGGATCCAAGGGATTCCAAAAGGCAGCTTACCTTATGATTTGCTGATTGATCCAAAGAAGGGGGGGGGGACAAACCGAACAGAGCAAACCAAAAGGAGTACGGAAGATCAAAAATAGGAGAAGAGATCAGCTGAAGAGCAAAAGTGTCTCAGAAGAGGCTTCTCAGAAAGCCCCAAGAGCGGCTTTGTACTCCGAGCTCGTCTATTTCAAAGAGGTAGGAAGAAGAGGCACTCCCCCCCCCCAACCTTCCTCACCAACTGCTTGGGCCGAGGGTGCAGAGCTTGCAGTGTTAGGCTTCTGGAGGGAATGGCTGGCTGGCTCTTCTGGGGGGGGGGTGCTTATCTTTTGAAAGGGGAACGTTTGGCGTCTGGGAAAGCAGAAAGGCTAAAGGGAACCGGAGGATGGGGGCTCCTCCAGCGCAGCCCGTGCAAAGCTGAAGCTCTCCGCAGTGACTTACTTCTCCAAGAGGGCCGTAGCTGTGGTGGGGTGACGCGCAACTTCCGTTTTGTGCCTCAGGAGATTTCAGGAGCCTTTTTTGAAGCCCCCGGAGGCTGAAAAACTGCCCAAAATGAAGGCGAAAATCAGCTGGCCAGCGCGCACACGTGCGCTGGAGCTGACACAGGGCAATGCCTCACGTGCCCCCAGAAATGGCTTCGCGTGCCACCTGTGGCACGCGTGCCATAGGTTCGCCATCACGGCTCTAGAGGCTTCAGGAAAACTCCTGAAGCCTCCAGAGGGGCGGGGGAGGCTGTTTTCACTCTCCTCCAGGCCTCTGGAGCCTGGAGAGGGCAAAAAATGGTCTCAAAAGAAGGCCGAAGTCAGCTGGCCAGCACGCACATGCACGCTGGCCAACTGACAGGGCAACGACTTGTCTGCCCTGACAAATGGGTCTGCGTGCCACCTGTGGCACGCATGCCATAAGTTCGCCATCTCGGGGTATAGGGTTTCTTTTCCTAAGAATTGCCACAGAATTCTTTCTCAGTTACTAAAATTAAGTTGTTTTTATATATCAGGATAATCAATGTATCACATGTTGTCATTATGGTCACAAATGACTGTCAGATCATCATTTTTGATAAAATCGATATTTTGAGCATCAGATGGTCCGTAGTTCTAAATTCGATTATAAAGCCAACTTAATACAATACAATACAATACAATACAATACAATACAATACAATACAATACAATACAATACAATACAATACAATAGTAGAGTTGGAAGGGACCTTGGAGGTCTTCTAGTCCAACCCCCTGCCTAGGCAGGAAACCCTATACCGTTCCAGACAAATGGCTATCCAACATCTTCTTAAAGACTTCCAGTGTTGGGGCATTCACAACTTCTGGAGGCAAGCTGTTCCACTGATTAATTGTTCTAACTGTCAGGAAGTTTCTCCTCAGTTCTAAGTTGCTTCTCTCCTTGATTAGTTTCCACCCATTGCTTCTTGTTCTGTCCTCAGGTGCCTTGGAGAATAGCTTGACTTCCTCTTCTTTGTGGCAACCCCTGAGATATTGGAACACTGCTATCATGTCTCCCCTAGTTCTTCTTTCTCTTAAGCTAGACATACCTAGTTCCTGCAACCGTTCTTCATATGTTTTAGTCTCCAGTCCCCTAATCATCTTTGTTGCTCTTCTCTGCACTCTTTCTAGAGTCTCCACATCTTTTTTACATCGTGGCGACCAGAACTGAATGCAGTATTCCAAGTGTGGCCTTACCAAGGCATTATAAAGTGGTACTAACACTTCACGTGATCTTGATTCTATCCCTCTGTTGATGCAGCCTAGAACTGTGTTGGCTTTTTTGGCAGCTGCTGCACACTGCTGGCTCATATTTAAATGGTTGTCCACTAGAACTCCAAGATCCCTCTCACAGTTACTACTATTGAGCACGGTACCACCTATACTGTACCTGTGCATTCCGTTTTTGTTGCCTAAATGTAGAACCTTACTCTTTTCACATTGAATTTCATTTTATTAGATAGTGCCCAATGTTCAAGTTTGTCAAGATCCTTTTGTATCTAAAGCCTATCTTCTGGAGTGTTGGCTATTCCTGCCAGCTTGGTGTCATCTGCAAATTTGATGAGTTCCCCATTTATTCCCTCATCCAAATCATTGATGAAGATGTTGAAGAATACTGGGCCTAAAACAGAGCCTTGGGGTACTCCACTGCATACTTCCCTCCATGTAGATGCAGTTCCATTGAGGACTACACGTTGAGTGCGGTTGGTCAGCCAGTTACGAATCCATCTGGTGGTGATGCTGTCTAACCCACATTCTTCTACTTTATCTAGTAGTAGGTTATGGTCTACCTTATCAAAAGCCTTACTGAAGTCCAAGTAAACTATATCAACAGCATTCCTCTGGTCCACTAATCACGGTTCTATCACATCTACTTTTCTTTTCTCCTAAAGGGCAATCAAAAGATGGGACTCTCCATGTACATTGTCCTCTGTTGCCTTGAAATTTTGATCACCAATCCTTTTTAGGAGGTAAAATGAGAAAAATAAGCTCTATCTTCAGATAGTGTGTCCTATATTGGCCAGATAAAATTTTCATGCAAAGGACTTTATGTTGCCCAAAGCATTCTGAAAATGTACTGCTGAGATGCACTAATAAAGTCAATATATTTCAGCAGGGTGATTTCTCAGATTCAACATTTTAATTTAATTTTCCACATGAAGCATAGGAGGAGGAGGAGCAATGCTCTCCCCCCCCCCCCCGACATTGCAACCTTCCCCAATGACTCCAATATCATACAGCTTTAGTCATTTGGGGTTGTCCGTTTGAGATTTTTCCAAAATTTTAAAGCAGAGTATTGGACTAGGACAGCGATGGCGAACCTTTTTTGGCTCGCTTGCCACAAGTGGGTGGAGCGCAGGGGGGTCGTGTGCAGGCATGCCGCACCCATAATGCAATGTGCGACACTCCCAGTGCGCATGCGTGCACAACAGGTGCGACACCCCCATTTTTACATGCTTTTTTCACCCCCCGCCCCTAGGCTCCAGAGGCTTTATAGGAGCCTGGGGAGGGCGAAAAGAGCTTCCCCCCCCCCCCCGGAGGCTTCAGGGATCGCCTTCGGAGCGTTTCAAATGACCCTCCAAGCAAACCAGAAGTCACTTCCGATTTGCTCGGAGGGTCATTTTAAGCGTTCCGAAGGCTTCAGGGAATGTCCGGATGATCCCTGAAGCCTCCGGAGGGCCTCCAGGGGGCGGGGGAGGCTCTTTTTGCCCTCCCCAGGCTCCTATAAAGCCCCTGGAGCCTGGGGAGGGCAAAAAAATGGCTTTTAAAAACGGTGAACTCGCACGATGGCCAGCTGACAGGGCAGTGCCTCACGTGCCCTGACAAATGGCTCCGCGTGCCACCTGTGGCACACGTGCCATAGGTTCGCCATCAGTGGACTAGGAGATCTTTTGGACACTAAACTTTTCCCAAGCCAGTATCTTGGTCTGGAAAATAGATCCTGGACCAAGTTCAGGCTTGGAAAGGAAGAAGTGGGAGTATTTTGTGTCACTAGGGCCTTTTGCTCCCCCTTCAAATCCTACCCCCCAAACCAGTAAAAGTCTTTGCCTTCATAATTGGTGAAATCCAATTATGTCTTGACTTCACCAATTCAGCAGATAGACTCCTTCCACACTTGAAAGAGTGAAAGGCTGAGCTGCAGCTTCCAACCATTCAAATCATGTCTACTCCCAACTGAAGAAAATTCATTTAGAAAAATCTGGAAACTATTCCATTGGCCTATTATTTTTTTATCCTTTTATCTCTTTGCAGCAGTGACGTGCGGTGAGGTTTACGGCTGGTGAGGTGCGAGTTTGCCCCCCCGCAAAGAGTGGGCTAACTCATAATGAAGACAACACACAGGTTTCTTGATTACACGAGTGGCCCAGAACGTTATCTGGACCCCCCTTTTATTAAGAGCGTATAAGGAAATAAAAGCATCGTAATTTATTATTGGTTAAAATACAGCGTTATGCCTAATATGGTTATTTTTAGCTATACCTGCTTAAGCGCTTTTACCACGTGTTTCCTATGCAGCTAGTAACTTCCTCAGTCTGAAAGTTCCTGTTAAGATCTAAGCATTGCTATTGTCATTGCAAACACAGCTTTCTAATTTGGGTCCTCCCAGTGGGCATCCATCTCAACCCGCATTTACTACTCAATTTATTCCAGTCCCAAATTCCATATATGTGTTCCAATCAGGAAAACTGATCTGCACACATACCATGGTGACCTTGTTCCCACATCTCCTCTGTTTTTGTTTTATTAGAAGCGATCCTCTTGTTCAGAGTCACTACCTGAAATGCAAGGATGTTTGAAGGAAGAGATGTTGCCAGAGGCTTGGTCAGTGGTGTCTTTGTTCTCGTCCTCACTGTCTAAGGTGAGGGGAACTTTTGCAGACACCTCATCTTCTTGAGGCAGGGGTTGATAGGAGCCATGAGTGTGTAGCAATGCACAAACTCGTGCTGTTACCCTTTTTTCAGCCAATAATGACAAACTATTGGAGATAGTCCGAACAAAAATTGGCAAAACACAGGGTAATATTATGCAGCCTAAAGCAATCATTCCAATAAGCGCAACTACAGTTTGCAAACCAGGCAATTTTGGCCACCATCCACTAAAGGCATCAGAGAGGTCCATCCCCTTCCATGTTTGCACAGGATTGTTGGAGACCATGGTTCCTCAGGGCAGGTGCCAGGCAGTGGAAGGATTTCTGTGCAGGTTCTGTAATGCTGGAGAGCTTCCTTGTGGCAGAATTATTCCGTTTGATGCACAATTCCGCAGGAAATGAGATAAAAAGTGTCACTGAGTAAGTTTTGTTCATAGTGTGATGGTTTGTAAAGTCATCTTCTTACAAAGGGCTAGAAAAGGAGCTATTATCAGGAGAGGGATATCCCTGCAGTTGTCTATACAAAGCATGGACCTTACCCTGGGGCAACGTGAGATGTGGTTTTGGAATTAAACATGTAGAAAGCAAAATTTCCATATATACACTTCAGACAAACAAAAGGCATCAGTTTGTGTGATGTATGCAAGCTGTACCCATAAGTCTTGTTTCATGTGGTGTGCAAGTGAATGTCTGGGTGATATGACAGCTCAAAATACAGTTATTATCAATCAAACACAAAAATTGCAGCACACAAATTCTCGGGTGCGCTTTGGTGGTTAAATTCTTCACATCTCCCCATGTCACTGGATGACTGGCATGACAGGATCGGGTTGGTGTAGAGTCGCCTTTGTCATCTCTGGGATAGGAGTCAGGGGTTGGTGGCACGACATCTTTGGCTGGACCCTGTAGATGTTAACACAGCAGCCTAGCCCCACCCCCAAGTAATTAAAGTAATCGGTGTTAACCATGTTTTGTCTGGTAATTGGTGTAAATATACCAGATGAAGAGGCAAACTTGTTTTTTGTTGAAAATACCTCTGATAAGCGGTCGAATTAGAAATTGAAAAATTCAATTGATTCAAAGTAAATAAACAAGGATTGAGTTTTGTTTTGCATGGCTGGGAGGCCGAGGCATTTTTCCTCTTTTGATTTATTCAGGGCATATTTGTGAGTCTAATTAGCTCGCAATTCCCTGGCCATGAGAACCGCAGGGCAAGCCAATTGTGTGTGTGTTGGACAATTGGGCGTCCCAACATTGCAAAGGTACGAATGCAGTGGTTAATTACATGTTTTAATGGAAACATGTAGATATTTCCACGGGGCAAATGAAGCATATTGGGTGACATCCATTTGCCAGATCTGTCAGGATTCAGTGCCCCTAGGATTTACTCCCATAGGCACTGAATGTGCTTGATGACTGCATGTGGGGCATTGTTGAATGATTGCAGCCGCTTCTGTTGAAGAGCGATCAAATTGTTTCATAAGTGCCTTTTTATTTTGATGAAAATAAGAATGACTTTCCCAAGGAAGGGAAGAGGCAGGTTGTAGAGTCAAGGCTGTAAAAGCAGTTGACGCCGCAGCATCAGCTACGTCATTTCCTTCCTGGATAGGCCCAGGAAAAGGCTGATGGCTTCTGATGTGAGAAACATGAAATGGATGTTGTCTTTTTGAAATAAGAATTTGTAGAGAAAGAAAAAGGGATAACAAGGTAGGTTCAATAGAAGGAGAAAGGTAAGCTTCATAGATAGAAGAAATAATTTGAGAGACATACAGACTATCCAAAATGAGATTAAAAGGCTGATCAGAAAATTGTTGAAATGCTAGCAAAGATGCATAGAGTTCCAGAGGAAAGGTACAGTTTTTGGTTTGGAGCTTCTTTGTAGATTGTTCCTGTTTGCACCGCCCCCAAGGGTACGGCACTAAGCCTTGAAATGACCAGGTTTCCCACAATTAAAACAATTTCCGGTAGGGTGGGGAGAAGCAGATGAAGAAGAAGCAGAGGAAGAAGAAGCAGGAAATGCGCCATTTTGTTGCAACGCAGCAGCAAGAGCCCCCATCTTGTGGTCAGTTGTACCCACGATGCGACAAGCCTGAAGGAAATCAGCTAAAATAACCCCGAGACAATTTGCTATAGGTTAAAGAACCTTTTGACAATTCCTATTAGCATTTTCATAAGCCAATTTCAGAGAAAGTTCCTCATTATCAATTTGTCTTTCTAGTGCCAATTGTTAAGTATGCAAAGTGCACGCAAACATAAAAACATAAAAGAGTAAAAAAAAACAGCTTCAAAAATAAAACAAACAATCTAAATAAGGTAATTTGAGTCAATACTCTGAAATATAATTTGTTATGAGAATATCAAAAATTTCCAAAAGTCAAAGTTGCATTAAAAACTGCAATTGCAGGTATCAAATATCACCCTTTACCCTGCCTTTCTCAGTCTGAGACGTCAGGGAGAGAAAAGAAAAAAAAATGGTGAAAAGAACACAGCCCCCCCCCCCTCCTGCCTTCTCACCAGAGAAAAAGAGGGGGGTTAGAGGAAAGAAAAAAAAAGTTTGTTGTTAAAACGACAGGGAGAAAAAATAGAGACACATAAATCATTTTGTACTAGGGTTTTGATCCCTGATGAAGGAGAGGGCGAGATGTTACAGACATGCCCCTCCTTGGATTTTTACACTCTCTTTTAAAATAACGCTTGTCTTGAGGTTTCCTGTAATAAAGCAGTTACTATGAGTGCAAGCCATTGCAGAATCGTACAGGGGAGGTATTGCTTCTGCAGGCACCTGATTATCAAATTTATAATAAATCATTCCATGACTACGCGCCACGTAGTCAAAATTTGGACTGGGGCTCTAGCAGCCGCATGGAAATATTCCCCCAATTTTGTCCATGTAGAGATTTTTGATGGACATTGTTGCCAAACATAGATTAAAAATCCAATTAGTTCTTTATTTTTCAAACGAAAGAAAGATTTCCCTCCATTTGAGGCAATTTTGATTCGGTTAACTCACTCAGCTTCTGCAAATACGCTGTTTGCTGCTGGGAGGGCTTTCCGCCTATACTCACGAAAGACTTTGTCGTTTTTCAGACGAGTCGAATGTGCACGGCCACCTCTCCGGCCAATGGGCATGGGCGGTCCGAAACGTATCTCTGTTGTGGAGATCACGTCGGGGTCACCAGTTGCAGGTTTGCCCCCCCCCCCGCAAAGAGTGGACCACCCATAATGAAGACAACACACAGGTTTCTTGATTACACGAGTGGCCCAGAACGTTATCTGGACCCCCCTTTTATTAAGAGCGTATAAGGAAATAAAAGCATCGTAATTTATTATTGGTTAAAATACAGCGTTATGCCTAATATGGTTATTTTTAGCTATACCTGCTTAAGCGCTTTTACCACGTGTTTCCTATGCAGCTACTAACTTCCTCAGTCTGAAAGTTCCTGTTAAGATCTAAGCATTGCTATTGTCATTGCAAACACAGCTTTCTAATTTGGGTCCTCCCAGTGGGCATCCATCTCAACCCACATTTACTACTCAATTTATTCCAGTCCCAAATTCCATATATGAGTTCCAATCAGGAAAACTGATCTGCACACATACCATGGTGACCTTGTTCCCACAGTGAGGCTGGTGACGTCATCAGCACGAGCCACGGTCTCCTTCATGTTGACTCAGGAAGGAGGAGAATGGGACCACGTGTGCAGGAGGCTGAAGCTGCCTCAGCCTCCTGCACACGTGGTCCCATTCCCTGCCTTCCTGAGTCAACATGAAGGGGACCGTGGCTCGTGCTCCGTGATCCCGCAGCTCATGCTCCGCGGTCCTGTGGCTCGCGCTCCGCGGTCCCGCAGCTCATGCTCCGTGGTCCCCTTCATGTTGACTCAGGAAGGAGGGGAATGGGACCACGTGTGCAGGAGGCTGAAGCTGCCTCAGCCCCCTGCACACGTGGTCCCATTCCCCGCCTTCCTGAGTCAACATGAAGGGGACCGCGGCTTGCACTCTGTGGTCCCGCAGCTCGCGGTCTACGATCCCCTTCATGTTGACTCAGGAAGGCGGGGAATGGGACCACGTGTGCAGCAGGGAGGCTGAGGCTAGAGGAGCCTCCTGCACACTTGGTCCCATTCCCGGACCACGTGTGCAGAAGGCTCCTCAGCACCTTTTCCCTTTTTTTATTTTCATGATGAGACCGGTGAGGCTCTGTCTCCCATGCCTCCCCTGACCGCACGTCCCTGTAATCTAACCACTTCTTGAAATTCTACAGTGGACTGTTGTCGCTTTTGGTCACTTTCTTAGGTTTCTAACATCTATTCAGTACCGTTCTTTCTTCAATCCTTGATTAAAAGTTTGTATCTAAATAGTACAGGTAGTCCTCAACTTAAGACCACTATTGAGCCCAAAATTTATGTAGTTAAGTGAGAAATTTGTTAAGTGAGTTTGTTCCATTTTATGACTTTTCTCCTCCCATTTGTTAAGTGAATCGCTGTAGTTCTTAAATTAGTAGCACGGTTGTTAAGTGACTCAGGTTTCCCCATTGACTTTGCTTGTCAGAAGGTCACAAAAGAGGTCACAAAAGGTCACAAAAGAGGATCACGTGATTCTGGGTCATTGCAACACTCATAAATCTGAGCCAGTTGTCAGTCAGACCTGGCCCAGTATTGAGTCTTTGCCAGCTGTTCTTCCAGGTTTCCCTTTTTCTTTGTTCCTTATTTTCAGGGCCCATCACCTAAAATGTGCAAAGGATCAGAACGCATGCCGTGATTTCAGAATACATATTTTCATCACTGCTGTTCACAATAGTCATCACTACTATTCAAGGCCTTGAAGATTGGTTGTAGGTTGACATAAATCAGATTTAATTATAGTCCCTTTTCTTTTTCTTGTTTAATTTCTTTCTTGTAAAATTTCTTAGGCCTTTTCCAAACTTTGCATAACATTCTTACCGTGTTTCCCTGAAATTATGACATGTCCTGATAATAAGACCATGCCATATTTTTCCTGTGAACAAAAATATACGCCGTCCCCCAATAATAAGCCCCCTGGACAAGCCCCCCTCCAACCAGGCAGAGCACCACTTATCAACCTACTGATATCCTGAAGGCACAAAGCTGCAGGAGCTGTGGGGAAGGGGGGCAAAGGGACTCGCATTGCTTGACGCCTTTGGGATACCACTAGGTTGAAGGGTGGCAATGTGCCCAGCTGGGGTGGGGGGTTGCTGGGCAGCTGCTCTCATGAGCGGTCTCCCAGCAATGCCGCTTTCCAGCTGGGCAGAGCGCCACTCACTGACCCAGTAATATCCCAAAGGCGCTAAGCCGCATGGCGCTCTGCCCGGCTGGAAAGAGAGGTTGCGCGAGCACTTGTTCTGCCTCCAGCTTGCGTGCCTCGCTGCCTCACCATGCCCAACTCTCCCTGCAGGGCTGGATCAGGGTGCTGCTGCCACCCCACTGCAACCGCCGCCACCACCACCATTCTCTGAGCAAAACCGGCTTCCAAACTCTGGAAATCCGCTGCCGAATCTTCCAGCAGTGGCCGCTCTGGGACTATGCTCTATGGTTGTGGGCTTGCAGCCAGCCCATAACCATAGAGCATAGTCCCAGAGCGGCCGCTGCCGGAAGACTTGGCAGCGGATCTCCGGAGTTTGGAAGCCAGTTATGCGCAGAGCATGGCAGCGGTGGCAGCGGGGCTGCGGCGGTGCCCTGGGCATGGTTGAGGTTTGGGCATGGTGAGGCAGGGAGGCACGCAAGATGGAGGCAGAACAAGTGCTCGCGCAACCACTCTATCCAACCGGGCAGAACGCCACACGGCTTAGCGCCTTTGGGATATTATTGGGTCGGTGAGTGGCGCTCTGCCCAGCTGGAAAGGGGCATTGCTGGGCAGCTGCTCATGAGTGTGGTCACCTCATGGCGGCTTTGTTGCACTGCTGTGACAGCACAACACAGCCGTTTGCCCCTGAGGTTATGCCTGGCTCTTCAAGTGCCTGCTCGCAAGAGAGCAGCCACCCGGCAATCCCAAACCAATAACCCCCCCCCCCCAAATAATAAAGCCCAAGCAAAATTTGGGGGGATCAAAAGAAAATAAGACCCTGTCTTATTTTCGGGGAAACACGGTATAATGAAATAAGGGGATGCATAGCTCTCGTTGCACTTGCTATAGGTTCTCACACTGAATTATTCTTTTGCATTGATTTATGTTGACCGGTTCTGTAACAGAGGCCTATTACGTGTTTTTTTTTAGGTTCCCCTTATTAAAATTGAACTGATTTTTAAAACTATAGCAGAGAGGTTCCACCCTAACCCTAACTCTAAGTTAATGGTGCACTTGGTATCTCCATAATTTAGATCAACGGTCCCTAACCAGTGGACCATGGCCCACTAGTGGACTGTGAGGGGTTTGCAACTGAGCCGCGTAAACTGCCAGCCTGTGCATGCGTGCATGCATGCATGCAAACATCCTCACTTGCATGAGCAGTGGGCAAATGTGTGTGTGTGTGTGCATTCCGTTTCCATGAGTGGCAGGCACACATGCAGGGTGCTCGCACAAATGGGCCAGAGCAGAAGCTTGCTGGCTGCTTACACGAATCATCCCCTCCACCACCGCCCAGTCCACAAAGCCAGAAAAGTTGGGGAACTTTGACTTAGATCAAAAACTGTTATGCCCTGAGCTGCCTATGCAGTGCCAGATGTTAAGGATCACACCTTTTCCCTTGGCAATTTTAAATATTTTAGACATTCCATGACACCCTTGTAAATTTCCTATGGCAACCGGGAACACACAATTCATATCCCCCTTTTTTTCCTACCTGAGAAAAGTTATTGTGATTTAATAATAAAGAGTTTATTTGCTTTTTCACTATTACTTTCAAACTATGCAATTATCTATATTCGCTATCATATTAAGTATATAGGCACAGAGGGTGTACATTTTCAAGAAACATTCATGCCTTAAAGCAGAATACTGATTTCCAAAGAAACACTTGACTCATTCATGGGTCAACATCAGGCAGTTAGCTAGAGTTAAAATGGGTGAAGAACTTTTGAAGAACTTCTAAAATGAATAAAAATACAAAGTTATATGTCTCTATCCAGTTGATATCTGTCACCCAAACTCAGTAGGGAAGATTTCACAGAGGGTTGATAAACCTAATTATGTTTTCCTGAACTGATTCCAATCTGTCTAAATCCTTTTAAAATGTGGTTCTCAGAACTGGAAACTGATAGTCAATATAGGATTTGATCAAAGAGGAATAAAAAGGGACAAGAATTTGCCATTATTTGCAAATGATGCTTCTGTTGATAAAAACCTAAAATGGGGTTGCCCTTTCCCCCCCCCCCCCAAACTACTGATTATATTCTCTTTGCAATCAGCTAGTTCAAGACGTTTTCAATAATGTTATCAAAATGGGAATAGTTGCGTACTTGGTTTCCTAAGGGAAAAATTTCTCAAGCTCTCTATTAATAGCAGTGTTCCAATATCTCAGGGGTTGCCACAGAGCTCTCTCTGCTATTCTCCATAACACCTGAGGGTAGAACAAGAAGCAATGGATGGAAACCAATCAAGGAGAGAAGCAACTTAGAACTAAGGAGAAATTTCCTGACAGTTAGAACAATTAATCAGTGGAACAACTTGCCTCCAGAAGTTGTAAATGCTCCAACACTGGAAGTTTTTAAGAAGATGTTGGATAACCATTTGTCTGAAGTGTTGTAGAGTTTCCTGCCTAAGCAGGGGGGTAGACTAGAAGACCTCCAAGGTCCCTTCCAACTCTGCTATTCTATTCTATTCTAAAATACAATCTATTACTTTCATCACATATCATTGAGATAATTTTGAGTTTCATTTATGGCTTCTTGGGTATTATTTTCTTTCCTATCCACCTTTTAGGTTCTCTCCATACTTGTTAATGGTTCCCAACATCCCCTCACTGAAATCATAAGTAAAGAGACATTACTGTCTTTGAACATGATGAGGATAATTCTCAAGTCATTCTCAATAAATTTTTATTCCAAGATGTATTCCTTAAAAATTTACCAATAAAGATAGAATGCATATATGGTAATGGAAGCCTGGATAATTTATTAATGAGATTGTTTATTTGTTTACTTATTTATATTTTCCATTTTTTAACCACCCATTTATTTCAGAGAGTGGCTATGAGTTTATAAATGGTTTTATCTCCAGCTCAATTATCTAGAATTTCCCACTGCTGGCCAGGAGCATTGACAAAATAATAATCACCACCATCCAAACGAAGTCTTGCTCTTTTTTTAACATGTATCAGACACATAATTTTACATGTATCACACACATAATTGTGCAGTCAAAGCCTTGTTCTTTTTTTTACATGTATCACACAAACATGTTGCACATAGAAAGAGACAGAGCTTTGAACTTATCTTGCAGCCACCTCTTATCTGTGTTGACACCATCTCATGGATACTTGTATTACCAGATGAAAGGGAGAGTATCCAAGTATTCTTGATTGAACATTAGAATTGGAAAGAAAGCAGCCAAGCTATGTTTTCCCCAGTCCCCCTCTTTCAGCCCCTCTCTATGCCATCATGTCCTTATCACCTCTGTTGGAAGAAATGTCCACCTGGGTTCAGTTCCAAGTGGGGAGAAAGACATGGAAACATGGAGGCTGCTTGGAAGGATGGTTTAATGGTGAACAGGACCACATGGGTTTGAAGTCCTGGGTACCTGACCACATGGAGTGGAAAGTGAGCAATTTTTATACCCTCTCTTGGGCTTTGACATTGAGCTTCCTGTTCCTGTGGCAAAGGCATGCATCCTATTGGTTGCATGTGGAGTCACGTTTGTCTGAATTAAGAGTGGTTGAACCTTGGGCTGATGTAATATCCCCAGGTGCCGTGTGGTGAGTTCTGTTGCTAGATGGGTAGACGGTTAATCCTATTATGTCCTGAGGGTCATGTCTTAATCCCATCAGCCTGGAGCTAAGGTCTTTTGTCTTGTAGATAAGCTGGCACCAAAATATCTGCTGGGGGCAGAAAGCTGGGACTGAGTTTCTGTTTCCTTTAAGATTTTTATTTCTCTTTTAAGGAAATATTCTTTTAATGTTTTCTAGAATATTTCATTCTTCTAGGCGAGGGGTGGGTGCTAACTTTCTTCACCTCCAACCATTCCAAAAATCTGAGGGAGATGACTCTAAAAGTCTTCCATCAACTAATTAAAGATCTGGGGATGTCACAATGAAATCTTAGGGACTCTCTATGCATGAGTCCATATGTAGCCCACCGAAGCCATTAATCTGGCCCGCACAGGACCACAAGGCTGCTCTGCCCACCCTTCGTCCAAGCACTGGACTTACCTTTGCAAGCCCCATGGGCTGGAACTGAAAGGCAAGACCAATAATTTTGGCCTGCAGAAGCATTCGGGAAGTGGAGGAGGTGAAAAACAGGGCACACAGGTGCCCCAAGAGACCAAAAATTGGTGAAAACAACCCATTTTTGGCCAAAAAATGAGCCATTTTTGCCAAAGAAATGCATCATTTTTTCCGGGTTTTGGCCTGCAGAATGCTTCTGGAGGTGGGGGTTGAAAAACGGGGCACACAGACACCGCAGGAGGCAAAGAAACACAAGCAAAAACAGCCTGTTTTTCACCTCCCCCACCTTCAGAAGATAGATAAAGAGAGATAGAGACAGAGAGACAGAGGGAGGGGAAGAGAGAGAAAGAGAGACAGAGAGAGACAGAAGGAGGGAGGGAGAGACAAAAAGAAAGAGAGAGAGAGAGAAAGAGAGAGAGAGACAGAGGCAGGCAGGCAGACAGACAGATAGACAGAGATTTCTCAAGCTCCTTGCGGCTGAGAATGCTGCAAAACTGAGTTTCCTAAAATGGGCCACTAGACTCCTAAACAACTGAAAAAATAAGCAACCAAAATAGCAACATGCAAACAAAAGTAAATAAAACACCCCCAGGAGCAAAACAAATTAAAGTTTAATTTGTGTGCAATGTTCAATAGACTGTTCAATGGTCACCCAGTCACATGACCACCTAGCCTCCCCCCCCACACACACACACACCTCAGCCAGTCCTGCCCCACAACAGTCTGAGGTACGGTGAATTGGCCCCCTGTTTGAGTTTGAGGACCCCTACTCTAGTGGTTCGTGGCTCCAAGATAATTCAGCAATGATGTATACTATATTGCCAAAAGTATTCGCTCACCTGCCTTTACGAACTATGAACTTACTGTGTAAGTGACATCCCATTCCTAATCCATAGGGTTCAATATGACATCGGTCCACCCTTTGCAGCTATAACAGCTTCAACTCTTCTGGGAAGGCTGTCCACAAGGTTCAGGAGTGTGTTTATGGGAATTTTGACCATTCTTCCAGAGGTCACACACTGATGCACAAGTTTACATGGCCTACCACTTCATGGCTGAGTTGCTGTCATTCCAAAACACCTCCACGTTCTTATAACACAGCTGACAGTTGACTGTGGCATATTTAGGAGCGAGGAAATGTCACGACTGGATTTGTTGCACAGGTGGCATCCTATCAGAGTTCCACGCTGGAATTCACTGAGCTCCTAAGAGCGATCTATTCTTTCACAAAAAGTTTGCAAAAACAGTCTGCATGCCTAGGTACTTGATTTTATACACCTGTGGCCATGGAAGTGATTGGAACACCTGATTCTGGTTATTTGGATGGGTGAGCGAATACCTTTGGCAATATGTATGTATAAGGATCAATATTTGAGTTGTTTGCTCTCTGCTAGTGAGAGAAATGGAAGAAAACACAACTGATGAGAAATGTTTCTTACCTCAGCTTCTTGCCAGGTCAATTTATTATTAAAATATGCCTAACAGTTACCTTTATTTTTCAGCCATTCCCTGGCAAAAGTGTCAGCTTCAGCTGCACAGAGACAAAAGAATAAACAAAACGGGCATTTAATATTTTCAGTTGGCACAAAGAGAGAGAAAAAGGGGCATTTAATGAGTATTTTTAATTAGCTTCTCTTAAACAAAGAAAATTTTATTTGACCATATAGTTTGGAAGTGTCTACAGAAAGGTGTGGGATTCTACCGGTTCGGACTGGTTCGGGCGAACCAATAGCTCCAACGATCAGCTGGGAGCGAACAGGTTCATTCCGATGATCAGCTGGGCCTGCCCACCTGCCCTTGCATTTTAGTGACCAATATCCTCTCAGCTAAGTCACGCGGCAGAGCAGATTGCTGCACCTCAACTGTTTTCTTCCCCGGCAGTAATAAAGAAGGTACGTAAGTTTTCTCAAAACTCTGCACACGCCCAAAGCGCGATCACCGAACTGCTTGTTAAACCGGTAGGATCCCACCACTGTCTACGGACCACTATTCCTCATATAGTTTATTTGCTCTGAATACAAAGTTGAATTGGCTTCAGAGACTCATCTTTCAAGAAAGGATTGGCAATCAAGAGTCCAAGGAAGAAAAAGCTGAAGTAGGTAGAGTCCCATCTTCTGGTTGACCTTCAAAGGGGAAACACCAGTAAGTTCAACGGCTACATTCATCTAATATCATGTTGCCTTAGTAGAAAAATTACTGGTGAGGTGAACTCTGTGCTACATTTGATTGGAATAGATAAGATCACAGAAATGTTAACATTTTAGCAAATGCACGTTCACAAATTATATTGTGCGAAAGCAAGATTTGTCATGAAATTTTCATCTGGAAAATATGGCGTTTCATAATAAAGGATCTAATCACTGTGTGATTAGGTGTATAATTTCATTATGCACCTAATGTTACTGTGTTAGGGGTATACTAAAATTATGTTATGTGTGTAGGCAAACCCACAATTTCATACTTGTTTGTTATCCAAATCACCAGTTATGGTTGTCTTATTTCATATCTGCAGAAAAAGATCAATAAATTCACACTCATTGCAGCATATTTACTAACTTCGGCCTCTCTTGGAATGTTTATTAATTCTGATCCATCTTGGCTAATCTCAAAAGCTAGGCAAGGTTCGAATGAGTTAAGATGTGTGAGAGCCCATAAAGGAAACTGGGGTAAAATAGTTTGGAAATCAGGATAAAAGAAAAATCAATAATAACTAATTCCAAGACATTAACAAGATTACACATATTAAATTGTGCATGATTTAGTGAAGATTTTATTTATCCTACTATATATTTTTGACTAAGGTAATCCAAAACCTGCTTAGAAATTGTTTCTTCTCTGATTACCTGGTCTAGTCTTCCTAATGTTCTCCACCCTTAATGGCCTGCAGAAGTTCTCTTGTGAATCAGTTCTTCAGCCATTCATCTCAGGAAGGTATTTTTCTGGATGGATAGAAGGGGTAGACAACTTACCTCAATGACGGCTAATGTGTGCAAAAAGTGCGTGCACACACAACAGTGCAGACACATGTGCTTGTATCTATAATGCAATGTGCATGTGACACCCCTACACACATGCATGTGTGACCCCCACCCCACTCCCCCCACCCTCCTGTGCATGTTTGTGTGATACCCCCCCCCCCAGTGCCTCATTTTGGGCCTAGTAGGCCTCCATGTAGCCTCCTCGGACCAAAGACGAGTTGCAGGGGGGAGGGGCGCAGCACCATCACCCCCACGCCCCCCTCCCCTGAACATGCACACACGATTCCCCCAGCCCCCCCCCATGCATGCCCGCACATCTCCCATACGCGCTCCACCCCCTGTGCATGCACAGCAGAGACCCAAAAGTCGGCTGGCCAGCAGGAGGCGCATGTGCAAGCGCGATGGAGCTGAGCTGGGGCGACAGATTGCATGCCCGCAGACAGGGCTCTGCGTGCCACCTGTTTGCCATCATGGACTTAGGTATATCCCTCTTGAATGCTCCCTTGTTTTCTGAGAAATTTTTACATAGACCATAGGCAGATACTGGTGTAATACCACTATGATCTGAATTCTTCCAGGAAACCCTGTTCACTTTTCTTCAATTCTGTAACTCAAGGTTAAGACTGACAGGTGAAAAAGGCAATTCTGCAGCAATGGGACTGCAATGGGATAAGAATGATTGCTGAAAAAATAACGGGTTGACAACTTCCCTATTAAAAGGAATCAACAATAAAAATAACCAAACCTTCACAAACAAAAGAAGCGTGGGATATTTTCGTTTACTTTAATCTATCTTTGAGATACAAAATGATTTAAAATGTTAAGATACAGCTGTGACATTTCCCTGATTTTGCCATGCTCAATTGATATTGGAATTTATAAGTTGTGACTTTGAGGTATCCAATTAGCTAAAATACTTCAGATTTGTAGGTTTGCCATCTAAAAGTTTTGCTCTTTTTGCCCACAAGAGGGAGTCGCAGACCATAAAAAACAGTGGAAAAGCTGAACTTGCTTTCAAAAAGCAAGATGAATATCAAATGATAAATAGTGTAGTCAACCCACCTGGATATTGTAAGAAGCAATTTGGAGTAAGGTTCAGACAAAATAATCTGAGCAATAGAAATAAACTATTTTCCTAAAATTATTCTTCAACTTTTCAAAAGACAGTAAGATTGTTTGATATGTTGGTGATTTAAATAAAAAAATGATTCAGTGGAATTAAAAGAACTACAATGGGGGTCCCAAGGCATAAGAAAACAAGCTCTGGAGCTCAAGAATTTGAAATGTGAATCAAAGATAGACAGTATGAATGCAAATTTCCTGAAAAAAATATCTGTGAAGACCTTGAAAGAAAGACACATTTTTGTTATGCTGAATAGATTTTTGGAGGAGGAGAAAGATTTTAATTTGTTGAGTTAACTTGGAAAGGGTGACTTAAACGGAATACAAAAGAAGAATTTCTAGTCAGAAAGATAGGTTTCTTGCCTGCTTAATACCTAAGAACTGTCATTGTATGAATTTATAAGCTGATTTCAAAATGTAACAAATTTTATTGGTTAAGGATTCTAAAATGTATCTGGACCTGGAAAATGAATATATTGCATACTAACTGGATACCATGCTTCGTGATGAAACTATGTGATCAGGCAATGCAGGAGAAATCCGGTTCACTCCGATTCAACCTGTTGGCTCAGTGATGGTCGGTGATTGAAACACATAAGGTAATATCGCGTCCGCCGCCTTGAGTCCGGAAGGGGTTCCATAGGTGGAAGGCATAGACATTTTGGTGAGATACCAACGTTTAGTACTGTAAGACCGAGTTTTAAGTTTTTGGCTGTTATCATAAAAGAGGACCTGACCTGAGGCACTCACATTGCATCACTGGTCAAAAGGACCCAGCAGAGATTATACTACCTGAGACTTCTCAGGAAACAGAAACTGAATGGAAAACTGCTGGTGACCTTCTACCGCTGCACCATAGAGAGTATGGTTTGCCAATTGCACAATGGCAGATAGGACAGCGCTCCAGAGGGTCAACGTCATTGCCCAGAGGATCATTGGTCGCCCTCTATCCATCTCATCCTGGGCACCCTTTTTTTAAATTATTACCATCTGGCAGACGGTGCAGGATAATAAAAACAAGGACAAAGAGGCTGAAAAACAGCTTCTATCCCAGGGCAGTAACCATATTGTATTCTATGGTACAGTGCAATATCAATTTCAATTATATAGAAAGTAAAGGATGTGTGTTTGTGTTTTTAATTTTATAGTTATAGTGTACACGGAAGACGGCATTTAATTTCATTGTACCATGTGCAATGACAAAGTAAAGTAAACTAAACTAAGTAAACTAAACTAAGGAGTCCCAGACCGCTCCTGAGTGAATTATATATATATAATCTTTGTTTTCTGCTTTGTAGTCTGGCGCCTTAACTATCACAAGCTCCCATGATAAATGTATTCCAAATTGTCTGCAGACATAGTTGTTTTCTGAAGGCGAGGGTTGAGCCTCTGCCAACTGTTTTTATTGCATGTTTTCGAAGGAAAAAAATGGTTCCTTTTTCCTTAATTTTATGCCCCCAAAATATGTACCCAAGTATGGAAGAACTCATGCTGTAATTTCAGATGGTACATTTTATCATTTCGACATCATTGTTCTCCAAGGACTCCAAGACTGGCTGCTAGTTGGTGTGAACCAGTTTTAATTACACTTCCTTTTCTTTATCTCATCACATACTTTTAAATTTCTTTGCCAACAATTTCTTACTCCTTTTCCACGCTTTGTATAACGTTCTTTATTCAGAATGGAATAAGACGACTTGTATTTATTCTTGTGCTTGCTTTATTTTTATCTACATCATGTTGTTCTTACTCCATTGATTTGTGTCAAGTGGTTCTGTAACTGAGGGCTATTTACATTTCAAATACTATTCTCTAGTTTCCCCTTAATAAAATCAATGTGATCTTTAAAGCTATAGCACAGGGTGTCAAATTTTACTTTTTACTTTTTACGATTTTACTAAGAGTCGCATCAGGGTTGGGTTTTACCTTGGGGAGCCGGGAGTGTGGTTATACAATACAATACAATAGTAGAGTTGGAAGGGACCTTGGAGGTCTTCTAGTCCAACCCCCTGCCTAGGCAGGAAACCCTATACCGTTTCAGACAAATAGCTATCCAACATCTTCTTAAAGACTTCCAGTGTTGGGGCATTCACAACTTCTGGAGGCAAGCTGTTCCACGGATTAATTGTTCTCACTGTCAGGAAATTTCTCCTCAGTTCTAAGTTGCTTCTCTCCTTGATTAGTTTCCACCCATTGCTTCTTGTTCTACCCTCAGGTGCCTTGGAGAATAGTTTGACTCCCTCTTCTTTGTGGCAACCTCTGAGATATTGGAACAATGCTATCATGTCTCCCCCAATCCTTCTTTCTCTTAAGCTAAACATACCCAGTTCCTGCAACCGTTCTTCATATGGTTTAGTCTCCGGTCCCCTAATCATCTTTGTTGCTCTTCTCTGCACTCTCTCCAGAGTTTCCACATCTTTTTTACATCGTGGCGACCAGAACTGAATGCAGTATTCCAAGTGTGGTTAGCTCGACATCACTTGCTGAGGCTCTGTTTTCAGCTGCGATAGCCTCCTGTAGCCCTCTGCCAGCAATAACGGAGCTTTCTGAGGCCACACACGGCCCACCCGGGCTCCCTTTTTGGCTATGATGGCCTCCCTGAGCTCCGTTTTTGCTGGCAGAGGCACCAGGGGCTGTTCCTTCACTGTTTCCAGGGCAGGCCAGTGGGCCACATCTCAGCATCCCATGGGCGGACTTTGAGTTTGACACCCCTGCTATAGCACAAATGTCCCCCAAATTTCTCAGTTCATGTTGTCCTTGGTGTTTCCATAATTTAGGTTAAACTATTACCTCCTTGAGTTAATACTTTGTGCAGTGTTTGATGTTAAGAATCACTTGGTTTTTCTTGCAATTTTAAATATCCTTTACCCTCCCTGTGAGCTTGCTATAGCATCCCAGTACAAGGTTCTGGAACTGCATTCATAACTCCATTTTTTCAACCTGAGAAAAATTGGTTTCTTCTAGGAGATCAACAGGCTGAGCCTAAGGGAGGAGACAAGTGCATCATCAGTCTCAGGTCCCTTCACGTCCACGAGCAATCATAGTCAAGCCCACCTTGAATTCTGTAAATCTATATCTATGGCCAATTTGCTTTGATTGTTAGTAATTCAGGTTCTTGTAGAGAGTGTTAGCGTGCAATAAATCTGTATTCATTTGAACCACTCTAGCTCCTGATTTCTGTCCCTTTATTAAGAGAGGAGAAATACTTTGTCTGTGTTCCCACAATTGTTTTGAAAGTATGCTGTGGGCTACATGGGTATTGTTGTTTTTTGAATATAAAGGATATGTATGTTCTGACCTAGGCTTCCCAAAAGCATGAAGCCGTCCCGATGAAACCTCGTTTATTTAGTTTAAAGGGAATTCCTCTCCAGCAAAGTCACGGCCAAAAGTCTTACAAGAGATTTCACAACTACATATCTTTATCAGGCTTGGAGAGCTGCCAGGCCAATATCTTCCAAACGCCACTCTGTAACAGACAATACTTGGCAAGAAGTCAGGAACATATCTTCACTCTAATGAATTGAACTAATTGTCTCCTGAGAACCCCTTGCTTTAATTTTTGAAGCCCACCCCTGAACAACTTCCTTGAATATTCACTGGTCTGTCTACGACATCGTCTGAAAAATGCATGCACAACTCATGTATTCGAAGACAGGGTTAATTATTATTTTCAGTGAAGCAAAAAATATGTATTACCAAATACTTTGTGGGAAGAAAGAAAAGGACTTTTTCATGTAGGAACCTGATAGCTACAATATTCAGCAAAAGAAAAAGATTAATTGATTTGAATCTTATGAATCTGAGCAATGGTTCACTAACTTGTAAGACATCTCCAAACTAATCAAGTGGCATCCTGTTTATTCAACTGATAAATTCATAACTAAGTTTTTGAACTTGGATGAGAACCATGATGGGCTTAACTATCAGGAAATTCAGTGAGAAGCCTGGATGGGAATCATTGACCTACCTATCAATACAATACAATACAATACAATACAATACAATACAATACAATACAATACAATACAATAGTAGAGTTGGAAGGGACCTTGGAGGTCTTCTAGCCCAACCCCCTGCCTAGGCAGGAAACCCTATACCGTTTCAGACAGATGGCTATCCAACATCTTCTTAAAGACTTCCAGTGTTGGGGCATTCACAACTTCTGGAGGCAACTTCTGTTCCACTGATTAATTGTTCTAACTGTCAGAAAGTTTCTCCTCAGTTCTAAGTTGCTTCTCTCCTTGATTAGTTTCCACCCATTGCTTCTTGTTCTACCCTCGGGTGCCTTGGAGAATAGCTTGACTCCCTCTTCTTTGTGGCAACCCCTGAGATATTGGAACACTGCTATCATGTCTCCCCTAGTCCTTCTTTCTCTTAAGCTAATTCCTGCAACCGTTCTTCATATGTTTTAGTCTCCAGTCCCCTAATCCTCTTTGTTGCTCTTCTCTGCACTCTTTCTAGAGTCTCCACATCTTTTTTACATCGTGGCGACCAAAAACTGGATGCAGGATTCCAAGTGTGGCCTTACCAAGGCATTATAAAGTGGTATTAACACTTCACATGATCTTGATTCTATCCCTCTGTTGATGCAGCCTAGAACTGTCACAAAGTGCTCAGCATTACCATAATTATCTGGCTCATTTTTCATCCAGGCCTTTTAGTTGTAAGGTGATTCATCAGTTCACCTCCATTTTCCAGTCTGTTGAACAAATACAGATCAGATGACATGGACCAGAAAGTAAACAGTCCCTGGGATTCCATTGAACATCATCATGAAAGCTACAAAGATTGCTCTACTAGAGTGGTTGATTAGTAAGCAATGCCTCTGTAGTGACTATGATGTAAAGAGTAGACAATAGTTCCCACAAGTGCCCTAACAGTGAACTTTGTAATATCCAAAGCATCTTGCAAAGGGTTACTTGGTTTAAAGAAGTGGCGAACTCTTAAAAAAAAAAAGAGGAAAGAAATCTTCAGATTCTGCTCAATTTTTTTCTGCCCTAGCCATTCATTTTTGAAAATATGTGTATGGGATATCCCGGGGGAATAACATTTAGAAGCAGAACAATTTCCTGGAATATTCACTGGGCTGCCTAAGACATCTTCTGAAAAATGCATGCACTGTATTCAATTGAAATAAATATTTCCTCTTATTCCCAAATTTTCTCAATGCCACTTAGTCACCACCATTGCAGACACAAAGGCATCTATGTGACCGCAGTTATTGTCTACTGTTATAGATTATTTCTATGCCTCTATATTTTTTTTCCTCCTACCCCACTTATAGAAACTACTAATTAATTTGAAAAAATATTGGAATTTAATCAGAGAAGTGATTAAGAGAAATTGGAATGGCACAGTCACACACTGTTTAAAGGGGAAGAGAAACTCACTTGGTGGACATCATGAAGACCAATCCAGACATTGCTTAGGTTCTGTTGGTAATTGGGGATATGCTCAGCCACAAGAAGAGTCTCAGCTTTTGTGAGGATGGAGGCGAGAAGATCTCCACAGCCATAACTCTGGAACTCAATCTTCAAGCTACAAAGGAGAAAGCAGATAATGCTCCTCATAATCTTTCATATACAATGTTGGGATATAGCAGAAACCTATACAATTTATGTTTCTGCCATTTTAATATAACATAATATAGTAAAATGCCTACACTGAAGAAGGTGTGTTAGTATATAGTAAAATACTCTTATTGCATCATCAGTTTGTCAGATCAGTTCTTATCCCTGAAGCCATAAACTCTCAACTTTCTACTCAGTGCAAGAATCAAAATGAATACAACTCTAAAAGAGGGCTGTCAATCAGAATCACTCAACTAAACAGAATCCACGACCTTTCTGTGATAGGCCTGGGTCATGGGCACTCACGTCTAACTACTCTGTTAGGACGTTTTTCCTAACATTGAATTGGCATCTACCTTCAGTTACACTCTGAAATGAGAATGAACATGTCTTAGTGTCCTCTGTGTGATTCAGTTATTTGAAAAAAATTGCCCTCTGTAGTCTTCTTGTCTAAAAGACTAAATATGACATCTCCTTTATTCCATAAAGTTAGTTTTTTAGTCCACTGATGATCCTCAGTAGGGGTTGAGTAGGGTTCAGTAAGGGCCACAAAGAAGAGAGGGTCAATCTATTCTCCAAAGCAACTGAGGGCAGGACAAGAAGCAATGGGTGGACCTTAGCCAAGAAGAGAAGCAACCTAGAATTAAGGAGAAATTTCCTGACAATTAGAACAATTAATCAGTGTAATGACTTGCTTTCAGAAGTTGTAGGTGCTCCAACAGGTTTTTAAGAAGAGATTGGGCAACTATTTGTCTGAAAGTACATAGGGTTTCCTGCTTAAGCAGGGTGTTGGCCTAGAAGACCTGCAAGGTCCCTTCCTTATCTGTCATTCTGTGATTGTGTTATTTTTCCAGTCTATCTAAATCCTTTTTAAAATGTGGTGATCACAACAGGAGCCTAGTACTCAATACAGGATTTCTTCAAAGCCAAATAAAAAGGGAAAAGAAATTGTCATTATTTAGAAATGATGATTGTTGTGATACAATTAAAAATGGCATTGCTCTTTGTTCCCAACCACACTACTGATTATACTCTGTTTGTAATCAGCTATTCCAACCTTATTCACAAACACAGTTACCTCTACTTGTGTACTTTATTTCCTAAGGGAAAACATTGCCAACTTTCTATTAAAGTACATTTTGTTACTTTCATCACATTTCATGGAGATCATTTTGAGTTTCATTTACAACTTCTAGGCCTTATCTGCTTTCCCATCCACCATGTGGGTCCTCTTCCCCTTTGTTCAGCTTTCCCACCATCTCTTTATTGAAATCATAAATAACAATAAACTATTCATGTTAGATCGGGCAATGGATAGGCAGACACAGGCTAACAGTAACAACAGCTCTTTATTGAATACAACAAATGTGAACAATCCAGCAAAAAACTGAGTCTGACAGCAGCCCTTTTATAGGGAGCTGTCAGACCCTTTGACCAATAGAATCAAACCTCTGTTCCAGCTGGACCTTGGTGGAAACCATAGTTGCTATTGTACTTATCTAACACCCCTCCCCTCTTAGATGGAACAATTCTACTGGTGACATAGTCACGCAGGTAGGCGGGCTTTTGTGTAGCTCTGCCTGACCTGTGCAGTTCAGTAGGAGGGGTTTCCTTGGACAGGTCGGACGGACCTGTTTGCTCTATAGCTCCGCTTGGTGGAAGCTCCTGGAACTTTCCACAGACTACAGCTGGAGCTTCTGGAGCCGGTTCACTCGGAGCTTGCTGCGGGCCTGCATCACAACCAGGTAAGTACTCTAGTACTCTCGGGTTTGGGCTGACTGTAGGAGGAGTGAGCGTTTGCTCCGTTTGGGTAGGGCTTTGGCTAACTCGTGCAGGAGTTACCTCTGGTTCTCTAAGTGTGGAGTTGGAGAGGCAGCCACGGAGTTGGTCAATGTGCTTTCTCCAGTTCCTACCGTCCTCGAGCTCTAGAAGGTAAGAGCGAGGACCAGTGATGCCTATCACTGTGGCAGGAATCCACATAGTTCCCCCGGCATAGTTGTGGGTGTATACTGAATCCCCTACACTAAAATTCTGAATTTTGCTTGTGGAGTCTGGTGGCGATGAGGCAGAATAATTAGGGTGCAGCCGATCTAAGTGGGACCTTAGCCGGCGACCCATGAGAAGTTCAGAGGGGCTTCTCCCAGTGGTGGCACTGGGTGTGATGTGCTGAATTAGCAAATAGTGGTCAACCCGTGTTTGCCAATCTCCCAGGCCCATCCTAGCGAGGGCCTCTTTTGCACATCTCACCATTCTCTCCGCCTGACCATTGGAGGCCAGATGGAATGGCATGACCAGGGCATGCCAGATTCCCTGAGCTGCTAGGAAGGTCACAAATGGCATGGCCGTGAATTGGGGCCCGTTGTCAGAGACCAAGACATCGGGCAGGCCGTGTGTGCAGAAAAGTCTCTGTAGTACCTTGATGACCGCTTCTGCCATTGTGGAGGTCATCAGGACTACCTCCAAGCACTTCGAGTAGGCATCCACAACTACTAAGAAAGTCTGGCCATGAACTGGACCAGCAAAATCAATGTGCACCCTAGACCATGGTGCTTGAGGTCACTCCCACTCCTTAGCGGGCGCCTCTGGGGGAGCATGTCTGGACTCCTGGCACGGTGTGCAGGTAGCCACTCATTCTTCGATCTCCCTATCCATGTTAGGCCACTACAAGTAAGTCCTAGCCAAAGACTTCATCCTGACTATTCCAGGATCCCTACGTGTAAAGCCTCTAATACTGCAATGCGCAGTTTGGTTGGAACAACAACCCAGTCCCCCCACAGTAAGCAACAATTTATTACAGACAGTTCATTGCATTTACAGTAAAACATTTTAAATTCAGACCCAACAGGCCCCTTGGGCCACCCCCTCCACACCAAGTTCAAAATTTGTTTGATGGTGGAGTCTTTTGCGGAGTAGCTGGAAACATCGCTGGACGAGACAGGACCAGTCTCCAAACAGTCAATCAGCAGGACTGGCATGTCAGGGGTAGGGTCTGCAAGAAGTTCTGGCATCGGGCAGTGACTTAAAGCGTCGGCATGCCCCAAAGTGGAGCCAGGTTGGTGGATGAGCTGGTAGGAATAGGCAGCTAGGAAAATGGTCCATCTAGTCATCTGGTGATAATGACACAGGAGTTGGTCGGTCCCCAGCCAGCAAGCCCAAGAGCGGTTTGTAATCGGTAATTAGTTCAAAGTTCCGCCTATAGAGATACTCGTGAAATCTTTTTACTCCGGCCACAGCAGCCAAAGCCTCACTCTGTAGTTCCATTCTGCAGTGGATAGGGTCCTGGAGTAAAAGGGTACAGGGGCTTCAGTTCCATTGGGCATGCGGTGTCTGAGGATGGCGTCGACACCGAACTGTGAAGCATTGCAGGTCAGCACCAACAGCAGGGTCTGGCTGTATTGGACAAGGAAAGAATTTGCCGACAGCAGTCATTTTACGTTGGCAAATGTGGCAGCCTCTGCTTTTCCCCAGGTCCACTTTGCGTTTTTTGCCAGGAGACGGTGTAGAGGTTCAGCAACGGTGGCTTTTTGTTTAGAAAGTTGCTGTAAAAGTTAAGGAGCCTCAGGAACGCCTGCAGCTCAGTTTGATTGTGAGGTGTAGTGGCGTCCTGAATGGCTTTGATTTTTTGTGTGGTCGGGTGAATCCCAGAGCCGTCGAGAAGGTACCCTAGAAATTCAACCCTAGACACATTTATTTTATATTTTTCTTTTTTTAAGACAGAGGCCTTTGTCTCTAATTCTGGCCAAAACTGTTCGTACTCGTTTCAAAAGTTGCGCCTCATTTGCAGCCGATACCAAGATGTCATCGAAATAGAGGACGACTCCTGGAATCTCCTGCAAAAGCCGTTCCATGATGCTTGGAACAGTCCAGGGGCGATACTAATGCCGAATTGCAGGCGGTGACATTTGAATGCACCCCTGTGCATCACAATGGTTTGGGCCTCTGCCATAGCGCCATCTACAGGCAATTGTTGGTATGCCTGCGCCATGTCCAATTTCACGAAAATTTTCCCTTGGCCTAGTGAATGGAGGAGATGCTGTACAATGGGTACAGGGTAGGCGCTTTGTTGTAGCCCTTTATTAATTGTGCCTTTGTAGTCTGCACAGATGTGGACTGACTCGTCAGATTTGACAGGTGTCACTATAGTGGTCTCCCTGTGTGCATGATCGACCGGCTCTATTATTCCCTGGCCTACAAACATGTCAATTTCCCTGTCAATTTTAGGGCAGAGAGCAAAAGGCACTCTCCTGGGTTTCAGCCTTATTGGGGTCCAAATTGAATGAAATTGGGGTCCCCACATACTTACTCAGACCGGTGCTGAAGGCATCCTCGAACTCCTTAAATATGGCCTCAGCGCCGTCATCCATCGGAGCGTGCGATGTGGGAGCATTCGTCACAGCGTTGATACCAGTTACCTCGAAGTCCAGGGCTTGGAACCAATCTAGCCCTAGGAGGCTTTGCAGGTTGTTGCTGACCACTGTCACTGGATGTTTTCTGCTGAACTGTTTGAAGTTTACCCAGAACGTGCCTTGGCCCACAATGGGGACCCGGTTCCCCTGGTAATCATGTAGGCGGATGTCAGGGGTGTGAAGGTGTTGGTTTGAGAAGCTAGGGATAGCCTTCTTCAGGGTCGACCATGGTATAATAGTCAGAGAGAATCCTGTATCAATCTCCATTTCACATGGAGAATCCTCTATGAGGACAGTGACTCTCTGCTTTTTTGGCCGCCCGGTGCGGACTTGTCCAATCAATGAATGCTGGGTTGTTCCCTTAGGAACACCTCGGTGGCTTCTGCCAGGCCCCTTGGCTGGGCCTCGGGTGGCGGTGTGGTGTGCTTCTAGGCTGCCAGGCTGTGACAGGGAATTCGCTCCGGCACATGTTGGCGATGTGTCCTATCCGTTCGCAGCGCTGACAGGTTGCATCTCGAAAATGGCAGCCCGACCTGGCATAATCTCCTCTGCAGCTAGCGCAAGGCGGGAGATGCTGCTTGAATTTGCGTGCTGGCTAGGCGCGGCTACTGCGCTTGTGGCAGCTGTCATCTTCTTCCCCCTCAGAACTCTCGGGCTCTGTGACCTCGCGATGAATGTGTGTGTTTTTTCGCACTTCTGCGGCCCCGCTTTGTCACTGCAATGCCTCAGTCGATTTGATGGCTGATTCTGATGCTCTGGCTTCATCCAGGGCGATTTGCAGGGTGAGGTTTGACCTTGCAAGCAACCTCTTCTGTAAACTAGTGTCCTGTACGCCGCATATTATGCAGTCCAGAATCAGCTCATCCAAGTCTTTGAACTCACAGTATGCGGCAGCGTTACAGAGTGCTGCCACATACTCGTTTATCATTTCGCCCTTTCTCTGGTTTCTGATATTGAATTCATGTCGGCGAACGTGTTTGAATGGCTTTGGCGCATAGTGGGTTTTCAGCGTCTGCTGGAGCACGGACCAGGTGACCGATTGCAACGGTGTCGGCTCCGAAAGGTTCTTTGCCATCTCAAACACTTCCCAGCCACAGTACCTGAGGAACGTTCTTATTTTGGCCATCAGGCAGGCCCATGACGTCGTTCGCCTCTAGGAAGCAGTTGAATTGAAGCATGTACGATTCCCAGTGCTTGGTGACTGGGTCATATGGAGTCGGTGGGGTGTGCATAGCCATTTTGCATGCAGAGGGCAAATCGAGTTTGCCGCTCAAAAATGGCCGCTTGAAGCCGCACTGAGCTCCAGGCTGGATATACTTGCTGGATTTCTGCACTCTTTTTTGGTTCGCCAAGTTGCCTTCCAATCCCATCCTTGTCGCCAGTGTTAGATTGGGCAATGGATAAGCAGAGACAGGCTAACAGTAACAACAGCTCTTTATTGAATACAACAAGTGTGAACAATCCAGCAAAAAACTGAGTCTGACAGCAGCCCTTTTATAGGGAGCTGTCAGACCTTCGACCAATAGAATCAAACCTTTGTTCCTGCCAGAAGAGAAGACCTTGGTAGCAACCATAGTTGCTATTGTAAATATCTAACAATTCAGTACTTCTCAACCCAGAGCTTGTATTTTTAGGCTACTCCTTTTGCACATCATGTGGCTTACTCACAAGTCAATCTGAACAATTTCCTTGCTTTTTTCATGCCACTGTTAGTTTTAAGACAGAGTCCTAATGTTTAAAAATCTACAAATTAAGGTAGAATGCACATATAGTAGAATGCCAATTACCGTCCTGTCACCAACCTTCCTTTTTTAGCGAAGGTTGTAGAGAGTGTGGTGGCCCAACAGTTCCCACGTCACCTGGAGGAGAATGATTATCTAGACCCGCGCCAGTCCGGCTTCCGACCCAGGCACAGCACAGAGACGGCCTTGGTCGCGTTGGTAGATGATCTCTGGAGGGCCAGGGATAGGGGTTGTTCCTATATCCTGGTCCTATTAGATCTCTCAGCGGCTTTTGATACCATCGACCATGGTATCCTCCTGCACCGGCTGGAGGGGCTGGGGTTAAGGGGCACCGTTCTACGGTGGTTCTGCTCCTACCTCTCCGACCAGATGCAGCGTGTGTTGGCAGGGGAGCAGAGGTCGTCCCTGAGGCCTCTCACTTGTGGGGTGCCGCAGGGGTCGGTCCTCTCGCCTCTCCTGTTCAACACATATATGAAACCGCTGGGTGAGATCATCCGTGGTTTTGGGGTGGGATATCATCTGTACGCTGATGATACACAGCTGTACATCTCCACCCCGAACCACCCCAACGAGGCCGTTGAAATGATGTCCCGGTGTTTGGAAGCCGTACGGGTCTGGATGGGTGACAACTGACTCAAACTCAAGCCCTGCAAGACGGAGTGGCTGTGGCTTCCGGCCCCCCGGTTCAACCAGCTAATTCCAACACTGGCCATTGGGGGCGAGCAACTGGCCGCCGTGGAACGGGCGCGCAATTTGGGCGTCCTCCTGGATGCCCGGCTGTCCATGGATGACCATGTGGCAGCCGTGGCGAGGGGGGCGTTCCACCAGGTTCGCCTGGTGCACCAATTGCGCCCCCTATTGGACCGGGATGCCCTTCGCACAGTCACTCACACGCTGGTGACGTCCCGCCTAGACTACTGTAATGCTCTCTACATGGGGTTTCCCTTAAGATGCACTCGAAGACTGCAGATGGTCCAGAACGCAGCCGCGCGGGTGATTATGGGGAGTACGAGATACTTCCAAATAACACCTCTCCTGTGCGAGCTGCACTGGCTCCCTGTGGTCTATCGGGTGCGTTTCAAGGTATTGATTACCATCTTCAAAGCGCTCCATGGCACAGGACCTAACTACATGTGGGATCGCATCCTGCCCCATACATCCCTACGACCAATCCGCTCTCACAGAGAGGGACTTCTCCGGGTGCCGGTCCACTAAGCAGTGCCAGAGGGCGGCGCCCAGGAGTAGGGCCTTCTCTGTGATTGGCCCAGCCCTCTGGAATGACCTCCCCCCGGATATTAGGATTACCACCGACCTCCGCTCCTTCCATTCAAAACTCAAGACCCACCATTTTCAACTAGCAGGCCAGGCTCAACCATAGCTCCATTTTATTCCTCCTGGCAATTTTTAAACTTGTAATTTCTATTGGGGTTTTAACTTATTTTAATATTTCTATGTCATTATAATATTGTATTGTGTTTTATACCTCCTCCGTAAAATGTGTAATTTTATAATATGTGTTTTTATTTATTGTACGCCGCCCCGAGTCCCTTTGTGGAGAGGGAGAGGCTAACAAATTTAATAAAATAAATAAATAATAAATAAATAAATATAGTAATGGATTCATTTATGAGATTATAATTAATTTTATCTCCAGCTCCATTATCTAGGGACTTCCCACCTTCAAAATAGGTGCATTCACAGGCAGATTTTTAAAAAATCAAGATGCAGTCAAATAATGCAAGCTAAGCCTTGCTATTTCTATACATATAAAAAAGAGAAAGCTCTCTTTTTGATGTCGTTCTTGCAGCCACCATCCTAACTTTTTTGAACTCTGTCATGGACACTTTCTGTTGCCAGATGAAAGGAAGAGTGGCCAAGCATTCTTGTTTGAACATGGGGTGTTGGAGAGAAAGTAGCCAAGCTGTGTTTGCCCAATTTCCCCTCTGTTCAACCCCTTTCCATTCCATCGTGTCCTTATTACCTCCAACCATCCAGAAAACCTGTGGGAGATGACTCTAAAATTCTTCCATTAACCCCATTAAAGCTCGGCTGAGGTCACAATGAAATCTTATGGATAAACCAGTGGCTCATGGCTCTCTGATTATTCTGTAATGATATTCATGATTAACATTTGAATTATTTGCTCTGCACTAGTGAGTTGTCATCTTCATCATCTTCATTTAACAACCCCATAATCCCTTGTGGAGTGAAGTCTGGGCAACTGAATGGAACTAGCAGAGTGCTTTAATGGCCAGATGCCCTTCCTGTCGACAATGCAGAGTTTTGTTCAGCAGATATATTCTCAGAGTGCCCAGAGAGAGAAATATCTGCCTCTACCTAGGATCGAACTCAGAACCTCCTGATTGTGAGGTGAGAGCTGCATCTCTAGGCCACCGCACCACTCTTGCTCTACACGTGAGTGAAAGGGACAAAAACACAGCTAAATCTGGGTTCGTGTGTTATATATCACAGCAATGTGCAATGAAGTCCAGTTCATTCCTGTCCAATCCGTTGGCTGAGTGATCATCGGTGATCGAAACACATAAGGTTTCAACAGAATGCTTCAATGGAAGTAGTAGTCTATTGTGGTCAGGAAAAAACAGGCATCACCATTTTACGTTTTATCAGCAGAAACATATTTCCAAATAGTGACAAATTATTTTCCTTTTTATTCCACTTTGATCAAATCCTGTATTAACTACCAGTTCCTGTTCTGAGTACCACTTTTTAAGAAGGACTTTGACAGTCTAGAATTGATTCAGGAAATTAGCTTCAATCAAAATTTTGTGAAATCTTCCGTTCTGAGTTTGAGTGATAGGCACCAATTGGAAAGAGACATGTCTACTCTGGATTTTTGACATTCTTCACTCATTCTTTTGATTTAGCCAGCTTTGTGGTTTCTACCCATGGATAAATGAAGCGTTTCTTTGGAAATGGGTGTGAAGGGTGTGCCAAACTGATGCCAAGGATGTCTCAGTTAACTCTAATCATTTCTCTTTTTACAATTTTGGGTTTCTTGAAATGCCTGTAACATTCCATGTTCCAATTTGACAGCATTTCTACAGCATAAGTAAGGTCCCTTGTCATGGGCACTCTCCAATTTTGGCTTCCCAAAGGCTTTCCTCCAACAACGTCATAAAAACAACCTGAATACTAAAAGTTAGCCCTTGCTCTTCTCCAGTAGCTTGCAGTATACCATCCAGCCTGGAGGGCCTGCTTTTGGTATTCATACTTGAGTCTTGCCATAAAGAGTTCTGATGAAACTTTTTACAAGGTAATACATATATACTTACCACTGCTAGTCAGCAGTGGGAGATTCTAGACAATTGAGCTGGAGATAAAACCAGTTATAAATTGAATTAATTAGACAGCATTGCTCTGAAGGATATGGCAGTTAAAAAATGAGAAATATCAATCAGTCAATAAATCAATCAATCACCCACTCTTCCATTACCCTACATGCATTCTACCTTCATTGGTAAATCTTAAAGACTCTTTAATCTTAAAGAAATGAACCTTGGTTTAACTAACAATGGTCTCCAACAGCCAAGGAAATTTGTTAAGATTGACTTGTGACTCATCCACCTGTTGTACTAAGGGAGCAGGTTCTGAGTAAATACACATTTATGATCTAGGTTTGTAAATATGAGATAGACTATCTTTGTTTATGATTTCAACCGAGCCATATGGTGGAGTTATCAACCATGTCCGGGTCCCACGCCTGGATAAATGGGGAGGATTGGGGAAAGTATTGGTGAATTACCTAGTAAAAACTTTCATTAGAACTCTTTATGGCAAGACCTCAGCATGACTCAAGATATCAACAGCAGACAATCCAGTCTGGATGGTAGCCTGCAAGCTACTGGAGAAGAGCAAGGGCTAGCTTTTAGTATTCATGTTTTTTTTTATGACATTGTTGGATGAAAGTCTTTGGGAATCCAAAAATGGAGGGTGCCCTTGACAAGAGACCTTAGCTATGCTGTACAAAGTGTTATCAAATTGGACCATGGAATGTTAGAAGCATTTCAAGAAACCCGAAAGTGTAAAAAGAGAAATGATTAGAGCTAACATAGACATCTTTGGCATATATAACTTAGTTATACTGGACAGGTAGTGGTCAGTTCAAATCAGATGATTTTATAATTTATTTTTCTGGAAACTATACCATCAGATGAAAATGAGTTGCATTCTGCCTGAGCAAACAAGAGGCTAAGTGTGTTGAGAATCACAGAACATATTATGATCACATAATATCTATCAAATTCAAGGCAACCCATTCAAAATAACCACAAAAGGTAAAGGTTCCCATTGCACATATGGGCTAGTTGTCCCTGTCTCTAGGGGAGGTGCTCATCTCCTTTTCAAAACTGAGGACCTAGCGCTATCCAAAGACGTCTCCGTGGTCATGTGGCCGGCATGACTAACACTGAAGGCTGACAGAACACTGTTACTTTCCCACCAAAGGTGGTTCTTATTTTTTTACTTGCATTTTTACATGGTTTCGAACTGCTAGGTTAGCAAAACCTGGGACAAGTGATAGGAACTCACTCTGTTACATGGCACTAGGGATTTGAACTGCCGATCTTTTGGGTGGAAAATAATGAAGGAGAGAACCAGCCTAGAACTAAAGAGAAGAAATTGGACAACCATTTGTCTGAAATGGTATAGAGTTTCCTGCCAGAGGGTAAGACTAAAAGACCAACCAAAGCCCCTTCCATCCCTACTATTCTGTTATTCTGAGGTCTCAAGCAAATATCAGAATATTGTATACTTTGGGCCATTTCAATGCAAAGGTAGGCCAAGAAGAAGTTGCAAGAATAGTAGGCAAGTTTGGGGTAGATGAATAGAATGAAAGTAGCAATCACCAAGCACAGTTTTACCAGGAAAATTATCTGTATAATGAACACCTGGTTTATGCAATAAAAGTAACACTTATACACCAGCACCAAAGGAACCACATTGAAATCAAATACACTTCATTTTTATGCCAATAATGCTGCAAGAATCCAGTTGCATATGTTAAGATACTCCCTGGTACTGATCGTAGCTCAGATCCTCAGATATTAGTGGCTAAATTGAAGCTTAAACTGTAATAAGCAAAACAAAAAGGAATACAACACACACACACCAATTCAATGGAAACAATATCTCACCTGTGTATGCCATAGATGTTAAGAATAGGTTTGAACCACTAAATTTAGAAGGGAAAGATCCAACTGAACAATGGGAAATGGAGGTGAGCAGATGAATCAATTTACAACTAAAAGGCCTGGATGAAAAGTCAACCAGACAATTATGATAACACCAAGCATGTCAGTGGGAATTTCCTGGCTCATTGACAAAAATAATTACCCTGAATTGGTGGAATGGGACAACTCACCACAGCCCACTCAGTGTAGCCAACTCGCCATTGCCAACTTTCCAGAGCCAAATCGCAATGGCCAACTCACCACGGCCAACTTGCCATGGGACAAATTAAACTGAACTGCGTGTGATAATTTGAAATAATTGAAACATTAATTGTTTTCATTCGCATTTCATTTTATCCCTCCATTTGCATGCCTTCATTAATTATTCAATTCCACCATTTCTTGGAGACAACTCTTGTCCTTCAGAGAGTTGACTGTTGAGACTGCAACAAGCTGAACTAGACCCATGGATTGGACATGTATTTTGCAGAAGATGTTTTAGGTCACCTGGTGAATATTCAAGGAAGTACAGTAGTTCTAAACGTTCCAAATGGCTGCCCATCTCAATGACATCTCATCATCAAAAATAAATGGCTAGGACAGAAATATCAAATAGCTTGTCTTTTTGTTTTAGGTTTTAAAGAAAGGAACTATTCCCCATGCCAGAAACACAATGCTTACATCTGCAAGCAGGAGCTGTAGAGACATCTGTACACACTGCTTGTGGAGAAGCCAATGGATGGGATGATGATGATGATGATAAACCAGGATACTTTGTGGATGCCCCTTTTATGCCATTCACTAATTGATAATCCAGCATTGCCCGGCTATTTATAGACGTTGAAGCTTTTGCATGACAGGGAGCAATTGAGAGATGCTTTCTTCCCCCTACTCCCATGCCCATCATCCCTGCCCTCTCTATTCCCACTCCCATGCGCTCCTCTTTCTCGCCATGTCTTTGATCCTGGCATCTTGCCCCAAATCCATCAGGTTCTTTCCCATTAGTCCACTGGAGGGCGAACGTCATGGCTGGCTTTCCAGAGGAAGCTGCGAATGAACTGACATCACAAACAATTGCCACTCTAGGATACCGCACTCATTCTGCTTAACTGCCCAGGCATTCCAGAGTAACGCTGGAACACACACGCACAAACACACCAGGGATGTCTTCCCTCCCCCAGTATTTGTTTCCAGATGGTAAGTCTTCTGTGTTTCAAGTTTGGTTGAAATTGCTAGAGGCACTCCAGAGTTATGCTGGAACATGCATGCATGCATACATCCTTTTTTATATATAGTTTACCACCCTCCACCCTATAGGATTGAAGTCCAGCTCTCATCTATCCCCTTTCAAAATCCTGTCTCCTTCTTCTTGTAACTTTTATCAGCCACAGTGTCATGTGAATAAAAACATTCTAATGCTTATATAATTATTGCTGTATTGTTCTCATTACTGAACGAGAGGGGACAACTCTTCTGAACTCAGATGCTTCAATTGAGTCTGTTCACTCAGAATGTGAGGTAAAGTAGGCAGGTTCAAAGAGAAAATGGGTGGCGTCAAAGAGGCAGCTTCTATGGCAAGATCAACATGGATAATGTTGTGTACCGAGGCTGTCCACCAGCAGGTGGTGCTGTCCCAGTCTTCACTGATTGGCCCTTCCATTCGGCGGGAGAATTCCAGTTATTCTATTGGTTCCCCGACTGACAGCTATCAGTATAAATAGCTGTCAGCCGGGGATTTTGTTGCTCTGTTCTGTCAAGTTACTGTTACTAATAAAAGGTTAATCATTCAGCAGCCTCCTCGTATTTCATTACCTCAGAACTTAAAAGATAAGATGGCTGGCATGGCCTCCTGTTTGAAGCCATGCTATCTTGTACTTCTTTTGACTCCTCCCGAGGCCCTAACTAACTAAATGAAATTCAAGGTAGACAAAAGTAAAGAAACATTGGCCAGTATATATTTATGATTTCAATGAAGAGACAGTTGGAAATCTTAAGAAATGTGGAAATTACCTAAACGGTAGATGGGAAAGAAAATAATGCCCAAGAAGGCATACCTGATATTCAAAATGACCTTAATGAAATGTGATGAAAGTAGTAGAATATACTATAATAGAGAGCTTGTAATGTTCTTTCTTAAGAAATAAAACATGCAACTATTCCCAGCTTGATAACAGTATTAGTGAAAAAGTCTTGAAACAGTTGAGTGCAAAGAGAATACAATCAGTAATCTGCTGTGGTCAGGAAAAAAATAGGCATCACAATTTTAAGGTTTATCAGTAGAAGAATCATTTCCAAATAATGATTCATCCTTGTTCCTTTTTATTGCACTTTGATCAAATCCTACATTAACAACTGAGTTACAATACAATACAATAGCTTCAAGTGAATGAGGAAGACGGAGGCAGCAGGCTTGCAAAGGAGCTGCTAAGAACCAAAGGCCGTTACCTTCTGAGCTTAGCGAATTCAATGTCACACTAGTTTGAGGAGATGGCACCCCACCACTTACCCCCTTGTACCCCCCATTGAGGAACTCTTGGCCTCCCTGACCCTCCAGGGACGTGCGGTCAGGGGAGGCAGGGGAGGCAGAGCCTCACCTCTCATCATGAAATAATATATAATATATCCCGCTAAGCTCCGGTAAGGAGAACAGCTTTTGGGGAGTGAAGAGGAAGAGGAGGGAGGAGGAGGAGGAGGTGCGCGGGCGGGGCGGTGCCAGCTGGGCAACCGGCGGAGGCAGGAGGGTTCTCGGAAGCGCCAATAACCTTCCTGCCTCCGCTGTACTTTGCGCGCTCCTCACGACTGCAATAGACGTCCAGAAGTGGCAGGGGCTGTTGGGCTGGAAGCCCAAACCGCATTAGCCACAAAAGCCGCTTCTGGACGTATATTGCAGTCATGAGGAGCGCGCAAAGTCCAGCAGAGGCAGGAAGATACTCGTCGTTCCCCAGTCGCTTTCGTGGCTTCCTCATCAAGACGAAGTTAGCGCCGACAACATTTCTGCCTCCACTGGACTTCGTCTTGATGATGTCGCCGCAGCTCCCGGGATGGACGGAGGTAGCCAGAGTGGCGCCGAGGCAGTCCGGCGGGCGAGCGAACGAGGATCAGACTGCCGGATCCTCCATCGCTCGCTCTTTCGTCCGCCCGGACCGCCTCGGCGCCGCTCTGGAGGTCCGGCCACGCCCAGCCGCTGCGGCGATGTCATCAAGACAAAGTGGCTTGGAGGCGAAGTGCTTTTCAGTGCTTTTCTATGCATCTGGCATTTAGGTAGATAGCTGGATGTCCTAAACGCCAGTCGCTCAGAAAAGCACTGAAAAGCAGCTGCTGTTGGGGACTGCAGAGTGCGAGCCGGCGGAGCGCGCTCAGGAAGGCGGGGAATGGGATCACATGTGCTGGAGGCTGAGTCCCATTCCCCGCCTTCCTGATGACGTCACCAGCCTCACCAGCCATAAACCTCACCGCACGTCACTGTGACCCTCATAATTTGCTTTTGGGGTGGGGAACAGAAGGAGGGGAGAGGAAAGAAGCAGGAAGCAAGAGGGCATCGAGCCATCAGGAAAAGGAACGGTGCAGAAAAGTACCCCAGCTCCATAGGTGAAACCCCCAGCCTCGGGGTCTTCCCTGGCTTGTCTGGCAGGGTGGCTTCTTTCCTGTTTGCAGGGGTTTGTGGGAAGTATTCCCCATTTAGCCTTGGGAGAAAAGTTTAGTTTAGTTTAGTTTTATTGGATTTATATGCCGCCCTTCTCCCAAAGGACTCAGGGTGGCGTACAACGTTAAAAAACACATATCACAAAAGTTAAAAGGAAATTAGATAAATATCCAAAAAAAACAAACCCAATTAATATGATAATAACACTTAAAAAATTAGATAAAATTAACAGGCCAGGCCGGCTTGCTGGAAAAGCCAACTTTTTAGGGCGCGTCGGAAGGACCGGAGGTCAGGGATTATGTGAAGCTCCAGGGGCAGCTCATTCCAGAGGGAAGGCGCTCCCACAGAGAAGGCTCTCCCCTGGGGGTCACCAGCCGATACTGTCTGGCCGACGGCACCCCAAGGAGGCAAACTCTGTTGGATCGTACTGGACGGTGGGAGGCTACTGAAGTGCATACTTGCTCCTGACCTTTTTCCATTTAGCGGTAGCTTTCAAAGCGAGCAAGAGCGTGCTTCTTTTCTCTCGAGGCTGAATGGGGAATCCTTCCCGCCAACCCCTGCAAACAGGAAGGAAGCCACCCCCACTCCCAGACAAGCCAGGAAAGAACCTGAGGAGGTGCTAAAAAGCTGGTGAATCAACCCTGCCAAAGTTTTTTTAAAAGGTTCTGACAATCACACAACATTGTCACACCTGATCGTCAGAACCTTTTTTTACTACCGGTTCAGGAGAATCATAGAATTGTTTGCTAGCAGTTTGGGAAAACCAGTCCATTTCGGGGGAACCAGGCAGCATTTCACCCTGCTTTCCCCCCATGGATAAATCAATCATTTGTTTGGAAATGGGCGTTTAAGGCATGTATGTTTCCTGAAAATGTACACCCTCTGTGTGTATATACTTACCACTGCTGGTTAGCAGTGGGAGCTTTTAGATAATTGAGCTGGAGATAAAACCATTTACCAATTAAATTAATTAGAGAGTAATTAAAGGGAGTAGGTTCTGAGTAAATATACATTTGTAATCTAGGTTTGGAAATATTACATAGGCTATCTTTGTTTATGATTTTGACTGCGCCATAAGGTTGAGTTATCAACCATAAGCCGGGCCCAAGCCTGGATAAATGGGGAGGATTGGGGAAATTATTGGTGAATTACTTTGTAAAAAGTTTCATCAGAACTCTTTATGGCAAGATCTCAACATGATTCAGGAATGGATATCAACAGCAGACCCTCCAGGGTGAATGGTAGCCTGCAAGCTACTGGAGAAGAGCAAGGGCTAACTTTTAGTTTTCAAGAATCTTTACTTATGCTGCACAAATTGAACATGGAATGTTAGAAGCATTTCAAGAAACCCGAAAGTGTAAAAAGAGAAATGATTAGAGCTAACATAGACACCTATTTCAATTTGTTTTCCTAATCTGATTTTTGTGGTGCTGTTTTTGATAGGTTGGACTGTTTATCCCTTTGTGTAAAGACAGATGCAAAAAAATGAGTTAAATAGTTCTGCTTTCTCCCTGTTGCTTGTCACCTTCTTGCTACTTTCTCCCAGCAGCGGACCAATTGCTTCCTTAACCATTTTCTTGTGTTTAACATGTTGGAAGAAGCTTTTTTTGTAATTTTTTCTTTTGTGGCAAGCCTTTCTTCATTGTGAGCCTTAGCTTTCCTTACTTCATCTTTACAGGCCCGGGCTATTTGCTGATATTCTGCCTTACTTATGTCCCCCTCTTTCCACTTTTTATACTTAACTTTTTTGCCTTTCAATTTGTCAGAGAGTTCTTTATACAGCCATGCTGGGTTTTTTTGGGAGCTGTTATTTTTCTTCTTCATTGGTATTGTTCTAGACTGGGCTTTTGTAATTTCATTTTTCAAAATTTCCCAAGCTTCTTGAGTTGTTTTCCCCTTGAGGATTCTCATTCATGGAATTTTTCCCAAGCTCTCTCTAAGTTTATTGAAACTAGCTCTCTTAAAATCCAAGACTCTAGTTTGACTTTGTTCTACTACTTCTGTTTGCATAATGTTGAATTCCAATATTGCATGGTCACTTGCCCCCAGGGTTCCTATGGCTTCAACACCTTCTATCATTTCCTCTCTGTTAGTGAGAATTAAGTCCAATATGGCCGATCCCCTTGTTCCCTTCTCTACTTTTTGGGAAACAAAGTTGTCTGCTAGGTTTGTTAGGAACCTGCTGGATCTTCCACTTGGTGCAGAGTTTGTTTCCCAGTTGATGTCAGGATAGTTAAAATCCCCCATTACTATTGTGATGTGCTTCCTACATACCTTAGTTAGCTGAGTTATGTATGTATTTGTTATTGTACTGTCAGAATGAAGTGCTCCTTCCTTCCAAAAAAAGGTGTGTGTGTGTTGCACTAGTAAACTAAAGAGAATAGTAGAGAATAGTAAGATTGTTATTGTTATGTAACTAATTAAGAAATATAGAAATGATAGTATATTGTTAATGATAGAAAAATTTAAAAGAAATGTTCTCTATGCTTAAATTGAATTAGAGGATGTATGCTGTTTATAGCAAAATATACCAATGGACAAATGAAAATTTGGTGTAACTTTGAATGGGCAATTGAAGATATTATTTATGTATTAAGAAAAAAACCTCTAAAGATAGAAAATAATGGAAGAGAATAATTTGGTTGAAAGTGAAAGCAAAACTATGGTGTAAAAAGGACTATGTAATTGAGAGGGTGTAAAAGAAAAGACCCAGACAACTCTTTGTTCCCATAATATGTATAATTTGTATTGCAAAATAAAAAAACCTTGGAAAAATTTGTCATCCCAAGAGGTTACTTAACTTTTTAACATGTGTTCATGGTCTCTCTTTTGTCAACAGAAAAGGCAATGGAGATGGACTGATGAGTCTGCCGTCAGTTACAGTATGTGGAGGGCAGGCGAGCCAAATAACGTATATGAGAAGGAGCACTGTGTGGAGCTGACATATGATACTAGTAAGCCAACACTTCTTACCTAGTGGTTCTTGATGAACCATGTTTTCAAGCCAGAGCAATCAGGAAAACAAGGTTTTATTCGTTTAACTTTGAGTTATCCCGTAAGTCAGAGGTATGGAGCTCAAATATTTCATGGAGTTTCCCATAATTAGCTTTTCATGAAGGTAAAGCTGGGTAACTATTCTCCAGATATAATTTAATCTTTCCAAAACTGGTACCCACCAGATGCATCAGAGTATAACCTTCCAACATCTACGGAATACTGAGAGTGAATTTCAAGCAAACCTGGAAAGCAGCAGAATGGAGAAGACTAGAAAAAGTTCCCCTCCCTTGCTCTCCTTTTCCCTCCCCTCCCCTCCTATTCCCTGAATCCTAGATCTCTTTCTGTGATGAACTTTACAATGACAATCCATTTTTGAGGAGTAGAGGGAGGGCCACTCAATAACTGTGTTCAGTTCTCCATTTATTCTCCAGAGGTTAACATTTCCTTTGCTTTTCGTGGGAAATTCCATTGGAGCCAGTGGAAATTTCCCATGCAATATAAAGAATGGCAATATTCTCCAGACTGCTGTTGAAGGAATTAAGAAGTAACTTCTCTCTTATCTTTGGCGTTTTAGGTTTTAGAAAGTGGAACGATCTGTTCTGTGACAGGTTGAATGCCTACATCTGTAAGTACCAGCTATAGAGCCATCTGGACAACAGCAGCTGGGATGCAACTAGAATCAGCTAGAAAATACCTGCAGATTTGATTGACACCCTGTTGATTTTACTGCCTCTGAATCATTCAGAATGAAAGATCAGTTCTTCTCCCTTCCTATCCACATTTCCTCTTAGAATAGACAACTTCACCATGATGCTCTTCTCCTGACTTTTCTCTGTAGAAAATTCAATATGAATAAATTTTATGCAACACATATATACTACATCTCTGGGTGTATTTCTATCATTCAAGAGGGATGGCAACATTGGGTGGGGTGGGGTGGAAGCAGTTGTACTGGTTGCATCGAATCCAAGAGTTGAGAGGGAACAAACTATTCCAGTAGAGGGTTGTTTTATTACAACGGTCGCGGGGAGGGGGGGATGCGAGGACAAGAGAAGATCACAAGGTCGGTTGGGAGACCGTGGCTGCTGGCTATGCCCGGTCGTTTGTACCAACCCCCGCAACCTAGGTGGTCGGGATCTACAGAGACAGGGCCTGCGGCTGATGCTTTGCAATGCAAGGTCCGTGACCAACAAGGCCCCCCTCATTAATGAGTTGATCTCTGAGGGGGAGCTAGACCTTGCAGGAATAACAGAGACCTGGTTGGGTCACGAGGGTGGTTTGCCCCTCGTGGAAATGTGCCCACCAGGTTTCCATGCATTTCATCAGCCTCGGGCCCTGGGTAAGGGTGGCGGGGTGGCGGTAGTTATACGGGATGGTCTAGAGCCGAGGGAGTTCACTGTTTCTCAGATACTCGGGTGTGAGTCACTTGGTATGAAATGGGGCCCAGGGAGGCAGTGGGGTTTGCTGATTGTATACTTGGCTCCTCGCTATACGTCAGCAGCCCTGCCCGAGCTCCTCGAGCTGATCTCGGAGACGGCAGTGGAGATCCCCAAACTTTTGGTTATGGGGGATTTCAACCTGCCGTCGACGGGAGCAGCATCCGAGGTGGCTCGGGAGTTCATGGCTTCCATGACAGCCATGGGCCTGACCCAACTAATTCAGGGCCCCACACATGAAGGTGGCCACACACTGGACCTTGTTTTTGTATCTGAGCAGTGGACGAGTGATCTGGGAATAGGGGACTTAGACATTACTCCCCTGTCATGGTCAGATCACTCTTGTCTCCGGCTAGACTTCCCTGGCGCTACCCTCCACCGCGAGGAGACGGAACCAGTTTGTCCAAGCTGGTACCGCCCCAAGCATCTGATGGAACCAGTTAGGTTCCAGTCGGAGCTTGGGCCACTACCTGTAGCCCTGACCCGCGCTCGGTCGGAGGACCTAGTGGCCGCCTGGAATAGGGCGACGGCTGGGGCCTTGGACCAGGTTGCGCCTTTGCGACCTCTCCTACGGCAGCGACCCACCCGGGCTCCTTGGTATACCAAGGAGCTGAGGGTGATGAAGCGCCAGAGGAGACGTCTAGAGAGCAGGTGGAGGTCCTCACGCTCCGAGTCTGACCGAACACAGGTAAGAGCCTATTTACGGACTTACCTTGTGGCATTGAGAGCGGCCAAACGTAGACATTGTGCCGCTCTTATTGCGTCTGCAGATAACCACCCTGCCGCCCTGTTTAGGGTCACCCACTCCCTCTTGGTGCAAGAGACGCGGGGGGCACCCTTACAGAGTAGAGCAGAGGAGTTTGGAGAATATCTGCAGAACAAAGTCGCTCAGATCCGGAGTGGATGGGCCCCCTCCAGTAGTCTGGACGGGCCGTCAACAGCGAGTCTTGTGAGTCCACTCTGGGAGGAGTTTGACTCTGTTGCCCCCGAGGATTTAGACAGGTTGCGTGGAAGGCTGCGACCCACCACATGTTCATTGGACCCGTGTCCCTCCTGGCTGGTACTGGCATCCTGGGAGGTGACACGAGGCTGGCTTCTGGGCCTGGTGAACGCCTCGTTGGGTGAGGGATCCTTACCTACCGTCTTGAAAGAGGCGGTGGTGAGGCCCTTACTCAAGAGGCCTTCACTCGACCCAATGGAGCTAGCTAATTATCGTCCAGTCTCCAACCTCCCTTTTTTGGCGAAGGTTGTTGAGAATGTGGTGGCGCAGCAGTTTCCGCGTCACCTCGATGAATCCGATTATCTAGACCCACGCCAGTCCGGCTTCCGGCCCGGGCACAGCACTGAGACAGCCTTGGTCGCGTTGGTTGATGATCTCTGGAGGGCCAGAGATAGAGGTTGTTCCTCTATCCTGGTCCTATTAGATCTCTCGGCGGCTTTTGATACCATCGACCATGGTATCCTTCTGCGCCGGCTGGAGGGGATGGGAGTCGGAGGCACCGTGTTACGGTGGTTCGACTCTTACCTCTCCGGCCGGATGCAATATGTGTTGACAGGGGGGCAGAGATCGACCCCGAGGCCACTCTCTTGTGAGGTGCCGCAGGGGTCGGTTCTCTCGCCCCTTCTGTTCAATGCATACGTGAAGCCGCTGGGTGAGATCATCTGTGGTTTTGGGGTTGAATACCATCTGTACGCTGATGATACGCAGCTATACATTTCAACCCCAAACCACCCCAACGAGGCTGTCGCAGTGATGTCCCGGTGTCTGGAAGCCGTCGGGGTCTGGATGGGGGACAACAGACTCAAACTCAACCCCTCCAAGACTGAGTGGCTGTGGCTTCCGGCACCTCGGTTCAGCCAGCTGACTCCATCGCTGGCCATAGGGGACGAGCTACTGCCCCCTGTGGAATGGGCGCGCAATTTGGGCGTCCTCCTAGATGCCCGGCTGTCAATGGATGACCATGTGGCAGCCGTGGCAAGGGGGGCGTTCCACCAGGTTCGCCTGGTGCGCCAATTGCGCCCCCTACTGGACCGGGATGCCCTACGCACAGTCACTCATGCGCTGGTGACGTCTCGCCTAGATTACTGTAATGCTCTCTACATGGGGCTTCCCTTGGGACGCGCCCGGAGACTGCAGTTAGTCCAGAACGCGGCCGCGCGGGTTATCATGGGGAGGTCTAGATACTCCCACGTAACACCACTCCTGCGCGAGCTGCACTGGCTACCTGTGGTTTTTCGGGTGCGTTTCAAGGTCCTGATTACTATCTTTAAAGCGCTCCATGGCTCAGGACCTAGTTACTTACGGGATCGCATCCTCCCACATACATCCCTGCGGCCAATCCGCTCTCACAGGGAGGGCCTTCTCCAAGTGCCGTCCACTAGGCAATGCCAGCGGGCGGCGCCAAGGAGTAGAGCCTTCTCTGTGATGGGCCCAACCCTCTGGAATGACCTCCCCCCCGACATTAGAACCACCTCGGACTTCCGCTCCTTCTGACAAAAATTGAAGACTCACCTGTTCCGACTAGCTGGCCTGGCATGATTATAAATGTTACATCTATGAACTCCTGGTAGTATATTCTCATCTGGTTATTTTAAGGGTAATGTTTTAGTTTTAATTGTTTTTAGGGCTTTTAGCCTCATATTTATTCTTCTGTACAGTACTCTTAATTTTAACCTCCTCCACATACATACATATATTTATAGTTCTATTTATATTTGTATTTTATCTGTGATTTATTGTGGACTGTACACCGCCCCGAGTCCCTTTTTGGGAGAGGGGGCGGTTTAGAAATGTGAATAAATAAATAAATAAATAACAAATAAATTTCATCCCAGTGTTTCAGGAGAAAGGAATAAAAGGAATGAATGGAAGAGAAGGGAGAAAACACATGTTGGTCCCCAGGGGCATCATAGCAGAAGGGTATCCAAAAAAATATCAAGATGGCAATCATGTCTTAAATTGAAGTACCAACCCCCGCTTTTAATGCATCCTTTTGAGCACACAGCTGCCCTCTTGACTGCTATAATTTGCCTGCAGATGCCCCTTTTTGCCTAGATTGCCTGATATTTTTTTCCTTATACATGGTACTACGAAGACACAGGATTCCAAGATAGACATGCAGTGAAAGGTAAAAAGATTAATTTGCAACACTGCTGATGTCTATAGGTTTTCAATAAAAGATTGGATAACCATGTCAGAGTTTGTTGCATAAATTCAAATCCAGAAGCACACACAGATAACTGATGCAGCAGGATTCATTTACTTCTTTATGTAAATTATACAATACCAACAGGTGGTTCTTCCAAGTAAACACAAGGCAGGAGAGTCACAGGCAAACACAAGCAGTTAGTTTCATTTCAGCAAACAAGCCCAGACAGACTGCTAGTTTACTTCTCAGAGCAGCAGACTTTCTTAAGTTTCTGTTTCAATTCTATGCACAGACTCATATCTGTTTAAGTTCCCATTGGCTGACTTATTTGCTATGCCTATTCATTGGCTGACCTTGTTCCCATGTCTCTCCCAGTCATGAATATTCTAACAAACCATTTGTCCAGGATGGTACAAGGACTTCTGCCTTGGGCAGGGTGTTGGACTAAAAGACCTCTAAGGTCCCTTCCATCCTTATGATTCTGTGATTCTAACTTATATGAAAGGCAATGTCAGAATCAGGTCACCTCCTAGAAAATTTGTTCATTTCTCAACAATTTTTAAAGAAGATTTTGGATATCCATTTATCTGATCAGTGTAGGGTTTCCTGCCTTAGCAGGGGGTTGGACTAGAAGACCTTCAAAGTCCCTTCCAACTCTGTTGTTCTGTTCTGTTCTATTCTATTCTGTTCATTTCTCAACAATTTCTCTTTAATTCTAACTCTGAGTTTTTGGAAAACTTTTAGGATTGACTTCAAACTTTGGCACTTAATATATTTCAAGGACAAATGAGAAGCAGAGTGCCAGAAGCAGAGTGCCATGTGGCTAATAGATTAGCTGCTTTGTTTTGAAAAAAGGTTCAATTCATTCTATTAATTGTCCTTGCAGGACAAGCTCAATTAGGTTACAAAAAAATTAGCATGCCATAGAAAGAGTGACCTATAGTGGTAGCATTACAGGGGTTAGTCCCATTGGGGACTAGCCTGAACTTGATTTATCCTGAAAAACTAAACAAAATCTGGCCTGATTAGGAAGGTCCATTAATTTGGGAAGTCAAAAATCGAGAAAGAAAATAAATAGCAAATTACTTCTGAAATGTTTTTGGAAAAGTATATGGACTTGTTCATATAGTCCCAAGGAGTAAAGCATCACTTGAGGAAGCCATTATCATAAATCATTCTCTCCATACCAGTTCAGTCTGGGAAAAAAACAGATTTTCTCTGCACATCTGCTGTCCTTGCTGCATGGAACATCTCCACTGGCTCCATGGAATTTTTCATGAAAAGCAAAGGGAGCATTGGTTTCTGGGGAACAAAAGGTGAACTGAAGATGATTTGGATAAAAACAGAGTTGACAGTGGTAAAATGAAGTGCTGACAAGGAAATACCAGCTATTCATAATTCCTCTCCAGACAGAATTCCAGTCCAGACAAGTGCTCCAGATAGTTTCTCTTACTTCTTATGGGGAGATCATAAACTGTGGTCTCTCGGAAAGATTAGAGTTCTTGGAGATGAGGAATAACTATATCACTCAATCAACAATCTGTACTTTTAATGACACTGACTTCCTCTTCTAATCATTTTCACAAATGGTTTGTTAACCGTTTTTCAGCTATTAGGAATCTTTGCATCAACAGGGTGAAGGTCCTTAAATTCTTAATCAAATAAGTGTTAAATCTTACAGAGAACATACAACATATTTGAATAAACAGCAAAAGTGTGATTACTACTTTGATTTTGGAAAGTTTCAAGTGAACTAAGAGTCCAGATAAATCAGAATAGAACTGTAAGGGACCTTGGAAGTCATCTAGTCCAGCACCCTACTCAAGCAGGAGCTCCTACACCATTTCAGACAAGTGACTGTCCAGTCTCTTCTTAAAAACCTCCAATGATGAGACTTTACTCATTCATTATTCATACAAGCCATGTATGTATGTATGTACGTATGTCAAATACCACTCATTCATCACGAAATCTCCAGAACCTAAAACCTACAAATTTGAAATTTGGCACATATGTTTCTCTTGGCTTTTAGGTGCTCCCTAAGGAAGGGTTTTTCAAAATGACCATCTGATCATTAGTATTTCTTACACAGTAATTAACATGTTCTGATGCTAAGCAGTTCTGCTCTCCCTCCCCACCTGAAAAGAACTCTGTTCCAACTGCCAGTTGCTGCACATTCCATTACCTCAGTTCAAACTGGCAGGCATTCCACTCCTTCATTCAGGAGCAGTCTGGGGCTCCTTACAGTACTACACTTCGACACCTCACTGAAATGTCTACACCTTCCACCTATGGAACTGCTTCCGGACTCAAGGTGGCAAGAGCAATATTCCCTTATGTGTTTCAATTGACCCCACTGAGCCAAGAGATTGAACCTGAGTGAAGCGGATTTCTCCTGCATTGCCTAATCACATCGCGAAGCACGGGTATAAAGCTAATAAAGTATATATATACATAGAGAAAGTAGATTCCCAAGAGGCATCCAAGCCATAAAGCAAAACACCTATTTCTAAAGAAACATTTCATTCATCCATGGATGAAGACCAGGTACATAGCTATTATTAAATGAATGGGAAGAGAATTTCAAAAACTCCTGAAAATGTAAGGCCGTATAAGTCTCCATTCAGTCGGTGTCTATCATCCAAACCCAGAAGAAAATGTTTCATACATGGCTAAATGGGATCTTTGGAATCCTAAGTTCTTCCAGAAGAGGGAAAACTTTAGGTAATTTGTGGCCAGGCTGAGGTTTTTCGGTGCCTCCTGATATATCTCCTTTAAGAAATATGCTACAGTGGTAGACATGTGATAAAGCAAAGACATTTTGGAATAAGATTCATATTTTAATGCAGAAATTTCTTAAAACAAAGTTAAAGTTGAAAGCAGAAACTTTTCTTTTGCCTTTAGTAAAAAAAAAAAAGACAGAGAAAAAATTTGAAACTTTGATCTTATATATGTTAACAGCAGTGAGACTACTGTATGCAGAAAAATGGAAGGACATTTTGATTCCCACCACGGACGAATGGCTGCAGAAGCTGATGGAGTTGGCTGAAATAGCTAAATTGACCATTTTGATTTAAAAAAAAGAATAGCTACAGAATAGTAGCTGTAGCTAAAAGAATAGAAATTTTTTTCCACATAGAGACCGCTTCTGAACTTTGTGCTTGAGGTGGGAAAAAAATGAAACTGTGATTTTGAGTTTTACCAATTGGATTGATGGATGCTTATACAAATGGCTAGTTGATATTGTTATGAAAAAGCAAAACGTTGTGGTTTGATTTTAATGCTTTATTGAACTGCAACAGAGGGAATTTTGAAGTCAACATTTTTATCATTTTCCCAGCCCTTTCTCACTTCTCTTCCCCTTCCCACCCTATGCCTTCCTATTTTGTATTTTGTATCTTATCTTATAATCTAATAAAATGTTTTTTCAAAAAGAAAGAAATATGCTACAGGTAGTTCTCAACTTGTAACCATTTGTTTTAGTGATCATTCAAAGTTACGATAGCACTGAAAACAGTGACTTATGATCAGTGGTGAAATCCAAAAATTTTCCCTAGCACCTATTGCTGGGTGTGGATTGGTGGTCATGTGACCGGATGGACATGGCCAACTTGTAAAATGTTGTGAAACTCAATTAACAACGCTCTTGCACAATTGTGGTCATAAGTTTTCTTTCTTTCTCTTTCTTTCTCTTCCTTCCTTCCTTTCTTTCTCTTCCTTTCTCTCTCCTTCTCTCTCTTCGATGTTTTTCTCTCTCTTTTCACTCTCTCTCATTCTCTCCCTCCAGCTCTTTCATTTCTCTCTCTCTTTCCCTTCTCTCTCTCTCTGATTTGTTTCCCTCTCTTTTTCTTCTCTGTCATTCTCTCCTGTTTTTTGGCTGTTTTTCAGGCTGTTTTGGGGCAGTTTTCTAACACTCTGGTGCCTGTGAAGACCAGGTGGCCAGTGCACATGTGAGCACCGGAAACCAGAAAAGAAGTGAGCAATGGTGCATGTGTCCACAGAGAAGGCTCTGCATGCCATCTCCGGCACACGTGCCATAGGTTCAGTGGTGGGTTCCAACCGGTTTGCACCGGATCACGCGAACCGGTTCCAGACCGAACCCGGAAGTAACCGAACCCGGAAGTAACCGGCACCGGCCCTGTCGCTCGCCGTTAAGGCTAGCTCGCTCCCCCGCCCATCGCAGCTCGCTCGCTCCCCCGCCCGTCGCAACTCGCTCGCTCCCCCGCCCGTCCGCACTAGTCTAGCCCAGCCCACCGATCACTGATTGGCTGGAGACTCCAGCCTGGAGTCCAGCCAATCAGTGCTCGAGGCGGCCTGTTTAAAAACGTGGCGCCAACGGCCAAAAGTCCTCTTTTGAAAAGAGTCTTTCTCTTTTGGAGATTTCTCTTTTCAAAAGAGTCTTTGCAAGTTGCGATAGAGCAAACGGTTATCTGGAGTTTCGTTTCTTCTTCCATTCGCCTTCCAGGAGCTGCTTCCCTCAGGTAAGCAACTAAGGCGGGGCGGCAGGAGGCGGGCGGGCGGCGGCGGGCGAGTTTTGCGATGAAAGGCCTTTTTCAGGCCCGATAGAAGCCGCGGCCTCGTGCAGGCGCACGAGGCGGTGGGAGGGAGGCAGCTGCACTCGGGAGGCAGGCGGGCGTCGGGGGGGGGCGAGCGGCGGCGTGACAACCTAGTTTTGCTTGGGAGGCAGGCGGGCGGCGGGGGGGGCGAGTGGCGGGGGGGCACACGGCGGAAGGCGGGCAGGCGGCGGAGGCCTAACGCTTGAGCCATGGGCTCGCGTAGGCCACGCGGCCGAGGGCGGGCGGGGCGGCCTAACTTGCGCGAGCCATGGGCTCACGTAGGCGATCTGGCCGAAGGCGGGCGGGCGGCGGCGGCGGCGGCGGCCTAGTTGTGCACGGGAAGGCCTTTGGCCTTCCCTCGCAAAAGCCGGGACCTCGTGTGGCCGATCTGGCCGAAGGCGGGCGGGCGGCGGTGGCCGCGGCCTTTCCTCACGAAAGCCGCGGCCTTGCATAGGCCACGCGGCCGCAGGCGGGCGGGGCGGCCTAACTTGCGCGAGCCATGGGCTCGCGTAGGCGATCTGGCCGAAGGCGGGCGGCGGCGGCCTAGTTTTGCGCAGGAAGGCCTTTGGCCTTCCCTCGCAAAAGCCGGGACCTTGCGTGGCCGATCTGGCCGAAGGCGGGCGAGCGGCGGTGGCGGTGGCCTTTCCTCAGGAAAGCCGCGGCCTCGCGTGGCCGATCTGGCCGAAGGCGGGCGAGCGGCGGCGGCGGCGGCGGCCTCGCATACGCCCCGCGGCCAAAAGCCCCCCCCCGTTCTCCAGCCTCGCCTGGCTAGCTAGCTAAGCCTGCCAGGCGATGTCTTTACTAAACTTTACTCTATTTCTTCTCCAGGTGTCTTACCTTTCCTGCTGCCAGCCAGTCTCGCCATCCATCGCATCGGAGTCCGGAGTCTGATCCATCGCATCGGAGTGCTGCTGATTCTGCCTGCTGGTAAGTGACCTGGTTTTTTTTTCTTTTTTTTTAAATGTATTTTAAAATATATTTTATTTAAGAATTGTTTTAAAATAGTTTTACTTAAAAGTATTTAGCATAGAATATTTTAAAATGGTCTACTTCAATTTATTGTGTGTGGATCTTTTTTTAAATTCTCTTAGACTATTTAAAAAAAGAATCTTTCCCCAATAAATTAAAGTAAACAATTTAAAAATATTATATACTCAATGCTTTAAAATGTATTGTGCATAGATTTTTTAAAAATAGTTTTATTGCAATTTTTGGTGTATGGAATATTTTTTAAATGGTTCCCTTTTAATTGTATGTGGCAGATCCTTTTTTTAAATTGTCTTAGACTATTTAAAAAAAGAATCTTTCCCCAATAAATTAAAGTAAACAATTTAAAAATATTATATACTCAATGCTTTAAAATGTATTGTGCATAGATTTTTTAAAAATAGTTTTATTGCAATTTTTGGTGTATGGAATATTTTTTAAATGGTTCCCTTTTAATTGTATGTGGCAGATCCTTTTTTTAAATTGTCTTAGACTATTTAAAAAAAGAATCTTTCCCCAATAAATTAAAGTAAACAATTTAAAAATATTATATACTCAATGCTTTAAAATGTATTGTGCATAGATTTTTTAAAAATAGTTTTATTGCAATTTTTGGTGTATGGAATATTTTTTAAATGGTTCCCTTTTAATTGTATGTGGCAGATCCTTTTTTTAAATTGTCTTAGACTATTTAAAAAAAGAATCTTTCCCCAATAAATTAAAGTAAACAATTTAAAAATATTATATACTCAATGCTTTAAAATGTATTGTGCATAGATTTTTTAAAAATAGTTTTATTGCAATTTTTGGTGTATGGAATATTTTTTAAATGGTTCCCTTTTAATTGTATGTGGAATAGTTTGAAATGGTTAAAATCTAAAACATTGCTCGTGAAATAACAGTAACAGTATAACTTAAAATAGTTACAGTATAAGTTATTGCTGGTGGAATTATGGTAACAGTATACCTTGGCTGATACACTACCTTGCAGTATAAATTTTTGCTGGTGGAATACTTAACAAAAGATTTTTTTTATTTATAGATATTTTTTTCTAATTATTTTTTGGGAATTTTTATTTTTTATTGTTTATAAGTTGAAATTACTGTAATAATTTATTTATTTGTTTGGAGTTTTTCCAAATGTTTTCTTTGTGATGCACTATGTTGGAGTTTTTCCAAATGTTTTCTTTGTGATGCACTATGTTGGAGTTTTTCCAAATGTTTTCTTTGTGATGCACTATGTTGCTTAAAAGTGTTCAGACCAGGTTTATGTGCCTCAAAGTGGCTGCTTTTCTATGGGCAGGCCAGGTGCAAGGCAGATTTAGTGTGTTTCACCCTCCTTGTTAGGTAATTCTGAGGTGGTTGATGGCTCTGTGAGCTTCATGGCACTGTCCTTTATAATTTCCCACAATGTCTTGATAATATTTATTCCAGTGGCTTTGTCTTTCCTGTCCTTAGGGTTAGGGAAAAAATAGCTGGTTTCATTTGCAGTCTTTTTTTGGGGGGGGGATATTATTTTTTGGATTTTCCTGGCACTGTCATAGTTTGTATGGGTGTGGGTGTGTAATGCTGCGAGAGTAGGCTTAATTATTGTTTTCTTTCATACTTTTTTCTGTTTCCGTTAATTAGCAATTGCTAAAACAAATCCCATGTGACAAAGTATTCTAAGACTTCTTGATTTTAATTGTCAATTTATTTATTCCTGCACATTGTAATATTTATTCATTTTCATAACTCTGTTTTTCCACTGTTGTGCAAACACAATTCCAGCAGCTGCTAACATGTGTAAAATTAAATATATATTGTACTCCCTTTCAAATAGCCAACAAAATATTTCTGGTTTTAATTCCATATCTTGCTTTACCATTGCTTCTAACCACTAACTTCTGAATAGCTACTTGCATATATTCTTGTTTTTTGGAACTGAGAACTAAATCTACCTATGACATTCATTCTTGAACTGAAGACTATATCTTTCCTGTTTCTCATCCTTCCTGAAAAGACTATACATTGTTGGTTGAAAGCAGAGGTCCCTTCTGTTACCTGTAGTCCTCAGCTTACAACCCTCAGTCCAATATTGTTTTATTTCTTTGGCAGGCAGTTAGTATTACTTATTATAATGAAGAGGCAACAGAGTTTGACTGCTTTCTTCTCCAAAAAACCAAGAGTTGAGGAATCAGCTGATCCAAAACAGGCACCACCAGCAGCGCCAGCACCAGCGCCAGCACCACCAGCAGCGCCAGCGCCACCAGCAGCACCAGCGCCACCAGCACCAGCGCCACCAGCAGCGCCGCCAGCACCACCAGCAGCGCCAGCGCCACCAGCAGCACCAGCGCCAGCAGCACCAGCGCCAGCACCACCAGCACGACCACTACCACCAGTTGAGGTCGGCGAAAGCAGCAAGTCCATCGACTCCACTGTAGTTCTACAACTTCCTGATTGCTGGAATTTGCAGCAATACAGTAACTTCAAGGACAAGTATGATGGACTGGCAGTATCCGACAAGAAGCTGGGTTGTGAGTACTGTGCAAAACCCATGTTCTCGTTAGAGCAAGGTATTCATGTTTCCAAAGAGTGGAAACATTTCCAGGTGGCACCAGCAGGGAAAAGCAAGGATGTTCAACAAGCATCACTCCGAAAAAAATTAAAGGAATATTTTCAATCAAAAGCCCACCTTATTTGCGTGGAGACCAGTAAGCAACGGGAGCAGGAGGCTTTGACCAAATCCGTGGATAAGTCAACTGAGAAACATTTATCCACTACTTGCACAATATTTACCGTTTACGATCTGGCGCAAAGATGTAATCCCTTCTCAGACATCGAAGCGCAAGTAAATTTGCTCAATACAGTTGGAGTGGATGTGGGAGTTGGCTTGCATTCACGGAGATCTGCAATGAAAATCGTTGAATTCATTGCAAACCAAATCAAGACCACCGTGTTTTCAAGGATTATTGCAAATAATCGAAAGGTGTGTCTAATTATTATTTTTTTATTAAAAGAGTTTTGTAATGTAATTGTGATGTAATTTAACATCTATAACTCTTAATATAAATTTCTCCTAGCATAACAATGTTTCATTAATCCCATCTTATAATTTATTCATACATATATATTGCCCCACCCTCCACCCTAAAAAGGTAGCATCTAGACACCCGCATCTCCAACATTTTGGTTGAACATTTGGGTACATGCATGATAATTTTTTAGGATCTAAATACCATCTGTAAAACATTTTATAAAAATTCTCCCTTAAATTCTGTGACTGTGTAAATTTAACATTCTGAACCCATATTTTTTCCCACGTTTCCAACATAACCACTTCACCAAAATTCTGAGCCCATTTAATCATACAATCCTTAACCAATTCACTTTCTGAGTCTCTTTCTAACAGTACATTATATATTCTTTTAACTTGTTTTGGACCAGTCTCTTTTATCTGCTTAATCAGTTCCACTTCTTTATCCATAAAACCGACCCTGCGATCTTCTTCCCATCTCTTCTGTAGGTGTGTCTAATTATTGATGAAGCCTCAACACTTTCAATGAGAGCAGTGCTGATAGTTTTCGTTAAAGTTGAGGATCCAGAGTGCCCAGCAACCATCTTCGTTGAGCTTCTGGAATTACAGAGACAAGATGCAGAGACCATATTTTCTGCAGCAATGGAAAGCTTGCATAGAGTTGGATTTACCACCGGATATCTACGCAAGAATTTAATCGCTTTCTGCTCCGATGGTGCCAACGTTATGCTTGGAAGAAAATCTGGAGTCAGCTCCAGAATAGCTCAAGAGTTCCCAAACATCATCATCTGGCACTGCCTGAACCACCGCCTGCAACTTGTGCTGGATGATGCAATAAGAGAAGTGAAGCAGATCAATCATTTCAAGATCTTCCTGGATAAAGTGCACACCACCTTCCACAAATCCTGCAAGAGCCAGAATGACCTCTTCCAAATCTCTGAACAATTGGGAATAGAAATTGTGAAGATTGGCAGAGTTTTGGGACCAAGATGGGCTGCCTGTAGTTTAAGGGCAACCATGGCTGTGTGGCGTGCTTATCCAGCGCTACATCAGTTTTTTCAGGGAAATGAAAGGTTCCCGGGCATGGCTTCCCGTTTCGAAAATTTACACTTTTTGCAGGATTTGGCCCTTATGATCGACATCCTAAGTGAACTTTCAAGTCTGTCAGATACTCTACAGGGGAGAGAGACAAATATCTTCCAAGCTGAAAAGTTAGTATTGCGAACAATCGATTCTTTTGAAGTGCTTAGACAGAAAAAGGGCACATATGAAAACAAAGTTGTGGAATTGCTAAAAACAGAAGCCTTCCAAAACATCAAGTTAGCTCCAAATCACCGATTTGTTGCCCTTCCTCGTGCAATACTTGTGGAAAGCATCATCACCAATTTAAAGAAAAGGCTGATGGATTGCGACCATCTAAGAACAGGTAGCCTATTGCCAGCAGCAAACAAATTGCACTTTATCACTTATCTGGAGCCAGATTACTGGCACATTGAAGATGTAGTCGTTCCATGGGCTGATGCAGAGCAAGCATTGGATGCATTTGGCACTATTTTTAATCATAACATTAATGTGAACGACTACAGAGATTTTTTGGAAAATGTGAAGAAAAATCCACAGAAGTACAAAATTCCTGGCAATATCCGGAAAGCTAGAGATATTGTCAGGACAATTGCTGTTAGTTCAGCAGAGGCGGAAAGGGGGTTCTCAAAAATGAACCTCATATGTTCGGAACAAAGAACACGCCTAACTGTACAAAACATAAGTAATCTGATGGTGATAAGTGTTGTTGGCATACCTGTTGAGAGATGGGACCCAATTCCGACAGTGAAAGCTTGGCTCAGAGCGCACCACCACACAGCTGATGATCCATGGGTGAAGACGAAGAAAGCTGCAACAGAAGAATCTGGAAGCCTAAGGACACTATGGAGATATCAACAACCAGAAAAGCAATAAAACAAGTAAGTACTTGAGTGTATCTCTTTCATTGTGCTATTCTTATGTAAGGTGCAAGTGCAAGCAATTAAGGTCTTGCTTCCTGTGTCTTTCTTTATGCAGGTATCTTGGGCTTCCATTGAAAAGGTGGTGTGCAGAAGACGGGCAAGCTGGTCATCTCTCCTCTGTAAGTAGCTGGGTTTATTGCTGGCTGAGTGGTGTGGTCTGTGCTGTGTTCATGCTTGAGATGGTGAAGTGCAAGCAATTAAGGTCTTGCTTCCTGTGTCTTTCTTTATGCAGGTATCTTAGGCTTCCATTGAAAAGGTGGTGTGCAGAAGACGGGCAAGCTGGTCATCTCTCCTCTGTAAGTAGCTGGGTTTATTGCTGGCTGAGTGGTGTGGTCTGTGCTGTGTTCATGCTTGAGATGGTGAAGTGCAAGCAATTAAGGTCTTGCTTCCTGTGTCTTTCTTTATGCAGGTATCTTGGGCTTCCATTGAAAAGGTGGTGTGCAGAAGACGGGCAAGCTGGTCATCTCCCCTCTGTAAGTAGCTGGGTTTATTGCTGGCTGAGTGGTGTGGTCTGTGCTGTGTTCATGCTTGAGATGGTGAAGTGCAAGCAATTAAGGTCTTGCTTCCTGTGTCTTTCTTTATGCAGGTATCTTGGGCTTCCATTGAAAAGGTGGTGTGCAGAAGACGGGCAAGCTGGTCATCTCTCCTCTGTAAGTAGCTGAGTTTATTGCTGGCTGAGTGGTGTGGTCTGTGCTGTGTTCATGCTTGAGATGGTGAAGTGCAAGCAATTAAGGTCTTGCTTCCTGTGTCTTTCTTTATGCAGGTATCTTGGGCTTCCATTGAAAAGGTGGTGTGCAGAAGACGGGCAAGCTGGTCATCTCTCCTCTGTAAGTAGCTGAGTTTATTGCTGGCTGAGTGGTGTGGTCTGTGCTGTGTTCATGCTTGAGATGGTGAAGTGCAAGCAATTAAGGTCTTGCTTCCTGTGTCTTTCTTTATGCAGGTATCTTGGGCTTCCATTGAAAAGGTGGTGTGCAGAAGATGGGCAAGCTGGTCATCTCTCCTCTGTAAGTAGCTGAGTTTATTGCTGGCTGAGTGGTGTGGTCTGTGCTGTGTTCATGCTTGAGATGGTGAAGTGCAAGCAATTAAGGTCTTGCTTCCTGTGTCTTTCTTTATGCAGGTATCTTGGGCTTCCATTGAAAAGGTGGTGTGCAGAAGACGGGCAAGCTGGTCATCTCTCCTCTGTAAGTAGCTGGGTTTATTGCTGGCTGAGTGGTGTGGTCTGTGCTGTGTTCATGCTTGAGATGGTGAAGTGCAAGCAATTAAGGTCTTGCTTCCTGTGTCTTTCTTTATGCAGGTATCTTGGGCTTCCATTGAAAAGGTGGTGTGCAGAAGACGGGCAAGCTGGTCATCTCTCCTCTGTAAGTAGCTGAGTTTATTGCTGGCTGAGTGGTGTGGTCTGTGCTGTGTTCATGCTTGAGATGGTGAAGTGCAAGCAATTAAGGTCTTGCTTCCTGTGTCTTTCTTTATGCAGGTATCTTGGGCTTCCATTGAAAAGGTGGTGTGCAGAAGACGGGCAAGCTGGTCATCTCTCCTCTGTAAGTAGCTGGGTTTATTGCTGGCTGAGTGGTGTGGTCTGTGCTGTGTTCATGCTTGAGATGGTGAAGTGCAAGCCCTTCATGCTTCCTGTGTCTGTCTTTATGCAGGTTGTTGGAGCAAGATGGTGCAGAAGACGCAAAAAAGGACAGTAATTTTCCTTTTCTATTCTTTTGTGTGCTTGTTTCATCCTAATGCAGTGCATGCAATTAAGGTCTTGCTTTCTCTGTCTGTCTTTATGCAGGTTGTTGGAGCAAGGTGGTGCAGAAGACGCAAAAAAGGACAGTAATTTTCCTTTTCTATTCTTTTGTGTGCTTGTTTCATCCCAAACTGGCAATGAAAGAGTTCATTTCTGTGTGTTTTCTTTGTGCAGCCCATTCACTGGAGTCCGTGATACTGAAGACTGGCAAGAACAGTCATCCTCCTTCTGTAAGTAGCTCTTTTATTGTTTTTGTACTTATTTTAGTCTTATTGTAGTTCACCCATTGTGGCAAAGAATTCAGTGACATCATCTTGACCACTCCCACCAGGTCACATGGTCGGCAAGCCACTCCCACATGGTCACATGGTCGGCAAGCCACTCCCATATGGTCACATGGTCGGCAAGCCACTCCCACCAGGTCACATGGTCGGCAAGCCACTCCCACCAGGTCACATGGTCGGCAAGCCACTCCCACCAGGTCACATGGTCGGCAAGCCACTCCCACCAGGTCACATGGTCAGCAAGCCACTCCCACAAAGGAGGCCACACCCACAGAGTAGGTTCCAAAAAAATTTGAAACCCACCACTGCATAGGTTTGCCATCAAGACTCTAAAATATGCATTAAAAGGGGGGGGGTGCTTTAATTTAAGACATGATTGCCATCTTGATATTTTTTTGGATACCCTTCTGCTATGATGCCCCTGGGGACCAACATGTGTTTTCTCCCCTCTCTTCCATTCATTCCTTTTATTCCTTTCTCCTGAAACACTGGGATGAAACTCTTGGATTTGATGCAGCCAACACAATTGCTTCCATCCCACCCGACCCCACCCCATGTTGCCATCCATCTTGAATGACAGAAATGCACCCAGAAATGGAGAGGGGGGGGAAGGAGGGAGAGAGAGAGAGAGAATAGCATAAAATTTATTCATATTGCATTTTCTACTGAGAAAAGTCAGGAGAAGAGCATCATGGTGAAGTTGTCTATTCTAAGAGGAAATGTGGATAGGAAGGGAGAAGAACTGATCTTTCATTCTGAATGATTCAGAGGCAGTAAAATCAACAGGGTGTCAATCAAATCTGCAGGTATTTCGTAGCTGATTCTAGTTGCATCCCAGCCGCTGTTGTCCAGATAGCTCTACAGCTGGTACTTGCACATGTAGGCATTCAACCTGTCACAGAACAGATCGTTCCACTTTTTAAAACCTAAAACGCCAAAGATAAGAGATAAGTTCATAAGGTATTGCATGGGAAATTTCCACTGGCTCCAATGGAATTTCCCACGAAAAGCAAAGCAAATGTTAACTTCTGGAGAATAAATGGAGAACTGAACACAGTTATTGATATTCTCCCTCCTGCCACTTCCCAAGATGGATTTACAATTGTCATTGTAAAGTTCATCACAGAAAGAGATCTAGGATTCAGGGAAGAGGAGGGGAGGGGAGGGGAGGGAAAAGGAGAGCAGGGGAGGGGAACTTTTTCTAGTCTTCTCCATTCTGCTGCTTTCCAGGTTTGCTTGACATCCACTTTCAGTATTCCGTTGATGTTGGAAGGTTATACTCTGATGCATCTGGTGGGTACCAGTTTTGGAAAGATTAAATTATATCTGGAGAATAGTTACCCAGCTTTGCTTACCTGAAAAGCTAATTATGGAAAACTCCATGAAATATATGAGCTCCATTCCTCTGACTTACGGGATAACTCAAAGTTAAATGAACAAAACCTTGTTTTCCTGATGGCCCTGGCTTGAAAACATGGTTCATCAAGAACCACCAGGTAAGAAGTGTTGGCTTACTAGTATCATGTGTCAGCTCCACATAGTGCTCCTTCTCATATACGTTATTTGGCTCGCCTGCCCTCCACATACTGTAACTGAGGGCAGACTCATCAGCCCATCTCCATCGCCTTTTCTGTTGGCAAAAGACAGACCGTGAACACATGATAAGAAGTTAAGTAACCTCTTGGGATGATAAACTATACAGATTAGCTGGAAGAGTTGAGAAGTGGGCAGCTCTTAGATACTGGAATTGATTAACAAATCCAAGCAATTTTCCTCAAATGGTCAAGTGACAAAATTTTGTAGCTCACTGCTACAAAATTAAACTAAATTAAATTTTAAAAAATTGCAAGACATCATATCATACTCAATTTATGAGAATGAGTGCAGTAGAAATTTTATGTATATAGTAGCAGAATATAAAATTCAGCTGTTTCAAATTCGGACTACAAAACTGCATTTTGGTTTTTAAAAACCAGGTTATTACAACCATTCTTTTCCCACCATACGTCTGTACCATAAAAATAGAAATGGGAGGCTGCTTACAATGAACTTTTTTTATAATACTGTCAAGATAAAGTGATCCCTTAATCAAAAAGAAAACACACACACATACATACATACATGCACACACACACAGACACACAAAGTTTATATTTATATTCATGCATGTATGCATTTATGTGTGCATGTATGTATGTATGTATGTGTGCATGTGTGTGTGAGTGTGTGTGTGTGTGTTGTATTTGTGCTGATAAATAAATAAAGGGAGACTAGTATAGATCTATTTCAAGCTATTTAGCTCTCATCAGCTAGCCATACCCTTACTGGGATTTGAACCTGGGCTGTATTACATATTAGGCAGGAGTCAGCCACTAAGCCACAGGCTCTCCTCCTTATTTGGGCATACCAGGGGTTGTAACACACACACACACATACACACGTGTGTGTGTGTGTGTGTGTGTGTGTGTTACAACCCCTGGTATGCCCAAATATGGGAGGGAGCTCACTACTAGCTCACAATACAACACACACACACACACACACACACACTTGTGATGTGTATGTGTTTAGCTACACTTTAGATGCATTTCTGGAGCATTTCTTTATTAATGGGCCCTCCAAGCTTTCTTTAGCTTAGAGGCGCTCCTACTCTACATCTTGCCCTGACTGAGTACAGTGATACTAAGGAAGTTTCTAAATTATGAGCAAATAGCAGTGCTAGGTATTTTATCAAAACTGGCTCATGACTATTAACTCAATCATACAGCTCAGTCAAAATCATAAACAAAGATAGCCTATGTAATATTTCCAAATCTAGATCACAAATGTATATTTACTCAGAACTTACTCCTTTTGTATATCAGGTGACTAATTCACAAGTCAATCTAAACAAATTTCCTTGCCTGTTTGAGACCATTGTTAGTAAAACCAAGATTTATTTCTTTAAAATTTACCAATGAAGGTAGAATGCATATATTGTAATGGAAGACTGGATGATTGATTGATTCACAGACTGATTGATTGATATTTTTCATTTTTTAATTGCTCATGTCCTTCAGAGCAGAGCTCTCTAATTAATTTAATTTATAACTGGTTTTATCTCCAGCTCAATTATCTAAAAGCTCCCATTGTTTTTTTTAATTATTTTTGAATAAACACAAACAGACAAAAAAACAACAACCACAAAACCATCTTCCATTACAAATTGCAGAAAGTGTGTCGATTGGTTACAAAAGCTTCCATGCATCCCTCCCACAGTCGTCACCTACAATTCATGTCAAATCATATATTTTACATCAAATATATTTATATATATTACTGTCATCATACCTCAACCTTCATTTGACTGTAATTGTTTTTACGTCCTTTTATCTAAAATATTCCAGATTTAAAGCAAAACCACATAATGGCATTCCATTAGCTCTTCCCAATGTCACCCAATAACATTATATCTTTATAACAAGTTCTAAATAAAAATTGGTTATATTTAATAACAGAATTTCTAAACCTCCTTTCGTAGTTACCATTTGCAATTTATATCAAATTTCCTCTTATCAAACCAATTCATATATACATTATTAGTATTATCATTATCAATCATTTATTTAACTATATCCATTATCACTTCATTTTTTATCTAATGTTCTAAATTTAACTAAATTTGACTTATTTTTTTATTATAAGCTTTCATACATAACAGGAGTTTCTAAACCTCCTTTCATAGTCACCATTTGCAATTTATATCAAATTTATTCTTATCAAACCAATACATATGTAAACATTATTATCATTATCAATCATTTACTTAACTATATCCATCATCACTCCATTTTTTACATAATGCTCTAAGTTTGGCTTAATTTCTATAATAAGCTTTCATATATCAACCTGTGTCTTTCCAGGAATAGTGCAGTGTTATGTCTCTTGCCATTTATGACATTGGTATTTTGGTTAATTCCTTAGTAAATTTTGTATGGACTTCTCTTTGCAACTTGTTGCTTGTTACATATCTTGTATAAGCTCAAAACCCTCCATCTGCTTCTTCAATCAGCTTATCTTTGGTTATCACTAGTGTCAGGGGAAATTTCACCCTGAGCTAATGAGGTGTAGACCGTTGGCTTTCCTAAAAAGTATATCTTCAGAAAAAGCTAAAGTAAGACCCGATAACATGTTCTAATTAAAAACAAACTTTTAATATGAAGATAAAATGAAAACAAATCTAATTGTTACATTTTGGCAACAGCAATTGTCGTCCACCTTCTTGGCAGACGAACAGAAGATCAAAAGTACAGAAGTCTCTGGAATGTGTGATGTATTAAGAAACGTGTTAAGAAGCATGCACAGTAAATCATTGCTGATAAGGCCTATGACCTGCGCAATAAATCTTCAGTTTAGCTAGCAAAAAATTAACGCAGTGATACCCCTTCTTTTGCTAGTTGGGCTGCTGTCATCAAATAATCAAATAAGGCACATCTTATTTTGCAGATACTCGTGTTGTGCTGCTGGAAGTGGTTTGCTGAGCATGTCAGCAATCTAATCATGTGTAGAAACATATTGCAATTTAACAAAACCTTGCTTAACTAATTGCTTTGTGTTTTGATAACGAATGTCAATGTGTCTGGACCTAGAACCTGTGAAATGTGACTCAGAAATATAAACCACCGATTCATTATCTTCCATCACGGTGATTGGTCGAATCGGACGTGTCCAGATATCTGTGATCAAAGCATCAAACCACGTTAGAGAATTGCAAGCATCTGAAACACAAGCATATTCAGCTTCAGTAGATGAACATGAAACAAAACTCTGTTTTCTCACTTGCCAGTAAACAGGACATCCATTCAGGAACATCATGTAACCTGAAGTACTTTTGCGTGATTTCTTATCACTTGCCCAATCAGAATCTGCATAACAACATAACTTTGCATGATCAGTGTGTGTTGGTTCTAGCAATAATTTCATGTGTTTAGTGTGTTTCAAGTATTTCAACAACTTCTTAATGCATGTCCAATGAAATTGTGTTGCCTTACCTACATGTCGTGATAAAAGATTAACACTAAGTGCAATGTCGGGTCTGGTCCAACTACTAATGTATAATAGTGACCCAATGACTGAATGATAAAGTGTTTGGTCCTCGAACTCAGGATTTGGTTCATGGGTTAAGTTGTGAAAATCTGTTTGCATGGGTATCTTTGTTGTGTTAGCATCTTTCAGGTTGCAATGATGCAAAATGTGGTCAATTTTCTCCTCTTGTGAAAGACTAAACCCTTTCTGTGTTTTTTAATCTGAGCACCTAAGTAAGTGCTTATGTGACCTAAAGATTTCAGTGTGAAGTATCTCTGCAAACTTTTAGCAAAAATCTCACTCATTTTCTTATTTGGACCAATATAAACAATATCATCAACATAAACAAGAATTATCTCATATGCATTGTTAAATCTTTTTGTGAACACGCATTCATCAGTTTCGGACTTAATAAAGTCCATTGAATTTAGTTTGTCAGTAAGACATAAGTACCACATTAAACCTGACTGTTTCAGACCATAAAGACTTTTGTTCAGGAACCAGGTATCCCCTTCTTGCTTTCAGAATCCTGGAGGGCTTCTCAAGTAGATCTCTTCATCTAGGTCTGCATGTAGATAAGCTGTGTCCACATCAAATTCGAAAATTTCTAAGCCAAGAATAGTTGCAGTGGTGAAAGCAATTTTTACACTCTCAGTTCTGACTGTTGGTGAGTAAGTGTTTGTGTAGTCCTCAGGATAACGCTGAGCAAAACCCTGAGCTACAAGTCTGGCTTTGTATAAAGACTCACCATTTGGTTTCTTCTTGATTCTGTAGACCCATCAAGTGCCAATGACTTTCTTGTTTGCTGGAGGTTTTGCAGGTGTAAATACATTATAAACAACCCATGCTCTTCTCACTATCACTCTCTGTAAACAAGCTGAAGAACCTTGAAATACAAACTCAAATGATCAAAGAGAAAAAAGAAAGGACAATATTTCCAAGACTCAAGCCTCTACCCTCCAAGTGGCAATGTTACTTCCTTTTCCTCTGTTATTACAGCCCTCTTTGTATTCCTTTTATATCTTCTTTATATTCCGGGCTTAAAGAAAACAAAAATTCTAAGTGGAGCAAAAAAAAAGAAAAAAGACCATCCAATCCAGCATTATAAAAATAAAGAAAAAGATTTTAATCCTTAGGTAAAAGAAAGAATATAAAAAGTAGAAGAAGAAAAACTAATCCATTAAATTTAACAAATAGGAAGTTCCATCCATAAAAGAGAAAAATAGGTTAACAGACTGTCTCATGTGGCTTAATTTCGCCGCTTATTCTCTTCTGTTTTCAAATTTAATTTAGTTTTCATTTTTTGGGGTAGACTCTTTTATAACAAAAAGATTTCCTCACCAGATGGACATATTTTCTCTTTCCATTTTCCTCCCATTACAGAGAGTGTACATTTTCAGGAAACATTCAAGCCTTAAATACCCATTTCCAAAGAAATGATTGATTTATCCATGGGTGGAAACCAGAAATCTGGCTAGAATTAAATGAAAGATTGGAGAATGTCAATAATTCAGAGTAGATATGTCTCTTTCCAGTTGGTGCCTATCACCCAAACTCAGAAGGGAAGATTTCACAAAAGTTTGATTGAAGCTAATTTCCTGAATCAATTCCAGACTATCTAAGAGCTTCTTTAAAAGTGGTACCCAAAGGCGATAGGGAAGTTTTCTAACTTATGTGAGACAAAACAGTGGGTTCATGAAGAATTCCCAAAAGACCCAGTGACAACATATTTATCTTGAAAGGTAGGCAATTGATGCTGTTTTTAGACATGTTCCCTCCTTTTTAGAAAATGAAACTTGGAAGGCAATCCTACCCTACCTCCATTAGCAGGTAAAATTTGGAGATGGGTGGGACATCTTCATTTTCCTGGTATCTTCCTGAAATATATAAATATTCTTCACAACAGAGGAGAATATTTATAGCTCAGGATTAAACCCAGGAAAATAAAGATTTTTACACCTTTAACTGATATTTGTTTCTGATACATCAATGCACTTCTCTTGCAAGGGGACATTGGATGAATCCCACTCTGAGTCTGCAATTCATATTTCCTTCCTCCTTGAAGTGGAGGAAAATGAGACATCTCACCTGCTTCCTTCTTGAGATTCTGAGGTCTAGTTCTTTTCTACTAAGTGAGCCGAAATAATAAACCCCAAATTTCAACATTTTGCATAGTCAGTAAGTGGTTCTAAACAATTCATCTCCATCTTCCCATGCATCTGTTTAACTAAAATTATAATCACAAAATACTAACAACCAAACCTATAATTAATAGAGATTATGACTCTTCATAGTGAACCTTCTCTGGGAAATGGCTTAATCGCCTTCTTGGCCAGCTAAGCAAGTGCAACTCTTGGTATCTGTTGTGAAATAAAGTGCAAAGAGTTAATTTGTCTAGAGGTTAAGGTACCAGGCTAGAAAACTAGCAGATTATCTTATCTTCTTTTAGGCATGAAAGCCAGCTGGGTGACTTTGGGTCAATCACATTCTCTCAGCACACAACATAATAGGCAACAAGGCCATCAATCAACTTATGGATCATCATTCAGTTGGTCCAACAAAATAAAATCCTTCACTTTCACTTGTGCGTGTGAAAGAGAGATGGAGGAGGGACAGAGTAATATAAGATAGCTAAATAGCTAGATAGCTGGATAGATAGATGATAGATAGATAGATAGATAGATAGATAGATAGATAGATAGATAGATAGATAGATAGATAGATAGATAGATGATAGATAGATATGGATGGATGGATGGATGGATGGATGGATGGATGGATGGATAGATAGATAGATAGATAGATAGATAGATAGATAGATAGATAGATAGATAGATAGATAGATAGATAGATGATATGGATGGATGGATGGATGGATGGATGGATGGATGGATGGAAGGACAGACAGACAGGTGATAGATGGATGGATGTGTGTGTGTGTGTGTGTGTGTGTGTGTGTGAGAGAGAGAGAGAGAGAGAGAGAGAGAGAGAGAGAGAGAGAGAGAGAGAGAGAGAGAGAGAGATGAGAGATAGGTAATATTTGGAGATGGGTAGGAAATCTTTATTTTCCTGGTATCTTCCTGAGCTATATAAATATTCTTAGATAAAGAGAAGAAGAGACACAGAGATATGAGACAGACAGACAGATAGACAAAGAGAGAGAAAGAAGATACCTAGATATACTATCAGAATGTTGGAACAGTTAAATGTAATTGCAGATGGAAAAATAAGTACTTATTTGCAGGAATAAAGAAAAGAAAAGAACAAATATTCAAAGTTACAACAGCACTGAAAAAAGTGACATGACCATTTTTCACAGTTACAACCTTTGCAGCATCCCCATGGTCGTGTAATTCTGAGGGTTGGCAACAGATTCATATTTATGATGGTCACAGTGTCCCGGGATCTTGTGAACATCTTTTGTGACCTTCTGACAAGCAATGTTAATGGGGAAGCCAGATTTGTCTTTGGTACTAATTTAACAACTGCAGTGATCTTGCTTAATAATGTGGCAAGGAAGCTCGTAAAATGGGCTCGTAAAATTTAACAATGGAAATTTTTGGCTCAATTGTGGTGGTAAGTCAGGAGCTACCTGTACATTCCTTAACAGATCTAATTATCTCACTTAAAATACATATTCTTTGCTTAGCTATGCTAAGCCCATACTCTGTGTCCTAGTCAGCAAAATTATGAGCAATTTTCATCCTGAATTGGACCTGATGCTATTTAATGACACACTATCCTTTTAGCACTCAGCATAGGCCCAGGAGCACATGTTGTCACAAGACTTCCTGCTGCTCTCACTACAAAAACATTGCTAAAGACCAACTTACCTTCGCTATTGGTTCGGGCAATATGAGCGCACACATGCGCAGGACCTGTGATTTCCGACGATCAGCTGTGACGCACAATTTAAATTAGCTAGAAAGCAGAAAATCCAACAATTCTAGCTAATATAAATCGTGCATCACAGCTGATTGTCAGAAATACCAATTCGTCCCAACCAGTAGCATTTTTTTTACTACCAGTTCGGGAAAACCAATCCAAGCCGGTAGCATTTCACCCCTGCTAAAGATTCAACTATGTATTCTGTTGTTCATTATAAACAGTATATTTTCCATTATCATGATCTTTATTACAAAGATATGTACCTGCTACTAAGGTGTCATTTCACAATAATCAACCAAACAGGAGGAACTATCTACCTCCATATAAATGCAATTGATTGGTTGATTGACTTGTTGCATGCTATCAAGAAATATTGACTGTTGGTAACCACAAAAAAATGGATTTTTCCCCCCATGGTGATTTGTCTCTAACTTGGTTATCTAGGTCTTCTTTATAAAAAAATGAAAAATTTACACAATAGTAAAAGCAATACAAATTTTTAAGATAAAGAGAAAAGAACAATAGTAAATAGATAAAGAAACAAAAAGAGGGGGAAGAGAAAAAAATAAAGAAGCAGCATCCAATCTTTACAGCAATTAAAAATAAATGTATCATTTATTCTTGTCAAGGTCACATATTTGCCTTCTTCCTCTCTTTTATCCTTTCTAATAATCAGATCCATAAATTACCACTTCAGGTTTTTTTCCATTTTCAGCAAAAAGTCCATAAAGGGTTTCCTGTAGCTAATAATTGTACTTATTGTCTTCTCCCTAATCAAACAAGTCAATTTTGCCATCTCAGGAAATCCTGCCATCTTCACCAACTATGCCTCCATTGCACAATACAGGTAGTTCTTGTCTTACAACCATCCCTTTAACAATCATTCAAAATTATTACAGCACTAAAAAAAATGACTTAGGACTGGTGCTTCCACTTACAACCGTTACAACATCCCTGCAGTCATGTGCTCAAAATTCAGGCACTTTGCAACTGGCATGTATTTACAATGCAGGGGCAACAAAAACAGTCAATGGAGGAATCCGGATTCACTAAATCAGTGATCCACAACCTTCCCGGCTTGGCCGGAGGGAGGGGAAATGGGATGGTTCTGTGTTCCGTTTATGAGTTTACTTTATTGATTAGCCCTTGAGCCATATCCAAGTGCAGAGTTCCAGACCAGAGGTGAGATTCTCTTACCTTCCCTACCGCTTCGTAAATGTGAGCGCACACGCGCGCATGATCGCTTCACTTCTGCTCATGCGCAGTGCTCACGCATTACATCGGGCCAGGTGGGTGGAGCCATAGCCACCACTACCAGTTCACCCAAAGTGGAGAGAACCAGCTGAATATCACCTCTGTTCCGGACACAAATTATTACTAAAATCTGATGAAAACAATTTAAAGTTGGATAAAATACAATTTAAAATGAAATTGAAATAAAATACGATTTAAAATGAAATTGGAACAAAACAGAGTTTAAGATGAAATTGGAATAAAGTACAATAATTTAATATATAGATATTCGCATGAAGACCAGCTGGCTGGCAGGCGCATCCTAAAGGAAGCAGCTGGTTGGTGCACGAGCACACTGGACCAGCTGTCCAACATGCATGCGCGCGGGGTCCAGTTTCGGCACTTGGTACTGAAAAGGTTAACCATCACTGGTGTAGGGTCTCCTACTTGGGTGGGAGGTTGGACTAGATGACCTACGAGGTCCCTTCCAACTCTGTTAATCTGCATCTATCTGACCTGAACAATTCATCTAGATCGAAGCATATCTATACGTAACAAACCAGACCATTTGAATGACCAATCAACAAGAGAACCAATCAGCTGCTCAGAATTTAAATATAGTTCCAAACGAACAACCAGTCACATGACCAACTGACCACATTGGCACACAAGATGTTTATAACCTAAGGCGAATAGGACAAGAAAACCCTGCTGCTGATGTTACCTAGTCTGGTAATGAAATGTTCAGAAACCAAATTGAAACTTGAAGAGCCAACCACTGCCAAAGTCAACCTTTAATAAAGTGCATCTATGAATTACTCACATGTTAAGACAATAGTATGACCTTGGGTTGCTTATTCAGCAGCAATGCTTGATTGCTGGTAGCGTGTTTAAGATGCCATGCTAAAACAATGTGGCACAGGGAGGAATCTTATCCAACACCAGCATAGCTGTGAAGTCAGCTCAACCTCACAATGAGAACGTTGGCCCACAATTATTAAGTCTATTCCTTACAGCAACAATTTGGATTATAGCAACCACAGAAACATATTGGAAGGTGAGGAAATATGTCACTTTTTTCTGCCATCACCCACAACTGAACAGAATGGAATTCGCCAGCTGTCATTTAACACACAAAAAAAAGCTCCTAGTCCTCATGCTGACACAGACGCTTGGCAATGTTTGAAAGCCTCTAGCAGTTTCTGGAAGTTCTTTGCCACTGCATGGAAGCCCTTCTGGTATTTCCTGTTGTTTTCTTTCCTGCTGGTAACAAAACACCCCTTCATCTCCCTCTGGACGCTTGGCTTCCTTAATTGATATTCAGAGAAGGTGCCAGAGGAGACAGGAGCATTTTAACACAAGGTGGGTTATGAGATTTGTCTGGATTGTTTAAAAGTGTAAATGTGTAGTGTTACCATCCTTTGGTGGCAGGATGAATAAAAGATGGCAGTAGACCTTTAGGGGAAAAGAAGAGGATTAACATTCTTTCTCCAATTCATCTTTTTCCAAAGAACCTAAAACGTAGAAGCTTTTAAAACAAATAATTGAAAACCACTGTGGATTTCCCCTGCTTAACAATAGAGATATAGAGATAGATAGATGATAGATAGATAGATAGATAGATAGATAGATAGATGATAGATAGATAGATAGATAGATAGATAGATAGATAGATAGATAGATAGATGATAGATAGATGATAGATACATGATGGATGGATGGATGGATGGATGGATGGATGGATGGATGGATGGATGGATGGATGAATATAGAAAGAGATGAGAGAGAGTGATAGGTGATGGATAGATATAATGATAGATAGATGGATAGATGATAGATAGATAGATGATGGATGGATAGATGGATATAGAGAGAGATGAGAGAGAAAATGATAGGTTGATAGATATAGATGAGATAGATAGAGATAGATGGATGGGTGGATGGATGGATGGATGGATGGATGGATGGATGGATGGATGGATGGATCAATGGAGAGATGGATGGAGAGAGAGAGATGCAGATAAGAGAGAGAGAGATGATGGATGGATGGATGGATGGATGGATGGATGGATGGATGGAGAGAGAGAGAGAGAGACAGACAGACAGACAGATAGATAGATAGATAGATAATGATGAAATAGATAGATAGAGATGATAGATAGACAGACAGACAGACAGATGAGGGATTGATAATGAATGGATCCATGGATGCATGGAGATAAAGATATAGTTGAGAAAGAGAATGATAGGTAGGTAGGTAGGTAGGTAGGTAGGTAGGTAGGTAGGTAGGTAGGTAGGTAGATAGATAGATAGATAGATAGATAGATAGATAGATAGATAGATAGATAGATAGATAGATAGATAGGAGAGAGAGAGGGAGACAGACAATCAGAATGTTGGAACATTTAAATATAAGGGCAGATAGGGAAAAAGAATGAATAAATAAAATACCAGACGCTTACTTAGAGATGAGAGATCAGAGGATGCCTTCACAGAAGGTACTAAATTTGACTAGTGCTAACTTTGGCGTAGTATGAATTCAGCCATTTGTTTATGGTATGGGGTGTGAACATGAAGAGTTAAATCAAGATTGTATGAATACTGCCCATGGAGAGGAGAGAAGGGGAGGGGAGGGGAGGGAAGGGAAGGGAAGAGAATGTAGAATAGAGAATGGAGAATAGAATAGAATAGAATAGAATAGAATAGAATAGAATAGAATAGAATTCTTTATTGGCTGTATGATTGGACATACAAGGAATTTGTCTTTGGTGCATATGCTCTCAGTGTACATAAAAAAAAGAAAAGATACATTCATCACGAATCATAAGGTAGAACACTTAATGATAGTCATAGGGTACAATTAAGCAATCAAATCATACTAGGAAACAATCAAAATAAATTGTAGGGATACAAGCAACAAAGTTACAATCATACAGTCATAAGTGGGAGGAGATGGGTGATAGGAACAATGAGAAGACTAGTAGTAATAGTAATGCAGACCTAGTAACAGTATTGAGGGAGTTATTTGTTTAGAAGAGTGATGGCATTTGGGGAAAAACTGTTCTTGTGTCTAGTTGTTCGGGTGTCAGTGCTCTGTAGCGTCGTTTTGAGGGTAGGAGTTGAAACAATTTAGAAATATTTGTCCTGTGTTAGGTGCAAATAGGGACAATAGCCTATGCTTTGACCTTTCCTGAGGAAGCCATTTTGTTTTTCTGCTTTGGACGTCCAACCTCCTCCTCCTATTGCCCACCTGATTTCATCCCCTCTTCTCTTTTCCTTTCTCTTGAGAAGTTACTGAGGAAGACCAAGACAAGAATGACCAACAAGAGCCTAACTCTTGGGCTAACCACAATCCTCCTGTTGATGGCTTGGTTGGCCATGATCAATGCCGCCACTTTTGAGAAGTTCCTACGACAGCATGTGGATTACCCAATGACCGAAGTCCCGGAGGCCCAACGGTACTGTAACCTCATGATGAAACGTCGGCACATGGCGACCAGTAAATACTGCAAACATCTCAACACGTTTGTCCACATGGAAGTCCCTCAGATCCAAGCCGTCTGTGGTCCGGCAGGAGAACCAACCACGGGAGACCTCCGGGAAAGTAACTCCAGCTTCCCCTTGACATTGTGCAAGCTTCAGAGGGGCTCCTGGGCTCCAGATTGCAACTACGTAGGAAGCAGCGCTGTCGATAGGATTATCATCGCTTGTGAAGATGGCAACCCCGTCCACTTGGAAACCGAAGTTCCAGATTATATGGAGCTGGAGGAGTTATGAAATGTGGGTCCAAAGTAACCATTTCAGCCGTCTGCCTTTTCTCTCTCTCTCTTTGCTTCTACAGGTAGACCTCGACTTATACCCATTCATTTAGTGACTGTTCCAAGTTACAACGGCATTGAAAAAAAATCCCTAGAAAAAAGTCACTGTTGAGTCTGAATTTGACGTATGTGTAGCCATTTTATTTAGGTCTCTATTATACTCATTTATTCCTTTTTCTTTCTCTTTACCAAGTAAGGGTTTTTGGGGGGCTCGCCACATTCTTATGACGGGGGGGAAGGAGCGAATAGATAGTGAGGATTGTTACTCATTTATTCCTTTTTCTTTCTCTTTACCAAGTAAGGGTTTTTTTTGGGCTCGCCATATTCTTATGGCGGGGGGGGGGGGAAGGAGTGAATCGATAGTGAGGATTGCTAGGTGAGCTTCTTTCCCGTGGGAACAGAGGCTGCTCCTGCTGAGAACAGAAGGAGGAGTTTGAAGACACCAGGCAATGTGGATTGGGTGTTTATTGGAGAAGGTGACTTTTGAGGGATGTTTCTAACTTACAATATTACATGGTGTAATTCCGGTTTGGGTCAGATCCAGAATCAGAACAGACTTTGCCAATTTGATGTCTACCTAAATAAAAGAAATTTGTTTTCAAAGATGGACTTTGCGCATTTCTTTTTTTGATTGGGTTTCATCACTTGGAAACCTGACATTCAAAAAAGAAATTAGCAAAGTCCACTTTCGAAAATAAATTTTATTTATTCAGGTGGACATCGAATTGGCAAAGTCTGTTGCAATTCCGGATCTGGCACAAACCGGAATTAGGCCACACTTTCATCACTTGGAAACCTGACAGTCACTTGACTTGGAAAAAAAGTAACACTGAAAAAAAAAAGTGATGCTTTTCACACTTATGACTGTTGCAGTATCTCCATGGTCACGTGATTGATTCAGAGGCTTGGCAACTGGTTCATATTTATGACAGTTGATCTTTTTTTGCGACCTTCTGACAAGCAAAGTCAATGGGGAAACCAGATTCACTTAACAATCATGTTAAGTTGCAGTGTAAGGTCATAAAATGGAGCAAAATTCACTTAACAACAAAACTCACTTAACATTTCTGTCACTCAGCGACAGAAATTTTGGGCTCCATTATGGTTGTACGTCGAGGATTGTTTCTTATGGTTGATGATTCATTGATAGTTTGTTTGGTTGATTCTGTGCCATCAAGTTATTTTCAACTCTTCATGACGTCATACTTAGATTATATCCATGTCAATCTCTCCCAATCTTTGGTGTTTCAACTCTCCCATCTGTGCTCACTTCATCATCATCATCATCATCCATCCTTATAGATATGAAGAAGAAAATCTGTCTCTCTGCTTTTCTCTTGGAAATAAAAACCAACTGTGTTTAAAACTGGTGGTTTTGGTGGTTTTGTTTTGCATGCTTTTGAGATGTTTCTTATTCATTAATACTATAATTTTTTTTTTAATGTGAATGGTAATATGCTGGCCTCTGACTGTAATAAAGATTTGATTTGACTTGCAAATGCAAAAAAAGTCCAGAAATATTTGGTATGTAGGTCCAACATTTGTATTATTCTTTCAACCTGCAATTTTAACAATTGGGTTGATTTTTTTCCTAGGTGAACAATTCCTGTCATCGTTGTTGAAAGAATCCTTCTGAAGTAGCAAACAGAATTGTTCTTTAAAACAAAATACAAGGGCTCGTCCGGGATTTGAACCCGGGACCTCTCGCACCCTAAGCGAGAATCATACCCCTAGACCAACGAGCCTGCGCCGTTTTCAATTTTCTTCAGCACCAGTTTTGAGTTTTAGGGCCACCTAGTGGTAAATGCGTCTACCATGATTTAAAAGTGGGGATTAAAACTTTATTATTTGTCCGTCCTCAAAGAAAGAAGAAGGGGAGTGGGCATAAAAACCAATCTCACATCTTCCAAAGTAAAAAGGTGTTTTTTTGGTTTAACTATCTCTGCCTTCTAGTTTGAATTCATCTCTTTCCAGTAGAAAGTATTTCTGGGCATTTATCGAAAGCTTTTTCCTTGCCTTCTTCATAATCTCGTAAGAAAGGGAAAAGGGGGGGGGGAATCTTGACATATTGCAACGAGTGGGAAAGAGGACTAGGAGGAGGGAGGGAGGGAGGAACGAAGGAACGAAGGAAAGAAAGAGGGAGGGTGGGGGGAAGGGAGGGGAAAAAGGAGGGAGGGGGAAAGGAAGGAAGAAAGACAGGACAAAGGGAGGGAGGGAGGGAAGGAGGGAGGAACGAAGGAAAGAGGGTGGAACGAAGGAAGGAAAGAGAGGGAAGGAGGGAGAGAGGAAGGAAGGAAAGATAAAAAGAAGGGAGAGAAAAAGGAAGGAAGACAAGACAAAAAGGAGGAGGGAGGAACGAAGGAAAGAAGGAGGGAGGAACGAAGGAAGGATGGATGGATGGAAAAAAGGAAGGAAGAAGGAGAGAAAGAAAAAGAAAGAAAGAAAGAAAGAAAGAAAGAAAGAAAGAAAGAAAGAAAGAAAGAAAGAAAGACTTCCCAAGCCTCATTTCCTGGAATCTAGCAAAAGAAAAAAAAGACTTTTCTCTTGTGACGGATAATCTCCTACTTGATTCTCGATTTTTCCCCCTTGCTCCTATATACTGTATATTAAAAAAATCAGATGACCCCCACCCCATTGGTGAAATAAAATAACTGGGGGTTTGGGGGTTCCTCAAAGCGAGAGTTTTAGGAGGGATGTCAGTGCAGAGACTCCGGTCCCTGGCACTGTCAGGCTAGCATCTCCAGCCGGTCCCGGCAGGGATAGTTCCGATACTATCAGGAAGAGTCTGCTGGCATCGCGCAAGTGTCTGGGGATCTGGATACAAAAATTCATTCTTCCTTTCGGATTCTCAGTTCTTTTGGCACCAGCTTTTCTTAAGGAATGGAAAGGGAAGGAAAGGGAAGGGAAGGAAAGGAGTGGAGAGGAAAGAAAGGAAAAGAAGAAAAAAGAAAAGAAGTAAAGGAAAGAAAAGAAATAAAGGAAAGAAGGAAAGGGAAAAAGAAAAGAAAAGAAAAGAAGTAAAGGAAAGGAAAAGAAAAGGAAAAAGGCAAATTGTTTTTTCCCCAGGCCCCTCCGGTTTTGGATGCATTTGTGTAACCGGTTCCAATTGAAGCGCTTGGAAAGGTTCCCAACCGTTTGGGAGAATTGCAAAATACCCCTTTATTAAATCCAACAAGATTTCAGTAAGCTAAGGTTATTGCTGGCCGCAATATAACAAAGGCCCCAGCGAGATTTGAACTCGCGACCCCTGGTTTACAAGACCAGTGCTCTGCCCTCTGAGCTATGGAGCCTTGTTTAGGATTAGAGTTACAGTCAATGGCCTAGAAAACACCTAGGCAAATCACACCTTTTCAGTACTGCCTTACAGTACTTATTGCTCTCTTCATCTTACTACGCTTTGGATTTTAAATTTTATATGTCATGTCATGTGCCTTATTTTAATGGTGATGCTCCTGACATTTATTCATTCATTCATCATCATCATCATCATCATCATCCTGACTTTTTAAATATCTAACTCAAGGTAGGCAACATGCCTAATCAAAATGTATTAATTATTACCTAATATCAATGTATTGGGGAAAGTTAGGTGTTTTCACTTAAATATATTTCCAGGTACTCTTTTCACAAAGAAAAAATAAAAAGAAAAGAAAGGCTGAAAATGAAATAGCAAACCAAGCTAAAATAAAGAAAATCAAGCAAATTACACTTCTGACATGTTTTAGTGCTCCTTTCTTTGCAGGGAAATATTTTTTAAATCCCCAAATTTAGTCAAGTGCTTTTCATTCAAAATATCTTACCGTTCTATATGGTTGCAGCCATAATCTTATAAGCAAGCAAAAAAACAAGACCTTTAATGTTCTTTTCACATTTAATACATATTTTAAGTATTAAAAAGAAGGGCTCGTCCGGGATTTGAACCCGGGACCTCTCGCACCCAAAGCGAGAATCATACCCCTAGACCAACGAGCCAGCTGTGCAAAGTTTTTCCCAAAACTTCTTTGAATGCGGAAAAAAGATGGTAACTTTATCCAAATTTGAGAGCATGAGCTGCTTCGGGTTTTGTTTTATTTTTAGAGGAGGAAAAAAACTGCATTTAATTTTGTCCCTCTCGGTAATAACATTTGAAATGCTGTTCTTGGCTGCAGCTGAGAAACTGGGAAAATGAAAAGCCGGATCGAGTTGTCTGAACGTGCCATTCCAAACTAAGAGCGTGCAAACTCCACGCTCTATATATTTACTCCACGAACGAACAAGAGCCTATTTTTACAAAAAAGAGAGCGAGAGAAAACTAGCAGATGGCCTCCAGTTCCCCAGAAACACATGAGGAAAGCAGGCAGAAATCGCATTCTTAGGCAAAGAAACGTGATCCGAGGAAATAATGGAACACTCCGGGATCCCTTGCAAAAGAGAAGGAAGAAGCGCAGATCCAAACATCTGGAAAAGGCAGGTGGGCAATTGCTTCATTCTCCGCAGCATCAAAAGCTGTTTTCCCGACCTGAGCGCTGGCAGAGAGGCGTGCAGGCTGAGGATGGTCCCGGGACGCTTCCAGTAATCCAGTTCCCTATTGCCGCCCGTGCAAGGATGCCGATAAGAAGAGCTGTGCTCCGTCTGCGCCAGGAATCGGGGAGGAGAGGGGCTGGATCGGATGGAAATCCCGCCCTTTGGAGCAAGAGACAGAATAACAAGAGTTGGAAGGGACCTTGGAGGTCTTCTAGTCCAACCCGCTGCTTAGGCAGGAAAGACTAGTGCTGGAGGATGGGAGAATAATATTTCGGGCACATTAAGCGAAGATTCAAATCAAGGGTGTCCAACCTTGGCAAATTTAAGAACTGTGAACTTCAAATCCCAGAATTCCCCAGCCATAATACAATAGAATGGAATGGAATGGAATGGAATAGAATAGAATAGAATAGAATAGAATAGGAAAGGAAAGGAAAGGAAAGAGAATAGAATAGAATAGAATAGAATAGAATAGAATAGAATATAGAATAGAATAGATGGAATGGAATGGAATAGAATAGAATAGAATAGAATAGAATAGAATAGAATAGAATAGAATAGAACAGAACAGAACAGAACAGAACAGAATAGAGAAGAATAGAAAATATGGAATGGAATAAAAGGGAATAGAATGGAATAGAATAGAATAGAGAAGAAAGGAAAGGAAAGGAAATATAGAATAGAGTAGAATAGAATAGAATAGAATAGAATAGAATAGAATAGAATAGAATAGAATAGAATAGAAAATATGGAATAGAATAGAAGGAATAGAATAGAATAAATAGAATAGAATAGAAAAAATAGAAAATATGGAATGGAATGATAGCGAATAGAATAGAAAGGAAAGGAGAAGAAAAGAAAATATGGAATAGAATAGAATAGAACAGAACAGAACAGAAAATATGGAATGGAATGAAAGGGAATAGAATAGAAAGGAAATGAAAAGAAAAGAAAATATGGAATGGAATGAAAGGGAATAGAATAGAATAGAAAAGAAAAGAATAGAATAGAATATATGAAATGGAATAGAATAGAACAGAACAGAACAGAATAGAATAGAATAGAAAATATGGAATGGAATAAAAGGGAATAGAATAGAATGGAATGGAATGGAGAAGGAAAGGAAAGGAAAGGAAATATAGAATAGAATAGAATAGAATAGAATAGAATAGAATAGAATAGAATATATGAAATGGAATGGAATGGAAAAGAACAGAATAGAACAGAACAGAATAGAATAGAAAATATGGAACGGAATAAAAGGGAATAGAATAGAATAGAATAGAATAGAATAGAATAGAATAGAATAGAACAGAACAGAACAGAAAATATGGAATGGAATGAAAGGGAATAGAATAGAATAGAATAGAATAGAATAGAATAGAATAGAATAGAATAGAATAGAATATATGAAATGGAATAGAATAGAACAGAACAGAACAGAACAGAACAAAACAGAACAGAATAGAATAGAATAGAATAGAAAATATGGAATGGAATAAAAGGGAATAGAATAGAATAGAATAGAATAGAATAGAATAGAATAGAATAGAATAGAATAGAATAGAATAGAATATGTGAAATGGAATGGAATGGAATAGAATAGAATAGAACAGAACAGAATAGAATAGAATAGAATAGAAAATATGGAATGGAATAAAAGGGAATAGAATAGAATAGAATAGAATAGAATAGAATGGAGAAGGAAAGGAAAGGAAATAGAATAGAATAGAATAGAGAAGAAAAGGAAAGGAAAGGAAAGGAAAGGAAAGGAAAGGAAAGGAAAGGAAAGGAAAGGAAAGGAAAGGAAAGGAAAGGAAGAAATATAGAATAGAATAGAATAGAATAGAATAGAATAGAATAGAATAGAATATATGGAATAGAATAGAAGGAATAGAATAGAATAAATAGAATAGAATAGAAAGGAAAGGAAAAGAAAAGAAAATATGGAATGAAAGGGAATAGAATAGAATAGAATAGAATAGAATAGAATAGATGGAATGGAATGGAATGGAATAGAATAGAATAGAATAGAATAGAACAGAACAGAATAGAAAAGGTGGAATGGGTAGAGAAGAATAGAAAAGGTGGAATGGAATAAAAATGAATAGAATAAAATAGAGAAGAAAGGAAAGGAAATATAGAATAGAATAGAATAGAAAATATGGAATAGAATAGAAGGAATAGAATAGAATAAATAGAATAGAATAGAAAAAATAGAAAATATGGAATGGAATGATAGCGAATAGAATAGAAAGGAAAGGAAAAGAAAAGAAAATATAGAATGGAATAGAATAGAATAGAATAGAATAGAATAGAATAGAATAGAATATGTGAAATGGAATGGAATGGAATAGAATAGAATAGAACAGAACAGAATAGAATAGAATAGAATAGAAAATATGGAATGGAATAAAAGGGAATAGAATAGAATAGAATAGAATAGAATAGAATGGAGAAGGAAAGGAAAGGAAATAGAATAGAATAGAATAGAGAAGAAAAGGAAAGGAAAGGAAAGGAAAGGAAAGGAAAGGAAAGGAAAGGAAAGGAAAGGAAAGGAAAGGAAAGGAAAGGAAGAAATATAGAATAGAATAGAATAGAATAGAATAGAATAGAATAGAATATATGGAATAGAATAGAAGGAATAGAATAGAATAAATAGAATAGAATAGAAAGGAAAGGAAAAGAAAAGAAAATATGGAATGAAAGGGAATAGAATAGAATAGAATAGAATAGAATAGAATAGATGGAATGGAATGGAATGGAATAGAATAGAATAGAATAGAATAGAACAGAACAGAATAGAAAAGGTGGAATGGGTAGAGAAGAATAGAAAAGGTGGAATGGAATAAAAATGAATAGAATAAAATAGAGAAGAAAGGAAAGGAAATATAGAATAGAATAGAATAGAAAATATGGAATAGAATAGAAGGAATAGAATAGAATAAATAGAATAGAATAGAAAAAATAGAAAATATGGAATGGAATGATAGCGAATAGAATAGAAAGGAAAGGAAAAGAAAAGAAAATATAGAATGGAATAGAATAGAATAGAATAGAATAGAATAGAATAGAATAGAATAGAATAGAATAGAATATATGAAATGGAATGGAATAGAATAGAACAGAACAAAATAGAATAGAAAATATGGAATGGAATAAAAGGGAATGGAACAGAACAGATTGGAATAGAAAATATGGAATTGAATGATAGTGAATAGAATAGAAAGGAAAGGAAAAGAAAAGAAAATATGGAATGGAACGGAATAGAATAGAATAAATAGAATAGAATAGAATAGAATAGAATAGAATATATGAAATGGAATGGAATAGAATAGAACAGAACAGAACAAAACAGAACAGAATAGAATAGAATAGAATAGAAAATATGGAATGGAATAAAAGGGAATAGAATAGAATAGAATAGAATAGAATAGAATAGAATAGAATAGAATAGAATATGTGAAATGGAATGGAATGGAATAGAATAGAATAGAACAGAACAGAATAGAATAGAATAGAATAGAATAGAAAATATGGAATGGAATAAAAGGGAATAGAATAGAATAGAATAGAATAGAATAGAATAGAATAGAATGGAGAAGGAAAGGAAAGGAAATAGAATAGAATAGAATAGAGAAGAAAAGGAAAGGAAAGGAAAGGAAAGGAAAGGAAAGGAAAGGAAAGGAAAGGAAAGGAAAGGAAAGGAAAGGAAAGGAAAGGAAAGGAAAGGAAGAAATATAGAATAGAATAGAATAGAATAGAATAGAATAGAATAGAATAGAATAGAATAGAATAGAATAAATAGAATAGAATAGAAAAAATAGAAAATATGGAATGGAATGATAGCGTAGAATAGAATAGAAAGGAAAGGAAAAGAAAAGAAAATATGGAATGAAAGGGAATAGAATAGAATAGAATAGAATAGAATAGATGGAATGGAATGGAATAGAATAGAATAGAATAGAACAGAACAGAATAGAATAGAGAAGAATAGAAAAGGTGGAATGGAATAAAAATGAATAGAATAGAATAGAGAAGAAAGGAAAAGAAATATAGAATAGAATAGAATAGAAAATATGGAATAGAATAGAAGGAATAGAATAGAATAAATAGAATAGAATAGAAAAAATAGAAAATATGGAATGGAATGATAGCGAATAGAATAGAAAGGAAAGGAAAAGAAAAGAAAATATAGAATGGAATAGAATAGAATAGAATAGAATAGAATAGAATAGAATAGAATAGAATAGAATAGAATATATGAAATGGAATGGAATAGAATAGAACAGAACAAAATAGAATAGAAAATATGGAATGGAATAAAAGGGAATGGAACAGAACAGATTGGAATAGAAAATATGGAATTGAATGATAGTGAATAGAATAGAAAGGAAAGGAAAAGAAAAGAAAATATGGAATGGAATGGAATAGAATAGAATAAATAGAATAGAATAAATAGAATAGAATAGAATAGAATAGAATAGAATAGAATAGAATAGAAAATATGGAATGGAATAAAAGGGAATGGAACAGAACAGATTGGAATAGAAAATATGGAATTGAATGATAGTGAATAGAATAGAAAGGAAAGGAAAAGAAAAGAAAATATGGAATAGAATAGAATAGAATAGAATAGAATATATGAAATGAAATGGAATAGAATAGAACAGAACAGAACAGAACAGAAAATATGGAATGGAATGAAAGGGAATAGAATAGAAAGGAAAGGAAAGGTAAAGAAAATATGGAATGGAATGAAAGGGAATAGAATAGAATAGAATAGAATAGAATAGAATATATGGAATAGAATAGAACAGAACAGAATAGAATAGAAAACATGGAATGGAATAAAAGGGAATAGAATAGAATAGAATAGAATAGAATAGAATAGAATAGAATAGAATGGAGAAGGAAAGGAAATAGAATAGAATAGAGAAGAAAAGGAAAGGAAAGGAAATAGAATAGAATAGAATAGAATAGAATAGAATAGAATAGAATAAAATAGAAAATATGGAATGGAATGAAAGGGAATAGAATAGAAAGGAAAGGAAAAGAAAATATGGAATGGAATGAAAGGGAATAGAATAGAATAGAATAGAATAGAATAGAATAGAATAGAATAGAATAGAATAGAATATATGGAATGGAATGGAATAGAATAGAACAGAACAGAATAGAATAGAAAATATGGAATGGAATAAAAGGGAATATAATAGAATAGAATAGAATATATGGAATAGAATAGAAGGAATAGAATAGAATAAATAGAATAGAATAGAAAAAATAGAAAATATGGAATGGAATGATAGCGAATAGAATAGAATAGAAAGGAAAGGAAAGGAAAAGAAAAGAAAAGAAAATATGAAATGAAAGGGAGTAGAATAGAATAGAATAGAATAGAATAGAATAGAATAGAATAGAATAGAATAGAATAGAATAGAATAGAATAGATGAAATGGAATAGAATAGAATAGAACAGAACAGAATGGAATAGAAAATATGGAATGGAATGATAGCGAATAGAGGAAAGGAAAGGAAATATAGAATAGAATAGAAAATATGGAATAGAATAGGAGGAATAGAATAGAATAAATAGAATAGAATAAAAAAATAGAAAATATGGAATGGAATGATACCGAATAGAATAGAAAGGAAAGGAAAAGAAAAGAAAAGAAAATATGGAATGGAATGAAAGGGAATAGAATAGAATAGAATAGAATAGAATAGAACAGAACAGAACAGAACTGAATAGAATAGAATATATGGAATGGAATGGAATGGAATGGAATGGAATGGAATAGAATAGAGCAGAACAGAATAGAATAGAAAATATGGAATGGAATAAAAGGGAATAGAATAGAATAGAATAGAATAGAACAGAACAGAAAATATGGAATGGAATGAAAGGGAATAGAGTAGAATAGAATAGAATAGAATAGAATAGAATAGAATAGAATAGAATAGAATAGAACAGAACAGAACAGAACAAAACAGAGATTGGAATGGATAGTAATAGGAACAGAACAGAACATAATTCTTTATGGGCCAAGTGTGATTGGACACACAATAAATTTATGTTCGGAGCAAAACTCTCATTGTCCATAAAAGCTATAAGTGTTGTAAGTTTTTTTTTGCATAAACACAAACAAATAAATACAAAGAATCCTCTTTCTTTACATACTATAAAAAGTGTGTCAAATGATTACAAAAAGCTTTTGTGCATCTCCTCCACAGTCATCACCTATAATTCATATCAAATCATATATTTTAAATCAAATATATTTATAGATATTACTATCATAATCTCTCACAATAAGACCTTGTTTTCATTTTTCTCCAGCTGGCAATAAGGTTCAAAGGAACACCTGCATAAACACTTGCTCTTCTTATCACTCTCTGTAAACAAGCTGCAAGGTCTTAAAGCGCAAAATCGAAATGATCAAAGAGAGAAGTGAAAGTACAATGTTTCCAGGGCTCAAACCTCCAGCCTCCAAGTGGCAGTGTTGCTTTCTTTCCCTCTAATGTTACAAGCCTCTTTGTGCTCCTTTTGTATCTTTTTTGTATTCCAGGTTTAAAAGAAATAAAATTCTTAAATGAGGCAAAATAGAAAAAAGGAAAAAAACTCATATAGAAATGAAAAAAAGAATTTCAATCCATAGGTTACAAAAATAAAAAAGTAGAAAACTAATCTGTTCACTTTAAAAAGCTTTGCGCAAATTCCATACATAAAATAGCATTTAAAAAGAAAGATAACACACTGTCCAATGCAATCCAATGTAGCTTAATTTCGCCACTTATTTCTTCTGTTCTCAAATTTAATTTAGCTTTAAGGGGTTATTTTGGGCAGTTTCCTCACCAGCTGTACACACTTTCTCTTTCCATTTCGTTCCATTCCGGAGATGTCCCAACTTCATCAGCTTGTGGCTGCGCTTTTGTCGCCGGCTAGAAGAACTTCTCTTGGCTCAATCAGGGACTTTGCAGGTATTCTATTCTATTCTATTCTTCTTGATCACCATCTCTGCGGGATGGTTTAGGTCCATACGGACCGTCCAGCGGCAAAAGTATCGACTGTGATCTCGGGACTTTGAGATCGCAAGTCGTGTCATCGTGATGTCAGCTCCTCCTCCCCTGGTGTTGTAAGTTTTACTATAAGTTTTACTTTGGAGAAAACAAAGCTTCCAAGAGTGTTTTCTTATTTTGGGTTCATTAGTCGGACAGTTGACAGTGTTCGTGTATTTATGTATTTATGATAAGCAAATTTACATAGCCACCCGTCTCACATGAAGGGTCTCTGGGCATTGTGCAACAATCAAATACATAGCATAGCATAGCGAATGGAAATTAAATGGAATGGAACTGAACAGAACAAAAGGGAACAGAACACAACAGAATAGAGATTGGAAAGAATAGGAGTAAGAATAAGAACAGAACAGAACAGAGATTGGAAAAAATAGGAATAGGAATAGAATAAGAATAGAATAGAATAGAATAGAATAGAATAGAATATTCTTTATTGGCCTTTATAAGTGTTATTGGACACACAAGGAATTTGTCTCTAGTGCATAAGCACTCAGTATACATGCAAAACAACAGAATAATAATAATTATTATATGGTGTCTCTTTCTATATACATATGCAGCATATCTATAGTGTGCCTTATTTTAATTGTGATGCTTCTGATGCAAACAAACAAACAAACCCCCAGTGCTCCCTGTGGTAAAACTAGGCCTAGATCCAAATTCAAGTGAACCACACCGATTATGGCCCTGGTTCTAGATAAATTCCCTTTTCGTTATCAAGCATCAGCTGCATTGCAATTCGTTTGCTGCTGCTGAGATTCTTGCCCACCCCAGAGGACTTCCGTACGCTCAGCGGGGACTCAGCTATGTAATTCATAATCGCACCTGCTCCTTTGCCAACTGGCCATATTCCTCACGGAGACAAGATGAGACAGGGCTGTTTTAATGACACCCCTGGAGTGCAGTTGAGGGAGGATAATTGGCCTTTCAATTAAGAACATCCTCTTTGGCCACCTTCCCAAGGGAATATCAGCTCCCCTCTCATTACTCCTCCCTCTGAGCAGGCGCTTCGATGCCTACCTGGAGACCTCATTAAATCTTGCAAAGTTTAGCAGGAAACTTTGCCGCACTGGGGATATTTTCAGGAGGAGCGAGGAGGTGTGTGGGTTGTGTGTGCAAAAGTTCTGTTGCTGAACCACAATGACAGGTTGTAGGTCACCAGGGACAGCCCATCCAGGCAAATGTTAATGACTCACTGACAAAGCAAGCAAGAATTTTAATCATGCTGCAGAGAGAGAGACAGAGATGGATTTCTAATTCTAATGGAATTTTGCACAGGTTGCCTATTTTTCTACCTGGCTCCTGTGCCTCAGGAGCACCAATGGGGTGTTAGTGTGGAGACCCAATTCTGGACCCTTTTAACAACAGCAGCTCACTGGAGGCTGAGCCAATCACTTTCAGCCTAGCCTACCTTTCAGGGCTGTTGTGGAGAGGGATAAAGGTTTTCTGCTGCAATTAAATATAAACATATACCCAATTTAAAAAGTATTATAGAATAATTCTCTGCTTTGATTAATCATTAATGGCAAACTGGAACAGCACAGTGTCAAGTTAGCTGGCATTATAATTTAAAACTTACACAATGACAACATCTGGTCATATCCCTTTGCTTTACGCAGAACTTTTAAAAAATCAGCTGAGAATTGCATCTTTCATAAAATTTGGGTTTGACTCTCAAACAAACATGCCTGTTTATTTTTAACTATTCTTTTTCCCTGCATTCTCTGCTAGTTTATATATCTGAGGCATGGAGAAGGAGCATAGGTAGTACTCGACTTACGACCTCAATGGAGCCCAACATTTATGTTGCTAAGTGACACATTTGTTAAGTTAATTTTGCCCCATTTTACGACCTTCCTTGCCACAGTCGCTAAGTGAATCACCGCAGTTGTTAGGTTAGCAACAAGGTTGCTAAGTGAATCTGGCTTTCCCATTGACTTCGCTTGTTAGAAGGTCGCCAAAGGGGAACACGTGACCCCCACAACACTGCAACCGTCATAAATATGAATCAGTTGCCAAGCATTTGAATCAGGAGTGCCTTCCGGCTGCTGCTACTGCTGGTTTGCTTAGGGAAGTATTGCACATGCATGCGCGTTTAATGTGCATTATGTGTGCATGCGCAGTACTAAAAAAATGCTTATGCACAGAAGCAAAAAACAAGATGGCGCCGCCTATGGCGCCACCAAGAGAACAAGTTTAGGGGCGTGGCAGGCCGAGTGACTGCCTACTTGGCTGAACCAATCCGAACCAGTAGGAACCCACCTCTGGTTTTAATTTTGATCATGTGACCATGGGGATGCTGCAATGGTTGTAAGAGTGAGAATTGGCCATAAGTCACTGTTTTCAGTGCCGTTGTAACTTCGAATATCATTAAATAAACTGTTGTAAATTGAGAACTACCTGTAGATTAAATCAGGGGTCACCAACCTTTTGGACCTCAGGGACCACTAAAATCATAATTTTAAATCCTGCGGACCACTAATATGATTTTTTTAAAAAAAAGATAAATAGTATTTAGTGCAGTATAAAAACATGCAAATAATTGTTCTGCAGCTCACCCAAATTTTCTCATGCACCACCATGGACCACCGGTTGGGGACCGCTGGATTAAATAATCAAGCCCAGCAAGAACATTCTAGTATTAACAGAACAAACTAATTATAGATGGAGAGGAAGATGAAGAAAAATAATAGCAAAAACAATCTGCAATTTTCTCTGGCTGTAAATGGACTAAACCTGAATCTAACTCATTTTCTGTTTTAAACACACACATATATACACAGAGAGAGAGAAAGAGAGAGAGCAGATCAAGCTTTTCAGAGCACGGAAAGGACTTTCACTATTTGCCAACAACTGCAGCTCTTAACACTTTTCAAGTGATTGCCGGTTGTATCACAAAGTGTGATAAACCTGGCTATTTTTTTTAATTTAAAATATGAACAGTAAACTTCTTTATTATAAAAAGGTGGCACAAGCAGCCTTCAAGCAGTGATCCAAAGAACTATTTTTTAAAAAAAAACATTTTGGACACAGGGAAACATAGTCAAATAAAACCAGTGCAAGCTATAGAATTTTTTTTTAAGAAGTCTTTGGGCACAGAACAAATAGCATTGCGCATCATGCTAAATTTTATTTGGTTTAAGGGTGCTTTGTGCTATAAATCACAATTGTTGGAGTTCGCATGGCAGGCTGCAGTCTTTTAGTAGCTCAATCCTTCAGGGTCAGGATTTAGACAGAGAATAAATTATCACTTCGCCAGTGAGTTCATCTGTGCATCTGCATACACACATCTGGCCGTTTCCTTTTCAATCAGTTATGTAGCTTTGTGTCGGACAATAAAAAGCAAGAAAAAAAATTAGCCAACAGGCGTAGAATTTTAAAATACAACTATATATGGGGGGCAGGGGGGAGAGAGAAAGAAGGAATGGATTATTTTCTCTGACCCACTGATGTTACATTCACTAGAACACGCCAGTAAATCAGAAGCAAACAAACTGATCATTTATGAAATCCACTATTAGCTTGGGGAACTTCCTGCCACAAGCTAGGACTGTCGCTGCCTAAGACGACTTTAGGAAAATTCATATTGGTGTGGGGAGGTAATGTAGAACAGAATGGTCTTCAGGAAAATATTTTGGGCATAAATGTTACCTAATTTCAAACTGTTGACCAATTTAGCATTCCTGATGTGAACTAGATTAATAATTTTCTTGATTCTGGGACAGCAGTTTATGATTTAACATGCCCAAGACATCATGCATAGCGTGAATTCAGCACAGGTTTTTTGCAGTGAAATACACTTAAGCAAACATCTCTTGCAACCATCATGGCTTTAGGCAAGGAATTATGGGATTTGTTGCACACACTATTACTAGGGCACCAAGTTTCGGAGCAAACTCAGTGCAGCCCTTATGATTTATTTCTAATGCAGATGCAAAGGATGGCTGCAATAGGACAGGATCTGTCTACATTCATCTTCAAAATGTCATGTGTTTATTTGTTGAAAATATTCCTGTCCCTTTTGCATCTGTGAGGAAGAATAAAATACCGCTTGTGGAATGTACTGTGAATAAAATATTTGTGTTATTAGTTACCATGTAATTTAAACAATGCAGGGTGTATCAGATAGTTTGTTAACACAATGTTGTTTATGTGTACCTAGCATTACAAAAAAAAAAACCCTCCGCTGCCATGGTTCCTTTCTCCCAGAGGAACCGTGGGAATTTTTCGGTAACTTAGCAATGGCATTCAGAATACCTTGGTAGAGACCAATCTTTTTCAAAGAAGTTCAGTTCCCAGGAATCCCTGGAGAACTCATTAGTATGGGGTAATAGCTGCTTTGTAATTATAACCATCTCTGCTTTTCTGATCTGAATACAAACTAGCAAGATTCTGAGCCCGGATAAAATCAATTTGTGGTTTTGTTCTCATTGTAATGCCAGCCCTATCTTAATTCTGCCATCTGGAGTTTGAAATCTTTACTTGCATTATTATTATTATTATTATTATTATTATTATTATTATTATTGTTGTTGTTGTTGTTGTTGTTGTTGTTGTTGTATACTTTATTCATTAAACATGAAACTCAGCCAACTGAATATTCAAAACTGCATTATAAATACCAGTGACTGGTGTTAATGGTTGATACGGTTTGCTGCCAGCATCCTAGGTATCAACCAAGTACCTTCTTAAAATATAAGATGTTCTGAGTAGCACAGTTTTTTGCATTTCCCCTGGTGTTATTGCAGGCAGCTGCAATTTGTTGATGTAGCTTGTAAAATTCTTGGACATGGTGCCAAGTGCCCCGATGACAATGGGTATCACTGTTACATGCTTCATCCATAGCCGTGTAGATTATTATTGTTGTTGTTGTTGTTGTTGTTGTTGTTAACAACAACAACTGTCCAGTTTAATCACATCTTTTTTGTATTCATTGCTATAGCTCTGCGTGGCCAGCTATTGCAATTTAGGGAAGGGGGCAGTGGTGGGATTCTAAAGTGTTAGTAATCAGTTCTCTGCCTGGTTGCTGGGTGGGTATGGCGTACTCAGCCTCCTGCACCACGGCGGGAGGGAGGTTTCACCCTCCCGAGGCTCCGGAGGCTTTACCTCCCTCTGGGAGGATGAAAACGGCATTCCCGGGCTCCGAAGCCAGCAAATGGCCTATTTCTGGACTTCCGGTAGGTCTGAATTTCACCCTCTGGATGCTCTGGAGACTTCCCCAAGCCTCCAGGAGGGTGAGAACGGCCTCCCCTGGGCTCTGGAGGCTCTCCGGAAGCCAGAAATGGGCCACTTGGAGACTCCCGGGAGGAGCAAGAGGGGTCAGTGGGTCCTAACAACTACTGGTTCACCCGAACTGGTGCGAACTGGCTGAATTCTACCACTGGAAGGGGGCCCTTTGACTATTGTTATGATTTGGGGGGCATTAAAATGTACAGCGTCCTGGATGTGAAGATTGCATGAATGAGAAAAGATTCACCTCTTATTTAACAGAGGTAAAATATGTGTTTAAGCTCCACTTTCAGTGCTGAAAGGATGAGCTCTCAAACGCATTAAACCGTAACTAAATATGGTAAATATGCCTTACATAAACAAGGAGAAATGAGGCCTAAGATGTGTCATAGAGGTGAGGGCGATGATGTTATTTGCCCCAAGACACGGTGATTTGTAAAACACGAGGCTGTCACAATCACCTTTGTGAACCCACCCAACTGTGGTTTATTCGAGCCACGACTTTAACAAGAGAAAGGAAGATAGTCCTGGAGAAGATCAGCAGAATGGGCTCTGATTCTTTTCCCACTCAATCATGGAGCTGCCATTTAGCAGACCTAATGTGGATGCAAGCAGAAAGACAGTTTTGTGTGTATGCGTGTCTTCACTTGTTTCACGGACTCTGGAGGCTGAAGGCAGGCAGGCCTAGACAAGTCCTGCAAAAGTTTCAAGCATTGTGCACCTTCTGGGCTGCAGCCTTGGTGCCAAATCAACTCCCTCAGCAGTCTTACGTCCTCCTCAGCCGACCCTGAAACATCTCCAATTGGACTAATGGCACAGCTGAGCTGCAATTGAATTGCTCAGTTGTTGGTCAAGGGAAAGTTGGAGTAGGCCCCATGGGAAGCCTCTCTTGAGATAAGAGAGAGAGAGAAACTTTCCAAGTGCGAAAGCGAAGCACCAGCATCAGCCCTCAGGGGGATTCAAACACACATGGTTGCTTGTTTATACAGCTGAGGCTTTACTCTCCTGAACCAGCCTTTCAGTGGCAACTTGAAGATGTCTAGACTTCAACTCCCAGAATTCACCAGTCAGCATGCTGGAAGTTGAAGTCCATTCATATTCAGGAGTGGTATTGACTCACCTTCCCTACCGATTCACAAATGTGAGCATGTCCTCATCCTCACATCGCTCACACAGCCACCTCCTTGCATGCACTCCACCTTCTGTGCATGCACTTTGCCTAAAAAAAGGACCAAAATGGGATGCCTTAGAGCCATGGTCCATGGGGCAGGGCCACCCGCGATTTCCGCTACTGGTTCGAGCAAACCGGACAGAACCGGCAGAATACAACCTGTGTTGAAGTTGTCAAGATAGAGAAACTCTAGCCTAATCTATTAAGCCAAAGTACTTTTAAAAGTATTTGCTTTTATTTGTAACTAGTTAGCCCATGATTCATAGGGTAAATCGTTTCAGAGATATTTCTTTACCTAAACATAGAAACAAAATGACTACGGGTAGGAAAAAGAGCAATAGAAGCATGAGCACTTCCGATTTCCTGCTGGCTTCCCCATTGACTTTACTTATAGGAAGTCGGCAGGGAGAACTAGAAAAAATGATCATGTAATCATTCCTACTAACATGGTGACTGGAACTCTCTTCTAAGTGTTTCCACACAACAAAGAAAAGGAAACATTTTTTTCTCTCTTTTTTTCTTTCTGTTAGAACTGTGTTTCCTCGAAAATGAGACAAGATCATATTCTTTTGACCCTCCCCTCCCCCGAAATAAGCACTTGGCCTTATTTTCAGGGAGGTGTTATTATTTTTGAGGTGCAGGAGGCGGTGAGTGTGGTCACCTCATGGCTGCTGCTGTGTGGCAATATTTTAGCGAGGGCTTATTTTGGGGGGAGGGCTTATTTTAGCACATGCGCTCAAAAGCCCAATTGGGCTTATTATCCAGGGAGGTCTTATTTTTGGGGAAACAGGAAAAAAACCTTTTTTCCTCAGGCTAATTCATCCGAAGAGAAAGTTATTAAAATTTCTACTTCTGAATTGCTTTAATAATGTAGGAAGTTAGCACCCACCCCTCTCCTAGAAGAATGAAATATTGTAGGAAATTTTAAAAAGGCAGAATATTATACCTCCATGAATGAGAAAAAGAGAAACATGCTCTTAGAAATCAGTCCTCATCTTTGTTTAATAGTCCCAGAAAGACTGGTTCCAACCTATCTACAATACAAAGGGATGGGCCAACTTATCTACAAAACAGAAGAACTTCACCCAGGTACCTGATGGACCCCGAAAGGTTCCTGATGGAGCTTGGGACTTTTCCTGAATCCCTTGCTCACAACTCAACCGAAGCCCTAGTGGATGCCTGGGATAAAGCGACCGCTGGGGCCTTGGATCGTCTTGTGCCTTTGCGGCCTCTGACCCAGTGTTGATCCCGGGTGGCTCCCTGGTTTACCAACGAGCTCCGGGAGATGAAACGCCAGAAAAGATGCCTAGAGAGTGGCTGGAGGGCCAGCCGGTCCGAATCTGGTCGAACACTAGTAAGAATTCATATTAAATCCTACTTAGTGGCGATAGAAGTGGCAAAGCGGCAACAATTTTCCGCTCTTATCGTGTCCGCAGATAACAGCCCAGCCACCCTGTTTAGGGTGACCCGCTCCTTACTTAACCAAGGAACTGGGGAAGGCCCCTTACAGGGTAGGGCTGACGAATTTGTTCAGTATCTGCAGGATAAAATCGCTCAGATCCGGACAGGCTTGGACTCTGACTGGGTAGATTCGGGCGAGCCGACAGGGATGAATCTTGAGGAGACAATCTGGGATGAGTTTGACCCTGTGACCCCCAAAGGCATGGACAGGATTATGGGGAGACTCAGTGCTGCCACTTGTGTGCTGGACCCATGTCCCTCTTGGTTAGTTTCGGCTTCCCGGGAGGTGACACGAGGCTGGCTCCAGGTGATTACAAATGCTTCATTAAGAGAGGGGTTCGTTCCCACCACCTTGAAGGAGGTGAGGACCCTCCTTAAGAAACCTTCCCTGGACCCAGCTTCTTTAGCCAACTATCTTCCGGTCTCCAACCTTCGCTTTGTAGCAAAGGTTGTCGAGAGTGTGGTAGCACATCAGCTTCTCCATTACCTGGATGAAGCTGTCTACCTGGATCCGTTTCAGTCAGGTTTCAGGCCCGGGTACAGCACGGAGACGGCATTGGTCGTGTTGGTCGATGATCTCTGGCGGGCCCAGGACCTCCTACCTGTCGGATTGGTCATAGTTTGTGTTGACTGGAGGGCAGAGATCGACCCCCCACTTGTGGGGTGCCCCAGGGGTCAGTTCTCTCACCCCTCCTGTTCAACATATGTATGAAACCGCTGGGCGAGATCATCCATGGTTTTGGGGTACGGTATCATCAATATGCTAATGATACCCAACTTTTCATCTCTACCCCAAACCACCCAAACGCTGCCCTCGACGTGATGTCCCGATGCCTGGAGGCTGTGCGGTTCTGGGTGGGGAGGAACAGGCTCAAGCTCAATCCCTCCAAGACTGAGTGGCTGTGGTTTCCGTCATCCCGATTTGTACACCTTGTTCCATCTTTGGTGATAGGGGGAGAAATTTTAGCCCCCTCAGAGAAGGCTCGCAATCTGGGAGTCCTCCTGGATAAGCAGCTTAGTTTAGAAGAACACCTGACGGCGGTGACCAAGGGGGTCCCTTCCTGGATCGGGATGCTCTGTGCACAGTCACTCATACCCTTGTCCTTTCTCGCCTGGACTACTGCAATGCTCTCTACATGGGCTGCCCTTGAAGAGCACCCGGAGGCTTCAGCTGGTCCAGAATGCGGCCGCGCGGGTTGTCATGGAGGTACCTAGTGCTCTTTTAGGCGGCCTGCACTGGTTGCCGGTTGTTTTCCGGGTGCGATTCAAGGTATTAATTATGACCTTTAAAGCACTCCATGGCTTAGGCCCAGGGTACCTGCGAGACCACCTTCTGCCACCAGTAGCCTCCCACCGTCCAGTACGATCCCACAGAGTTGGCGTCCTCAGGGTGCCGTCGGCCAGACATTGTCAGCTGGTGACCCCCAGGGGGAGAGCCTTCTCTGTGGGAGCGCCTTCCCTCTGGAATGAGCTGCCCCCGGAGCTTTGCATAATCCCTGACCTCCGGTCCTTCCGACTCGCCTTAAAAAGTTGGCTTTTCCAGCAAGCCGGCCTGGCCTGTTAATTTTAACTCATTTTTTAAATGTATTGTTCTATAAATTGGGTTTGTTTTTTGGGATATATATTTAATTTCTTTTTAACTTTTCGGGATGTGTGCTTTTTTACTGTTGTACGCTGCCCTGAGTCCTTTGGGAGAAGGGCGGCATATAAATCCAATAAAAAACAAAACAAAACAAAAACAAACCCTCAGGAGATGATAGGATTAGCCCTCACTCAAGATCCAAGCCAGGACAAAGCCATTAAGCCATAGTAGGAATTGCCCAAAGCCCCTTCATTATCATCACCCAGCAAGATTCAACCAAGCCTGGGATTTAAAACAACCTACAAAGTTATCCCAGTATGGCCCCATGGGAGTCTGACAACCAATCAGAATACATTTCTTTCACAGGAACAGGAAGCAAGTTCAAAGCCAAAGAGAGGGTATAGATCGCCCGATCTCTCTCCCATGTGCTCGATTGCCCAGGACCTCAAGCCCATGTGGTCCTGTCCATCATTAAACCATCTTTCCAAACAGCTTCCAATGTTTCCAGTGTCTTTATCCCCACTTGAAAGTAAGCCCAGATTGACATTTCTTCCAATAATAATACTAGCATTTAGTGGGAAGTCTAAGAATAACAATTCGAAGTGCATAGTGTGTGTGTGTATGTGTGTGTGTGTTTTGTATTACAGCTTTTAAATTAAACCATGACTTCTACCCATCAATTTTGAGGATATATTTTTATTTAAACAGAGGAGGGCCTATGCTAAACGAGAGTTTTTCCAATCCTGTAAAGATGACTGACAGAGAATCTTTAAATTCTTCGTTTCGGGGTGTTGTTTTTTTTTAGAGTTGAGTTCAGTAGGAAAGCACTCGGCATATGTTCACCCTTCAATGGTTTGTTGAACAAGTGACAACTGGAACATGCTTGCTTTTTGATGCTTTTCCGATAACAAGAGGTGAATGTACAGCATTTTAAAACGCTTGCCTTTGAAGAGTGTACAATAGATTGGAATCAATCCAGGGATGGGCGTTCTGAAGGGTGACTGGAGAACAGGACTGGGGCAACATGGATCTAATGAAACTTCGTTTATTAATACAATAAGTAACAAGCTAACAGCAGCTCTGAAACGCCAACGAACGCACTGCCCATTTGACAGCTCTTCTATATGCCAGTTGTCAACTGGGCAGCCAATGGGAGTTCTTTATTTTCCTGCTTCTGCTGAAACTACGGCTTGCCGTGTCACGTTTTCGGAGCCTGGACTCAACAGTGGGATTCAAAAATTTCAGCAACCGGTTCTCTGCCCAGTTGCTGGTTGTGCGTGGCCTACTCAGCCTCCTGCACCATGGGGGGGGGGGGAGTTTCCACCCTCCCCAGGCTCCAGAGGCGTTCCTCAAGAAAATGGCTCCCCCAGGCTCTGGAGGCCAGAAACAGGTCCATTTCCAGACTTCCAGAACTTCCGGGAGGCCCTCCCCAAGCTCCGGAAGCTTTCCTTGATGCTCCAGGGTGGTGAAAACAGCTCTCCTGTCTCCGGAGGCCCTTGGGAGGCCAGAAATGGGCCTGTTTCCAGGAGGCCCATTTTTTGCCTTCCCAGAGCCTCCACGTGGGCCCTGCACTTACCTGGCTTACAAAATGGTCCACATGGAGACTCCTGAGAGGGGCTGGGTGGGGTAGGTGGGGCCAGCCAGTCCTTGCAACTACCGATTTGGTGAACCAGATGTAAAATTAGCATCTGATTCACCGAACCAACTGAACCAGCTGAATCCACTCTTGAATCTATCCAAGTAAGTGGGATGAATGCTGAATAGGCTTCCTGTCAAGCTGTCCCCCAACTTGCAAATTTTAAGAGAAAATGATAATACAAAATATAAAATGTAGATCCTTAAGCGGCAGGGGGGAGGGAAAGTTCTGTAAAACATTTATGTAAAAACAGCTGTGTTTATGTAAGGTTGTTTCAAAATCTGAATGGGATTACAGTATTTTATTCATTTATTTATTTGTATTGCCGTTTCAAAAAGGGCTCGTCCGGGATTTGAACCCGGGACCTCTCGCACCCTAAGCGAGAATCATACCCCTAGACCAACGAGCCAGCTGATGTTAAAGAAAGTTTTCATACAACTCTCTACTGTACATTAAATAATCACTATATGCCACGTTGGGATGTAGAACAAGCATTCTGTAGGTAGGAGATAGTTACACCACCTAGTGGTGCAAATGCATTATTGCATAGAATTTGTTTTTTCTCCCATTCAATCTAATGGTACCTCGAGTCATTTTGTTTAAATTGTTTACTTTTGGGACATACTCCTTACAACTTCTAAATTCCATGAATCCAAATGTCCTTCTTTCTCTACTCATTAAAGTACATTAAAGATATATGGGGTACTTCTGCAATTGGAGAGCAACAATGTTGCCAGTCTTTGTTGCTTATTATTGATTATATTTGGCTAAATCGAATTTGATGGGTGATCGAAGGGGGTCATCTCCTGACTCAAACCATGTTCAGGCTTGTCATTCACTTTGGGTGACCCACACCACTATCTTAGTGCTTAATGCTCTTTGGCCTCTGGAGCTTGAAGATATGTGGACTTCAACTCCCAGAATTCTCTAGCCAATGTGCTTCATGCAATACTGTATTCCCAGCAAAACTTTGAAAGATTAGAAAAGCTGTAGAGAATGTCAACAAAGAGGATACAAAAACTTGAAAACATGAGCTATGAGGACCAATTCAAGGACCTGGGGATGTTCATGCTGAAGGGGAAAAAAGAGAACAAAGACATGATTTCAGCGCCATACCAAAGATGGTCAGGAACTATTTTCCATGAAGGCAAAAATTATAGTCCCCTGCTTCCCCAAAAATAAGACAGGATCTTATTTTCTTTTGACATCCAAAATAAGCACTTGGCCTTATTTTCGGGGAGGTCTTATTATTTTTGAGGTGTAGGAGGAAGTCAGCGTGGTCACCTCATGGCTGCTGCTGTGTTGCAATATTTTTGGGGAGGGCTTATTTTCAGGGGAGGATTTATTTTAGTGCATGCACTCAAAAGCCCGATTAAGCTTATTATCCAGAGAGGTCTTATTTTCATTTGAATTGTTTCCTAATTTTACTTAAATATAAGGAAAAACTTTCTTATTATATGATTCATAAAGCAGTGGAACAGTCTACTGATGTTCTGGAAACTTCCACCTCCGGGGTGTTTCAAGAGAGGTTGGATAGCCACCTCAAAAGGATATTGGTTTTCCTGAAAATTGCTGAGAGTTGGACCAGATGATCCCGTGGGGGAAAAAAATCCAGTCTGGTTCCAAAATGGGAGAAATAAAAAAAAATCAATGGAGGCTGGCTACAAGGAAAGAAGGTCTCTGTTTATTTGGTTTCCAGAATCTTCAGTGACAGCAGCTTGTTTCTGGGGTGGCTGACAAAAAAGCTGAGTAAGTGGATGGGTTTTTATATGGTTCTGGGGTTTGGTGATTGAGATGCTCCAGGGGGGTTGTGCAATGAAGTGAGCCTTGTGTCTTTTACTATTTCAATGGTGGTGGGTTAATTCTATTATGTCCTAAAGGTCATGTCCTGTCTTTAGGATTTGGATGGGGGGATGTAAATTCCTAATCCCATCAACTCCAACCTTCTGTGGGAGCTTTTGTTTATGAATAGGCTGGCCCTGATTTCTTAATGGGCACAAATGTCCCTCTCTAAAGACTTCACTTGAGGCTGCTTGAGAAATATAATATTCTGCCTCTTTTAATATTCCCCAAAATATTTCATTTTCTGGGCTAAGGCAGGCTTTCCCAGCAATCTTTCCACACAATTCTGTATTGCTTTCTCCAATACGGGTAGATCCCAAGACGTTTGTGATTGCTTTCCATTTCCCATATTCTGGCAAAGGTCACAGGATCTTATATTTTCAATCCTATCCCACCATACCCTGCCCAGTAAAAAAAAAAATTCCACTGGGGGGAAAAAAAACCCTTCAATAATGTCTCTGGGGCCTGTGGTAAACAGCATTTTGTACTCATTGTGTCTTGATCAGCTGTGAGAATTGAGGAGCAAGTGAGTACTATAAAAATCATGACTTCGGTATCCTTCCCGGCCTAAAACAGGTCTAATCCACTCTCACACCCAGTTACTAGAATAGCAACCACATTGTCTGCATTTGTGTCAGAAGCACCAACAAAGTTAACCAAAAGTTGCTTCTGGGTTGAAAGGATTTGCCAGTGACAACACCATTACCCAGGAATGTCTTTATGGGGATTTCTGTGGCCCAAGGTTTTTAGACTTTAGGCTGGTTTATATGGGTCTTTATTTTGGGATGGTATCTCCACTTTAGAGACTGGTCTGTCAGAAAGCAGTGATGGGTGGGATGAAGTTTGATATAGTGCACTTGGTGTTTGGGTGTGGTGCAGCTTCCAAAATAACTCTTACTTGGACAAACCATCCTTGCTTCTTAAAAACCTTGGGGTCATCACACTGATAGATCTCCGCTACCTGGGGAGATTCTCAGTCATCCAAGTCATGGTTGTCCCAAAGATGCTTTTTCAGGAGGCAACTGGACTTTCTTGTTTTTCTTTTGAAGACGTTTCACTTCTCATCCAAGGAGCTTCTTCAGCTCTGACAGGATTGTGGGAAATGCAAATGACCATCTGTCTGTAAGGAATATAAATCCTTCCATTCCCCACCATTCTGTCAGAGCTGAAGAAGCTTCTTGGATGAGAAGTAAAATGTCTTCAAAGAAAAACAAACAAGGAAGTCCAGTTGTCTCCTGAAAAAAGTACCTTTGGGATCTTCTCTTAAAGACTGGATTTTACTAGTTGGACGACATCCCTCCAGGTGTTTGTATGGTCCTGTGTCCCACAAGGAAGTCTCGGTGATGAATTTAGCCTGGAGCTAGATCCTGAAGTTTTCAATTTCATCAACTCTTCGAGTTCCTCAATTCACACAATCAGGAATTTTCTCTAATTATCTGACCAGACTTAACGATTCATTGGTTCTAGGGCAGAGAATAAATTCAACTCCATTTTCTGAGTGACAACTATTCAGAAAATTGAACATTATTACAAGAACTTCCTTCAGGTGTCTCTTCTGTGTCCCCAGAAACATAAATTCTAACGTTGGATTTTCCCCCTTACCAGATGGAGCCCCCTTGTGGAGTACTGTGAAGCCATTTCCATGGCAACTCCCCTGCGCTGTATAGTAGAAGCCATCTGATGGCAGTACAGTAGAAGCCATTTTAAGGCAAAACAGGCTGTATCTTAACAGAACACACACCCTGAGGGGTGTTAGGGGGGTCTTATCCCCATAGTATTTTTTTTCCCCAGAGAGTAAATCATCTGTGTAACTTTGGTTCAAATTGCTTGAGGTGTTCTAGAGTTATGCGGGGAACACACACACACAAACACACACACACACACACACACACACTTATATATACCATATATTTCAGAGTATAAGACGCACCGGATTATAAAATGCACCAAGATTTTGAAAAGGCAGTGTGTCAGTGAACAGCCATGTCTGTTGATTTAATAAACAAACGTTCCATCAAGGAAAGTTTCTTCAAGCTCAGTTTGCAAATCTCATCATTCTAGGGAACAATTAAATGGGGTTCATGCTCTCAGAAAGGGGAAGAATAGGGACAAATCAGACAGGTGAGGTTTTCTGGAGCTTAGCTGATCCTGTTAACCTGTTGTAGGTCTTGTTTAGCTTTGAAACTGCAACATTATGGTTTGTAAGAACCATGGTGGCGCAGTGGTTAGAATGCAGTATTGCAGGCTTGTTCTGCCAGCAGTTCGATCCTGACAGGCTAAGGTTGACTCAGTTTTCCATCCTTCCGAGGTGGGTAAAACGAGGACCCAGATTGTTGGGGGCAAGATGCTGACTCTGTAAACCGCTTAGTGGGAGCTGTAAAGGACTACATATACAGTATAGATCTAAGTGCTATTGCTATTGTTTGTTTGTTAGTTAGTTAGTTAATTTATTTTGTCAAACATGAATGAGATAACAAGGTATAAGTATAAACATGGACATGAGCACATGAAATGAGTGCAAATAAATGGGGACAATAGGACAGGGACGGTAGGCATGCTGGTGCGCTTATGCACGCCCGCTTTACGGATCTCTTGGGAATGGTGTGAGGTCCACGGTAGACAGTTTAAGGTTAAAGCTATGGGGGTTAGAGGAAGTAACAACGGAGCCAGTAGAGCATAGAATAAACCAGGGTTTGATTTCACAGGTTGGACAAACCAAGCTATTATTAGCCACAAATGAGAGGATTGCATTATGAATGCATCTCAGAAAACTCTACTTTCCGCCCAAGTCAAATGGCATGAAATGTTAATTCCCCTTGCCAACCCACAGGTCTCCCCCAAGTCTCAGTTGAAAGGTGGGTTCTGATTGAATAAGCTGTTGTAGGCTTCTAAACAAGGTTTCATTCTTTAGCATCCTGCTTCACAAGTCAGCAGTTGGGGAAAACATCTATCAATCAGGATCTGAAGAAAGGAAAGGTGTGTCAGTCTACATGGGGTGACTTCCTCTAGACTGGTTCCTTATGGATCCCTTTATTCTGATTATGTAAAGATAAAGGTTCCCCTCGCACATATGTGCTTGTCGTTCCAGACACCTCCATTTCAAAGCCGAAGAGCCAGCCCTGTCCGAAGACATCTCTGTAGTCATGTGACCAGCATGACTAAAAGCCGAAGGTGCACAGAACGCTGTTATCTTCCCACCAAAGTGGTCCCTATTTTTCTACTTGCATTTTTACATGCTTTCGAACTTCTAGGTTGGCAGAAGCTGGGACAAGTAACAGGAGCTCACTCCATTATGCAGCGCTAGGGATTCGAACCGCCAAACTGCTGACCTTGCTGATCGACAAGCTCAGCGACTTTAGCCACTGAGCCACTGCTCCTGATTAGTACCTCTCAAGTTAAAAGATTAAAAAATAAATAAGTCTTATTGGAAAACCTGAGGGAAGTGAGGGGCAATTTTTGAATTATTGCCCAACATGCAAGAGCCTGCAGAGAGAACTAATTCCTTATTTGAAGAAGGGGAGGAGGAGAAAGTGGTTGAAGCTCTTAAATATAGGATGTCCTCAACATATGACCACAATTAAGTGCAAAAAAACCCCAATAACTTGGTCCTCAACACCAATAAGACTAAGGAGCCTATAGTGGACTACAGATCAGATCCAGGCCTTGCTAATCAATGGAGACAGAGTGGAGCAAGTGGCCAGTTTTAAGTTTCTGGGTATTAACATAAAAGAGGACCTAACCTGGGGCTCTCACATTGCAGCACTAGTCAAAAGGGCCCAGCAGAGATTATACTACCTGAGACTTCTCAGGAAACAACTGAATGGAAAACTGCTGCTGACCTTCTAACGCTGCACCATAGAGTATTTTAACTTACTGTATCTGTGTGTGGTTTGCCAATTGCACAGTGGCAGATAGGACAGCACTCCAGAGGGTCAACGTCATTGCCCAGAGGATCATGGGTTGCCCTCTCCTCTCCTTGGAAGAGCTCTATAGCTCCCGCTGCCTTAAGAAAGTTCAAAATGTTCTTAAAAGATCCATCTCATCCTGGGCATCCTTTTTTTTGAACTATTACCATCTGGCCGACGGTGCAGGATAATAAAAACAAGGACAAATAGGCTGAAAAACAGCTTCTATCCCAGGGCAGTAACCATATTGGATTCTACGGTATAGTGCAATATTAATGCAATATCGGGTTTTCAATTCAATTGTATAGCATGTGAAGGATGTGTATTTGTGTTTTATTTTTATAGTTATAATGTAAACTGAAGATGGCATTTAATTTAGTTGCACAAGGTGCAATGACAATAAAGTAAACTAATTTATGTTGCTCAGCTAGACAGTTGTTAAGTAGGTTTAGCCCCATTTTACAACCTTTGCTACCATAGCTGTTAAGTAAATCACTGCAGTTGTTAATAACAATGTTGTTAAGGGAATCTGGCATTGACCTTGCTTGTCAGAAGGCCACAAAAGGAGGATCACATGACCCTGGGACACTGCAACCATCATAAATACAATACAATACAATAGTAGAGTTGGAAGGGACCTTGGAGGTCTTCTAGTCCAACCCCCTGCCTAGGCAGGAAACCCTATACCGTTTCAGACAAATGGCTATCCAACATCTTCTTAAAGACTTCCAGTGTTGGGGCATTCACAACTTCTGGAGGCAAGCTGTTCCACTGATTAATTGTTCTAACTATCAGGAAATTTCTCCTCAGTTCTAAGTTGCTTCTCTCCTTGATTAGTTTCCACCCATTGCTTCTTGTTCTACCCCCAGGTGCCTTGGACAATAGTTTGAATCCCTCTTCTTTGTGGCAACCCCTGAGATATTGGAAGACTGCTATCATCTCTCCCCTAGTCCTTCTTTCTATTAAACTAGACATACCCAGTTCCTGCAACCATTCTTCATATGTTTTAGTCTCCAGTCCCCTAATCGTCTTTGTTGCTCTTCTCTGCACTCTTTCTAGGATCTCCGCATCTTTTTAACATCGTGGCGACCAGAACTGAATGCAGTATTCCAAGTGTGGCCTTACCAAGGCATTATAAAGTGGTATTAACACTTCACGTGATCTTGATTCTATCCCTCTGTTGATGCAGCCTAGAACTGTGTTGGCTTTTTTGGCAGCTGCTGCACACTGCTGGCTCATATACTTAAATATAAGCTAGTTGCCAAGAAATTTGGTCACATGACCGTGGGAATTCTGCAATGGTTGTAAGTGTGAAAAACGGTCATGTCACTTCTTTCAATGCCATTGTAATTAAACAAATGATTCAGGGGTGGGTTCCACCAGACTACTGGTGTTTCTCTCAGGGAGACATTGCACATGCGTGCTTGAGTCGCACTGTGCTCACATGTGCAGCACAACTAAAATTGCTCTGTGCATGTGCAGAAGCAAAAAACAAGATGGCGGCGCCTACGGGAGAGCCGGTTCAGAGGTGTGGCAGGTCTGGGTCGCTGCCAGTTCGAACCAATAGGATCCCACCGCTGAAATGGTTCTACGTTGAGGACTATGTATGCATGGAATCTGGCAAATAAACACAAACATAACCCCTTTTTCTTGAACTGAAGTGTTGGAAAGTTTGGAAACCTGGAGAGAAATTGCTCGGGAAATCTCACAACTGTTTTCTCTCTTTAGAATAGAATAACAGAGTCAGAACAGACCTTGGAGGTCTTCTAGTCCAACCCTTCTTAGGCAGAAAACCCTATACCGTTTCAGACAAATGGCTATCCAACATCTTCTTAAAGACTTCCAGTGTTGGGGCATTCACAACTTCTGAAGGCAAGATGTTCCACTGATTAATTGTTCTAACTGTCAGGAAGTTTCTCCTCAGTTCTAAGTTGCTTCTCTCCTTGATTAGTTTCCACCCATTGCTTCTTGTTCTACCCTCAGGTGCCTTGGAGAATAGTTTGACTCCCTCTTCTTTGTGGCGACCCCTGAGATATTGGAACACTGCTATCATGTCTCCCCTAGTCCTTCTTTCTCTTAAGCTAAACATACCCAGTTCCTGCAACCATTCTTCATGTGTTTTAGTCTCGTCCCCTAATCATCTTTGTTGCTCTTCTCTGCACTCTTTCTAGAGTCTCCACATATTTTCTACATCGTGGCGACCAGAACTGAATGCAGTATTCCAAGTGTGGCCTTACCAAGGCCTTATAAAGTGGTATTAACACTTCACGTGATCTTGATTCTATCCCTCTGTTTATGCAGCCCAGGACTGTGTTGGCTTTTTTGGCAGCTGCTGCACACTGCTGGCTTTCTTCACCATCTTACCATAAAGGTTTGGAATAAACCACAAGCATCTTTTCATTGCAATTTAACTTTATTATTTAGTTACATTATAATTAATAAAAGGGGGGGGGCTCCATTGCAGTAGTTTAAATAAAATAAAAAGTGCAGATTGTGGACGCGCTAAAAAAATATATTCATTATGTCTACTTTGGAAACATTCAGGCTTATTGAGCCCCCGTTCGTCATCAACTTCCTCTGCTTTGACTTCTCAGCGTGATTTGAAAGATGGCAAAAGCCTGTTTTTGAATCCAGGCCGAATGGAAAGAAAAGGGAAAGAGGAATTCAGAAAAGTAAACGGGGAGAAAAGAAAATTTACTAGCAGAAATCAAAACTGCATTTTGAAATAGTAGCTTTACGCAACAGAAAAGGCTGACTGATTTTATTGCAGGGGCGGTGTCTGGATTTCGGTGCCTGGAAGGTCTCTTTTAAGCCAAGCTTTGCAGCTGGATTTTGCAACTGTGTCTCAAAGGGAAATTGCATTTGCAGAGCGGAAGCTGCAATTGACTTCTCTTGCAAAAATTCCACCTGGTAAGTTTTGCGCACTATGGAAAATGTGAGAACACACCAGAATGATTTCACAATTGGTTGGTTCCCTAACGATGTTCACATCTGTCTTTGCAAAAATCTGAATCATAAACTTTCACATCAGTGGATCTCCTCTCCAGCCTCTCTGTCCCTAATGAGTTGCATTCATCTCAGAAGGTAACAAATTTAGGAAAGTAATCGGCCACTGCAACAGAAACAACATTCTTCTTAAATCAGAAAAAGCTGCTGAATCCTAGCACCACATTAGAAGAAGAAAGACATTCCCACCACACCTGTAGACATACTCCTTCACACAAAGATGCATCAGGTGATTCACTGGGAGCTCCAAACAAGAACCTGAGCAACACCATCGCTTGAAACAAGCCACAATGATGTTAAAATGACACCTGGCTGCATCCTCACTATGCACCATCATTTGCCGCCTCTTGTTTCCCCTGAAGACAGGCAGAATTATTTGGCTAAGAAGTTGTGATTAACAAATTAGAGAATTCCCTGTTCCCAGATATGACGGAGGAGGGGAGATAGGCTCCCCTACCTGCACCTGAAAGTAGCAAGGAGCAAATGAATCTCTAGATAAGAGCTGATTGTGGACGAAGTTTCCTCCTGATGTTCTGGGTCGCTTAATGAATTTGGGATTCTCAAGACCATCTTGCAAAAACTGTGCATTGACCAGCTCCCTGTGGACCAGCAAGTTCAACAGTCCAATCATATTGCTTGTTAGAGGAGAACTAGAAATCCATTCTTAATCTCCCACCCATCGCCTCACTGGGAACCTGGTAGATCTGGAAGCTAAGGGAAACTGTGAGAGAAGAACGCACAAGGATGCCTACTTTCCCTTAAACAAGAACATGTGACTGTGGTAATAAAAGACAATGAGACACAACCGAGTAGGCCTTCGTCTACTTCTTATTGATTTCGCCTTACAAGAGCCCCAAAAATGCTTTTTCAAGAGGAAACTGGACTTTGATTTTCCTTGAAGACGTTTTCACGCCTCTTATCCAAGAAGCTTCTTCAGTTCTGAACTGAAACACCTTCAAGGAAGAAGGAAGTCCAGTTGCCTCTTGAAAAAGCACCTTTGGGACAACCATGGCCTGGGTGATTGAGAATCTCCACAGATCCTTACAAGGGGGTTGTAGGGGGTTAGACATCTCTAAAGGCCCTTCCACACAGAAAAAATAAACAGTTCCCTCCAAACAGGATGCTAGCAGCTCAGAGTTTGAACTCCCACAGGATATTCTTAATTTTTATATGCAGGAGGGTTTTTTATTCTAGTTGCTATGGACGTGCATTTTAGTGGGTTAAATTTGACATAGATCCTGACATTCGCTTATTAACCGTCGTCTACATTTTGTGAGTATGTGATCTCGCCGGCGTATTGCCTGAAGATGATAGATTCAAATTCCGAGCAATTCAGTAGCTTCTTTGGAGCACAAGTGCGGTTAAATGTTAATCCAAGACATTAATATGCAGCTTCAACAGATAACCTCAAGGACAAAAGGAAACTTGCAAGAAGCCACGGATAACTTTTCAAGTATTGGAAACATGACAGGCCAGACAAGTTATTGCACAGCAATTAAGACTTTCTGTTCAAAATGTCCAAGCACAGGAGAAGACCCAAACATCTAACAGATAGGATTTCGTGGTCTTTGAACTCTTCTCCAACAACGATTGTAGGATTCAGAAAACTAAACCCAAACCAGCAACAAAATGGAACCTTAAAAAAACAAGCAACCAGTTCTTGCTAGATTCCTGAGGAGAGAACAGCCATTTTGAAATGAGAAAAGGACTTCTAGATTCCTCACACATCCCCCATTTTAAAAGTAAAACAGGCCCACGTGAGGCGAGTACGTGGTCTGCTCCATCGGGAATTTCTGGAGGAGTTTTACAGAGAACAGATGAGACAGAAGGGACATGATCTACCCACATGCAGAAGCAACACACTGAAGGGCAAAAACAGAACAAAAATGGGCTTCTTGGCCAGAGGCGGACAGCAGGCAAGATAAGGAGGATACTAATTTCACTCTCGGCAACGTCTCAGACCAAAATGTCCGCACCATCCCAGAGTAGGAATCTTAGCAGCAGGATTCAATAAGAAGCATATGCTCTCCTTGCCCAAAGTCACGCAGGCGATCGTGAGCTGCATGGGCCCCTAAACTAGGTTGTTGTTTGGTTCGATGCGTTGCACCATCATAGAGACCAGCTTTTCAAGAGTGCGGGCGCTTTGGCGGCTGGCTGCCAAGACTTCCTCGTGGTTGGCCTTCTCTTTGGTGTCATAGTCCAGAATGGCCTTGTTGGTGATGAGGGAGAAGCCAAAAACCCGGAGGCCGCAGTGACGGGCCACAATGACCTCAGGGACTGTGCTCATGCCTGAAAGGGGGAAGGAAAGAGGAAAAGCATTAGATGAATGGGATCAGGAGGATCGGGAAGGGTGGGGGCACAGCTCTCTTAACACTCCACAAAACGGGAGGATGATAATTCTCTCCATGGAAAAATTAATCAAGGAGAGAAGCAACTTAGAACTAAGGAGAGATTTCCTGACAGTTAGGACAATTATTGTATTTTTGGGAGTATAAGACGCACCTTTTTCCCTCAAAAAAGCGGGTGAAAATCTGAGTGCGTCTTATACACTGAATACAGCATTTTTGGCCTCCCGAAATCCCGCCCCTTCATCAAAATGGCCGTGCAGAGCCTTTAGGATAGCCTTTTTGCGCCGGCTGGAGGGGATGGGAGTCGGACGCACCGTTTTGCGGTGGTTCGGCTCCTACCTCTCCGACCGGACGCAATGTGTGTTGACAGGGGGGCAGAGGTCGACCCTGAGGCCACTCACTTGTGGGGTGCCGCAGGGGTCGGTCCTCTCGCCCCTCCTGTTCAACGCATATGTGAAGCCACTGGGCGAGATCATCCGTGGTTTTGGGGTTGAATATCATCTGTACACTGATGATACTCAGCTGTACATCTCAACCCCAAACCACCCCAACGAGGCTGTCGAAGTGATGTCCCGATGTTTGGAAGCCGTCGGGGTCTGGATGGGGGACAACAGACTCAAACTCATCCCCTCCAAGACTGAGTGGCTGTGGCTACCGGCACCTCGGTTCAGCCAGCTGACTCCATCGCTGGTCATAGGGGGCGAACAATTGCCCCCTGTGGAACGGGCGCGCAATTTGGGCGTCCTCCTAGATGCCCGGCTGTCAATGGACGACCATGTGGCAGCCGTGGCAAGGGGGGCGTTCCACCAGGTTCACCTGGTGCGCCAATTGCGCCCCCTTCTGGACCGGGATGCCCTACACACGGTCACTCATGCACTGGTGATGTTTCGCCTGGACTACTGCAATGCTCTCTACATGGGGCTTCCCTTGGGACGCGCCCGAAGACTGCAGCTAGTCCAGAACGCAGCTGCGCGGGCTGTCATGGGGAGTACTAGGTACTCCCACATAACACCTCTCCTGCGCGAGCTGCACTGGCTGCCTGCGGTTTTTCGGGTGCGTTTCAAGGTTTTGATTACCATCTTTAAAGCGCTCCATGGCACGGGACCTAGCTACCTGCGGGATCGCATCTCTCCACACACATCCCTGCGGCCAATTCGCTCTCACAGGGAGGGACTTCTCCTAGTGCCGTCCACTAGGCAATGCCAACGGGCGGCGCCAAGGAGTAGGGCCTTCTCTGTGATGGGCCCAACCCTCTGGAATGACCTCCCCCCCGACATTAGAACCACCACCGACTTCTGCTCCTTCCGGCAAAAATTGAAGACACACCTGTTCCGATTGGCTGGCCTGGCATAATCATAACTGCTACCTCCTGGCAAACATATTAACTGGTATTTTAAGGGAATTGTTTTTTAAATTTGATTTTATGGGATATTTGTAGGGGTGTTAAACTATTTACTCAGCTGTACAGTTCTGTTAAACCTTTTTATCCTCCTTCGTATCTATTTATCTATTTAATAATTTTAATTGCTTAATTTTATAGTTATTTATATGATGTATTTCCGATATGGACTGTACACCGCCCCGAGTCCCTTTCGGGAGAGGGGGCGGTCTATAAGCGCTCAGTAAATAAATAAATAAATAAATAAATAAATAAATAAATAGGAGGCTTTCAGAGAGCTCCTGGGGGCTGGAGAGGGCAGAAATGAGTGAAAAAGGGGCCATCTTTTGCTCAATTTTGCCCGCCCCCCGCCCCCAGAAGTACTCTATAAGCCTCGTAAAGGCTATGCAGGCAATTTTTTTAAACAAAAAAAACGAGCTATTTTTTGCTCGTTTTTGGAGGCGGCCCACCCCCTAGGAGCACTCTGCAAGCCCCCTAAAGTCTATTCATGCCTTTTATGGGGTGGGGGAAATGGGCCATTTTTTGAGAGATTTGCAGAGTGCAAAAACGTTTTAAAAAAAACATTTGTCCCTTCAAAACCTTGGTGCGTCTTATGCTCCGATGCGTCTTATACTCTGAAAAATACGGTAATCGGTGGAACAACTTGCCCCCAGAAGTTGTGAATGCTCCAACACTGGTAGTTTTTAAAGAAGAAATTGGATAACCATTTGTCTGAAGTGGTATAGGACCGTGATGGTGAACCTATGGCATGTGTGCCACAGGTGGCATGGAGAGCCCTCTCTGTGGGCATACACACCATCACCAGCTGCTCTGCACGCCACTAGCTGCCCACGTGATGGAACCCGGAACAGCAGCTGGCCACCGCGCGCATGTGCACTGGCCAGCTGCTCTGCTCCGGGTTCCGGTGCTCTGGTGCTTTAGGCACATAGTGCCTAAAAAGTTAGCAGTAACTGGTATAGGTTTTCCTGCTTCAGCAGTGGGTTGGTCTAGAAGACCTCCAAGGTCCTTCCAACTCTTATTCTATTCTATTTTATTCTATTCTGTTCTATTCCATTCCATTCCGTTCTACTTTATTTTTTAGATCCTACCTTTATTATTTTCTCACAGATAGTCCTCAATTTACAACCATTCATTTAGTAACCGTTCGAAGTTACACTGAAAAAAGTGTAACATGATCGTTTTTCACATTTGCCACCATTGTAGCATCTCCACAGTCACATGATTAAAATTCTGATGCTTGGCAACTAAATATTTATGACGGTTGCAGTGCCCCAGGGTGTGTGTGTGTGTGTGTGTGTGTGTTGCGATCAGCTTTTATAACCTTCTGACAAGCAAAGTCAATGGGGAAGCCATATTTGCTGAACGACCAACTTAACAATTGCAATGATTTACTTAACAGTAATAGGAAAGTTGTAAAATGGGGCAAAACTCACTTAAAATCTGTTTCATTTAGTAAGATAAAGCTTCGGGTTAATTGTGGTCATAAGGCAAGGACTACCGTATTTTTCGGAGTCTAAGATGCACCAAGGTTTTGAAGAAGCCAATAAAAAAAAGGTTTTTGCATTCTGCAGACCTCTCCAAAACAGCCCATTTTTCACAAAAACAGGCCCATTTTTTTCAAAAAAAAAAGGGGGGGGGGCATTAGGAAGCTTAGACAGTGCTCCTGGGGACTGGGGGGGGGGACAAAATTGAGCAAAAAACGGCCCATTTTTTGCTCATTTCTGCCTTCCCCAGCCCCCAGGAGCTCTCTAAAAGCCTCCTATAAGCTATGCACGGCCGTTTTGGTGAAGGAGGCGGGGTTTCAGGAGACAAAAAAAATGATGTATTCAATGTATAAGACGCACCCAGATTTTCAGCCTCTTTTTTTTTAGGGAAAAAGGTGCATCTTATACTCTGAAAAATACAGTACATGTAGTTTTGCCTAAAAAATAATCAGGTAATGACTTGGTTTTATTTATGCCCCAGGAGGAACATTTCCCCCTGATCTCTGTCTTTGACTGACCAACAGCATCAGCACCCAGTCTCTGCAGGAAGCGGCATTCGGCAATGGTCTCATAGTTGGGGCCTCCCAGGGCACAGTATACCCCCTCTCTCATGCAGCCAGAACAGCCAATTTCAGAGGCCACCGTGACGGCCAGTTTTCTCAAGTCTTCGTTGTAGGCATCTGACATGGCTGGAAAGCGAACGCCGAACCTGCGGAAATTAACACACACAAAAAGGAGTCGATGGGATTGTGTTCCTTTCTTTGCATCTGAAAAATAGCCCGTCGTTCTGTTTAAATCAGAAATGTTCATAAAGACTGGGACGACAGTCATGGACACTGAAACTGAATATACGGCCCTAATGCTGTAAGTGTTGTGGCCCGCCAGCGGCCAGGGGAGTTGGCAGCAGATTAGGACAGTGAGGAGGTTGGGGAGGGACATGGGCCAGTCCTGGAGTCTGGGGAAGGCTCTGATGAGGGTTCTGTGTCTGAGGCAGAGAGGGGGCCAGAGCCGTATGCCAGTTATCAGCTGCCTTCAGAGTCAGACATCAATGAGGCAGAGGAACAGCTGGAGCCTATTCCCAGTGTGCGCATGCACAGAGTTGCCAGATGAAGGGAACAGCTAAAGAACAGGGATCGACTTGCAAGTAAGGCCACAGGTGGATGATGAATGGCCCCTCCCAGAAGGAATAAAAGAGGAACGAAAGGGAGTGGAGTTTGCAGGAGACCATTAGTTCGCTTAAGTGGTTTGTGACTCTCCGAGATTCCTTGCCAAGTTTTGCAGAGCCTGGCAGCTCTCCAAGCCAGATAAGGTCTGTGACTATAAATCCTCCCTTGAAAGATTTCGTTGGATGTGAATGAGCAGAATTCACAGTAAATTAATAAAAGGGTTTTTTGTCAGGATCAGGAGTTTGCTTCATGTTCTTGGGAAGCCTCGGTCAGAACAGTAAGCCGGGGTGAGGAACTGGTGGCTCTGAAATAACTCTGTAGAACTAGAAGCCATTTAACAGCAGTAAGGCACAACAGGCTTTATCTTAACAGAACACGCACCCCGAGAGGTGTTAGGAGTGTCTTATCCCCACATTATTTGTCTCCAGAGAGTAAGTCATCTGTGTACCAGGTTTAGTTCAAATTGGTTGAGATGTTCCAGAGTTAGCTGGAACATACACACACACAGAGCCATTTTTATATAAAGCATAGAAGAAGAAGAAGAAGAAGAAGAAGAAGAAGAAGAAGAAGAAGAAGAGGAAGAGGAAGAGGAAGAGGAAGAGGAAGAGGAAGAGGAAGAGGAAGAGGAAGAGGAAGAAGAAGAAGAAGAAGAAGAAGAAGAAGAAGAAGAAGAAGAAGAAGAAGAAGAAGAAGGGGAGGAGGAGGAGGAGGAGGAGGAGGAGGAGGAGGAGGAAGAAGAGGAAAGGGAAGGGGAGGAGGAGGAAGAAGAGGAAGAGGAAGAAGAAGAAGAAAAAGGGGAAGAAGAAGAGGAGGAGGAGGAGGAGGAGGAGGAGGAGGAGGAGGAGGAGGAGGAGGAGGAGGAGGAAGAAGAGGAAAGGGAAGGGGAGGAGGAGGAAGAAGAGGAAGAGGAAGAAGAAGAAGAAAAAGGGGAAGAGGAGGAGGAGGAGGAGGAGGAGGAGGAGGAGGAGGAGGAGGAGGAGGAGGAGGAGGAAGAATATTATTCTGTGAACTGGTAGGGAGCCCTCTTAGTCCTCTTCCTGCCTATTAGACATTTCAACCTCTACTGTCTCATTGCCTGCTTGGAAGCCACCCCTCCTCTCCTGGGATTCCAGGCTACATTCCTCTACAGCGACAGAAGCTCTGGTCCCAACTGTGGATGTCAAGGACTATCTATAGTCCAATTTCAAAACTGTGGCTGTGGAAGCCGTCTCTTAAGAGCCCTAAGGAAACTGTTTTCTCTCTCATGGAGGTCCAGTGAGCAGGCAAGAAAGAGAATGCAAGAGAGGTGAGAAGGCCACGCTACCTATCATCGTTTGGTCCCATCAAAGGGTTCTGCCCAGAAAACCCAGGCAAATTGATGTGGTCCTGGATCACCATGATGTCCCCCACTTTGAAGGCAGGATTGAGCCCTCCAGCCGCATTGGTGACAATCAGGGTTTCAACGCCAAGCAGATGGAAGATCCGAACTGGGAAGGTCACCTGGGAAAGAGAAAACCAAGGAAACATTCTACAAGGGCATCATGGCATGGAAGGAGGGCCAGATTACCAGAAGTTAGTCCGTTTTCTGACGTGTTCTAAGCAGAGCAAGGGACCCATCTGTTCAAATTTGCCTGTGGTTGTCCATAGCCTCTTTCTTGCTCAGATGTGGCCCATGGGGCCAGCCTGGAAATAGCAATGGACCAGCCAGCGGTGCTTTTGCTACCAAAAATGCAGTTTTCCCATGCCCCGTTTTCAGCCTGGATGGCCTCCTGCAGCATTCTCCCAGCCAAAATGGGATGCAGGGGATGCATGCAGGGGTCTCCACATCTCATTTTGCCTGGCAGGATGCTGCAGGAAGCTGTCAAGACTGAAAACAGAGAGCAGGGGGGGCATGTGCAGGGGCCCACACCCTGTTTTTGCCAGCAGGGTGCTGCAGGAGGTGATCTAGGCTGAAAACGGCCCTTGAAGAAATCCAGTTTCTTCATGACCTAAACTTTCTGCTTTCAAAAATTCAGGAATCTCTCTCTGTTCTTTCCTGACCGCTGAGATAACAATGTCAGCTCTCCAGGGCAATGTAACAAGAAGAATATTCATAGATCTCTCAGCATCTTAGAAGACAGAAGCAGGATGTTAATAATATGACTAAAGGTTTTAAATTTACAAATATCATCAGGAATCGGCTTCATAACTGTATGTTTTTGGTAGAGTTCCAAGGAAAGCGAAGTAGCTGGAGGAACCAAAGGAACGGCTTGCCACAAGGTAGTGTACTGCTCCAACTCTTCTTAATATTTACATCAATGATCAGCCACTCTCCAAAGGTACTAACAACTATATGTGTGCTGACAATCGAGCAAAAAATGGCTTATTTACCATGTTTAGATGTTGTTTGACATGAGAAGGGCAGTAAATAAATTTCATAATAAATACCATATTTTTCGGAGTATAAGATGCACCTTTCCCCCCTAAAAGGGGGTGAAAATTTGGGTGCGTCTTATACACCGAATGTAGCCCCACCTACCCACCAGCCCCCACCCTTTGGCCTCTGCCTCCCAGCAATTTACTTCCTTGGAGCAAACGGGGAAAATGGGGCTTGCGGAGGCTGCAATAGGTTATAGCCAAACCTGCAACCTGAAACAGCTGATGATCGGGAAGCCCATGCTAAAATTGAAAAGTGAAACTTGCTGTTTGCTCCAGGAGGCAAATTGCTGGGAGGCAGAGGCAGATTTTTTTGGTGTATGCTAATCAGGCTGTTTGCTATTTGCTGCAAGGAGGTAAGTCAATAACTATAAACGCCTATAGAATGTTCAAATTATTAGACTTATTTTTTTAAAGACTGCTTTATTATTGTTCTAGACAGCTTAACAAAATGAAGAAGCTTTTTAAAATAAATGCTTGATCTGAAGAGGCCCAGTACTATTGTATCTTCTTTTAAATAGCAGAAAATAACTATACTTCCAGAAAGCCACATCAATTTTAACAGCATCTGTATAAGTATAGTTTGAAGTGTAACACCACAAACAGTGTATATTGTCTGTACTATTGCTGTTTGTTGCAAGGAGGCAAACTGCTGGGAGGCAGAGGCAGATATTTTTCCACTGTTTTCCTCCCCAAAAGCTAGGTGCGTCTTATACCTCGGAGCGTCTTATACTCCCAAAAAATATGGTAAATGCAACATCCCTTTGAAGGAGATTAGTTGAGAGAACAGCCCTGGTCTAAGTTCATCCTAGAGACTTCCTTTTGCATTTAAATTTTTTTTGGGACTAATAGTGCTGAAATGCGCTCAAAGACACTTGCTCCTTTTATTATAATTCATTGGTTTTCCAGTTTCTCAAATTACGACTGGATCAACATCTTAAGTTTTGAAATGTAGTGGAGCGACTCACCTTCCACAGTGGGTAGCCTTCATACATATGGAAGCGGCCTTGCATCACCACAGTTGGCGTCCCGCTCAAATTTCCAAAAACCAGCTTACCAGCATGGCCTACGACTTTAATAAGACAAAGAAAGGAAAGTTAAACACTTTGCTGATGCCCCCGGGTGGCCAATTTATTGCACTGCACTTTATCTGTACAGTATCCTGTTGCTTTACGGTGCCCCCCCGGTCTGCATGAAAATTGCATTCCCTGGCCATTCCCCCATTACCTGTGCTTTGGGGAAAGTTGGGTATCTTGGCATAATCAAACACCACTTGGTCCTTCAGGAGGTCAGCCAGCCCCCCAAGCCCTGAACCACAAATGATAGCCACTCGGGGCCGATGCTTGGTTTTACTCAGGAGCCAATCTGCCGTCCGCTTACAATCCTCATAGGTGTATCTGAAACAAGAAAAGATTGAGATGAGACAGGGAGTAGAGGTTAATTGTTTCGCCTGCAGGACTGAGGATTCACCAGTAGATGGCAGCAAATATGCACACGGAACTCCAATGAAGGGTGTTTAATTTGAATTTCAAGGAAACCACATTAAAACAAACTGTGTTTTTGAAACAGGCAGGACAGGAGGTGGGAGGCAATCGCATCAACCATAGTCGGGAAAGGAAGGAAAGGAATGACTCAGCTGTCAAAACAATACGTGAGATGAGGAGGAAAAAGCCACATTAGTCGTTCAGTGGTTTCTCCAACAGTGACGCATTAGGGTAACTCAATTCATACACATTGCATTAGTAATCAACACCCACCCACTCCCGGTAAGGATTTATTTCAAATATTTTCATTATGCTCATATTCCACTTGTTCGTACCAGACTTCACAGAGACCTCGGTAACTAGAGATAACCCTCAACCACCACTGAGCCCAAAATTCCTGCTGCTAAGCGAGACAGTTGTTAAGTGAGTTCCACCCCATTGTAGGAAGAAAAACCCAGTCCGGTTCCAAGCCAGGAGAAAGATGCTGAAAATAAAATGGAGGCTGGCTACAAGGAAAGAAAGCCTCTGTTTATTAGAGTTCCAGAAACTTCAGTGACAGCAGCTTCTTTCTGGGGCGGCTGACAAAATCGCTGAGTGAGTGGATGGGTTTTTATAGGGCTCTGGGGTTTGGTGATACTCCAGGCGGGTTGTGCAATATAGCGAGCCTTGTGTCTTTTACTATTTCAATGGTGGTGGGTTAATCCTATTATGTCTTAAAGGTCATGTCCTGTCTTTAGGATTTGGATGGGGGGTGATGTAAATTCTTAATCCCATCAGCCCAGCCTTCCATGGGAGCTGTGGCTGAAGGTGTTTTATTTATGAATAGATTGGCACATTCTTTATGAATGGACACAAAAATCTCCATTCCAAAAGATCAGTCTCTAACGCTTGATTTTCCTATGGCAGGAAGACTGGGGCTGCTTGCTTTCTGCCTTTAAGAACATGTTTCTCCATTTCTCCTTTGGGGAAATATAATATTCTGCCTCTTTTAATATCCCCCAAAATATTTCATTCTCAGGGCAGATGCTTTCTACACCACTTTGCGACATATTGTGCCATCGTTGTTAAGCGATACTACAGATGTCAAGTTAGTAGTATGGCTGTTAAGTGAATATGGCTTCCCCACTTATTTTGCTTAACCAGAAGGTCACAAAAGCTTTTTAGATGTCCTTGGAGCACTGCTACCATCATAAATATGAGCCAATTGCCAAGCGTCCAAATTTTGATCCCATAACCATGGGGATGGTGTGAAATATGGTCATAAATGTGTGGAACATGGTCAAATCATTTTTTTCAGTGCCATCGTAATTTCAAATGGTCACTAAACAAATGGTTATAAGTCGAGCACTATCCGCATTCAAAATACAAATAGTCCTCAGCCTACAAACATTTATTTTAGCAAGTGTTCAGTTACAACAGCCCTGTGAAATGTGACTTAAGGCCAATTTTCATGCTTTCACTGTTGCAATGTCCCTGGCACATCGCAATCACAAGATCGTCACTTGTGACCTTCCCACCCGGCTTGCAACCACGTGTAAGCCAGCACAGAAAGTTGCAATTTAGGGTCACACGATGTCTCACTTAACGACTGCAGCAAAAAAAAAAATTTGTAGTAAAATTGGGTGCGGTCCCCTGATGCTTCATTTAACAACTGTATCCCTTAATGATGAATGTTACGATCCCCATGGTGGTCATAAGTCAAGATCTACACTTGTCAACATTTGAACTCTCCCAACCTCTTGGTAAGGTAGACTATGCAGAGAAAAGGAGAAAGTTCCAAACGGACAGATGAACTTCACAGAAAAGTAATAGAAGGGGACAGATCTGAAGCAAATCTTTCCTATCGTGTAACAAGCTAGAAATACTTAGTTGATCCAGACTTCAAAGAAAGGAGACTTTGCATTTGCTCATCTTTAGTACTTTTTAAATTTTAAATAAAAATGTCTCCTCCCTCCAAATATACCATCCAAATAGCAATTTTTTTCACAACTCGAGAAATTCCTTTTAACATGGATCATCCTTCTCTCTCCCTTATGTCCCTTTCTCCCTCGCTCTGTCTCTCTCACTGTCGGTCTCTCTGTCTCTCTGTCTCTCTCTGTGACTCTCTCTCTCTGTGTCTGTCTCCATCTCTCTCCCTCCCTCCCTCTCTCTTCTTTTTCTGCAACCCTTTGCATTTCTTCCTAGGCCGTTTCAATCCATGAAACTACAGAAAAGTTCTAGAAAAGGTTCGTGCACAATTGGTTTTATATACTAACTGCAATGTGTTTATTGTATGCACAAAGATGGAAGAATATAGAAATAACCACAATGGAAGATTAGATGGTGAAGGTGGCTGAGTTTGCAGAAATGGGAGAGGTGACCAGTTTGATTAAGGAGGGAACATCAATTGTACTTTTATAAAAGACTGGAAAAACCTTTATGGAGATATATATATACATATATACTGAAGATGGTAGAAATGAAGAACAATTTGGAGATTAAAAAGGGTTGTTTATGAGAAGAAGAGAACCTTAATATGTAATTTAGGAAAATGACAATCATTATGCTTCTTCCTGCTGTAAAGAAGATTGGAAATCGCTTCTTTATTTTTATCTTTTAGATATATTTTTTCTTAGCCTTTTCTTGTCTTTCTTTTTTTATGTCACTTTTTCATATCTTTCTTTTTTTCCGACTTTTCTTTTTATGTTTTTGTAGTCTTTTAATTCTGTGAAAAATCCTTTTGTTGTATTTAATATATCTACCGGTGTATTCACAAACACACACACACACACACACACAACATATGCGCAGAAACACACAGTATTCATGTGTTAAAAAATTTCCTCGGAGGGGAAACTGGCTTGATAACCAAAGCTCGTGTACTTTTCCATCGGACAAACAGACACACACACAAACACACTTTCCAGTGAATGAATGCTCAAAGCTAACTTTGTCACCATCACATTTTGCTAAGTCCAAATTCCAGCTGGTCCAATTGTGTCACGTTTCTGGGAATTCAGAAATGGAACACAGCTGACAGCATGGCATGCCACCGAAGGATGTAGATTGAGCCTGTGGCCTGAAGAGAAACATCCTTTTCGCTGGCAGAAAGAGCCACACCAACACATTAAGCCTGCCCACATCTACCCGCAGAGTAATACACTGGGGGACAATTGGTGGCCAACGCCTTTTGGAAGCACCTCATGTGATGGGCATATCCAAGCAGGAAGAAATTCAAATTAGGCTTTGTCCAAATCTATTATACACACCCCACAATTGCCCTGTGCCATGTGCAGCATGCCAAAGTAATGAATCAAAAGAAAATTGGCTTCGCCAAGGGGAAGAGAACATGTGCCCGTCAGTTAGGCACCTGGAAATACATGAATCAAAAGGAAATGTGATGCATAAATCAGGCATTTAAATTTTATCGCCTTTTCATCATCCTAGAAATAAGAACTTGGCTACTCCAAAAGAAGCGTAAGGAGGGCAGAACAGTTTTATTTATTTCATTCCAGTACTGAGCAAATAAGTTTCTGAACTGAATTTTTGAGAGTTTTAGGTCTGCATTGGCTTAGCGGTTGCATCCTGTATTTCTGGGGATGGAAGTCACAGGTGCAATTTCATTTCTCCCTTAGAATCCATGCAAGCAATACAAGTAGTCCTCTATTTACGGCCACAACTGAGCCCAAACTTCCGTTGATAAGCGAGACAGTTGTTAAGTGACTGTTCCCCCCTTTTGCAATCTTTTTTGCCACAGTTGTTAAGCGAATCCCTGCAGTTGTTCAGTTAGCAACACTGTTGTTAAGTGAACCCGGCTTCCCCACTGACAACCTTGGGACACACAGCAAGCGTCACAAATATATGTCAGCTGCCAAAGGTCCAAATATTGATCTTATGATCCTAGCGATGCTGCAACATCCCTAGGATCAAACACACACACCATAGGTGGTATTCAGCAGGTTCTAACCCAGTGGGTCTCAACCTTCCTAATGTCGCGACCCTTTAATATAGTTCCTCATGTTGTGGTGACCCCCAACCATAAAATTATTTTATGTTTTCAGTATTTTTTTCGAAAATATGAGTTTTCCGATGGTCTTAGGCGACCCCTGTGAATGGGTCGTTCGACCCCCAAAGGGGTCCCAACCCACAGGTTGAGAACCACTGTTCTAACCAGTTTTGGAGAACCGGTAGCAGAAATCTTGAGGTAATTCGAAGAACCGATAAATACCACCTGACTGGCCCCCATTTATTCTCTGCCTCCTGAGTCCCAGCTGATCAGGAGGAAATGGTTTTTTTGCAGTAACCTTCCCCTGCTACGCCCACCAAGGCACGCCCACAGAATCGGTAGTAAAAAAATTTGAATCCCTCCATTGACACACACATATAGTAGGACTTGTAGAGGGAAATGCAGCCCAGTCTCCCCGGATTCATCTGAACTCTTAAATCCAAAATTGCCTTTCTTAGAAACCTTAAACTAAACATCAAAAAGGGGAAACAGCTATGGTTGTTGTTGTTATCACTATTATTGTTTATTATATTTAGAAACTGGCTGATTGCAAAATGCTTCCGCGAGACCCTACAGCTAAGAAATAGTTAATAGGAAACGTTATGCAACTGGACAACCACACCTCATATATTAAAAAATAAATAAAACCACAATGATCAAACTTTAACAAGCACTCCACCCCTCGCCTGGGGAATACATTTTAAGATTCCTAGAACATTATCGGGGGGGAGCAACATTGTTATCTGGGGGAATATTATTCCCAAAAGAGGATGCGGGGTCAGAGAAGGGCGTACAGGTAGTCCTCGACTTACAACCACATTCTGGGACCTAAGCAAGGTAGATGTTAAGTGAATCACGACCAATTTTATGACCTTTTTGCCGTGTTTGGTAAGTGACTCTTGCAGCTGTTAAGGGAATCCAGCTTCCCCACATTAACTTTACTTGTCCGAGGTCATCCAGAAAGGTCACAAAAGATCCTGAAACCGTCATAAATACATGCCGCTTGCCATACACCTCCGTTTTTTTACCACGCAACAGTCAGAAGTGTGAGGACAGGTGACCAGTTGCTGTGACAGTTATAAGTGCAAGGACTGGTTGTAAATCACTTTTCTTAGTGTCCTTGTAACTTCAAATGGTCTCTGAACAAATGGCCATAAGTCGAGGACTCAGACAGACTTGCTGCAACTAGTCTAAATAGAAACAACCCTTGGCTCCATTTGTTGAGGAAAGTATAGTTTTATTAGAAGTCATGTGCCTTGCAGCAAAACTTGAGAATCGCACGCCCAAATCCCCGAGTTTAATTTTTCCCTCCCATCACTGCCCAACTCCAACCAATCAAATTCATGCAAGATGCTTTGAGAATGGTCTAGGTTGGTATGCAGTTGCCCTTTTCTCCCAGCTGGCTGAGTTTGATACAGCAAGTAGGGGGGTGGGGAGAAGAGGGAAGGGGAATTACAACTCCTTTGCATTCCCCATTATCATATAATCACCATTTGGATGCTTGGATTCATACTTATCACCGTTGCTGAATCCCAAGGTCTCGTGATTTCCCCTTTTGCGACCTTCCGACCAGCAAAGTCAAGGGGGAAGTCAGATTCACTGAACAACCCGGTTACTAACTTATCAACTGTCGTGATTCACTTAACAACTGTGGCAAGAAAGGTCATAAAATAGGGCAAAGTTTACTTAACAAACGTCTCATTTAGCAACAGAAATCTTGGGACTCAGTTGTGGTTGTAAAATTGAGGACTAGGTGTGTATCCTGACATATGATTACGGGCAGCATATAATAAAATCTGTTATAAAGACCTGGCACAAAAGCAATTAAAAACAATATTTATATTGCACCTTGGACTCTGAACGATCAAGGCTGCACAGTTATATTATGCTTTTTGCTCATGCACACTTTGGGAGCACACTTCCTTGTGAGTATCATGAGGCTCTTTCATTTGCCTATCACGAGAATGTTAATTCGATTGAAGGTCATTCAAAAGTAATGGCACAGGAATTTTTCCCATTGAGGTTTGCAGTTCTTCCTTAACACCCAACACTCCCCACTTCCAGGATTCAATCACAAAGCAGAAGCAGATAGCAAATAATCCCCAACTTCACCAGGCACTTTTTCATCTAACCCATAACAATCTGGGACAATTTTTCACCGGAGGTCAAGTAAAGGGTGAGATGCAGGCGGGGACAGACGATGGAAAAACTTTTAAAGAGGCAGTTCAAAGCAATATTCCTTGATATTTTCAAGCCAACTCCCTTTTTCTAAATATTCTGCACTGGTTTTTTTCCCTCCTTTGGAGGTTTTTATTGAAGGTGTCTAAGCACCATCTATCGTTCTTATCCAGCAGTGTTATCTCATAAAATAAAGTACTCCACGTACTCCAACGAGTGGGATTTATTTATTATTATCTCCCTGCTTTCTTGAGTCATGGTTCTATCCAGCAAAATTATCTCGTATCATAAAGCACTCCAAGGTAGCTTATCTACCCAGATAATACCATATCCAATGCTATTGCTTGGCTCCAGAAGCAATTGGCTTCCTGCGTTATTTTTACAGGAAGTTTTATTCCTGTAAAACTATGAGGATTGCCAACTGACCAGGAGAAATAGCTTACTTTGTAAGAATTCCCAGCCACCAGAAAGATCCCATAAATACCAACAGACCTCGACTTATAACCTTTTCATTTGGTGACCATTTGAAATTACAATGGCACTGAGAAAAGTAACTTTTTTTTCACTCTTATTACCATTGCAGCATCCCCTTGGTCATGAAATCAGAGCCTCCTTGGATGTTACCCTTGCTGCAGGGGCCTCTGCAGAGCTCTCTTGCCTGCTTTGGTGAGAGTCCTCATTTAGAGTCCTGGGTCTTGCTCTGTGACCTGGGCTGCGTGCCGCCTTAGCGGTTGCTTACTACCCCCGCTGGGGGTTTCCTTAGCCTCTAGTGATTGATCAGGCAGCGTGGAGGCAATTTCGATTGCTTTTGCAGCAATTAAAAAATTTTCCTTTAAGTTTCTTCAGGATCTCAGGATGAACACAGCCATCCGTAGATGGACTGAGTCGATAACTGGGTAGAGCCTGATGACCAAGGCATGGCTAAAAGAGCTTATCTGACTCAGTCCAATCAAGAGAGGACAAGGTCAACCTCCTGGATACGCCTCCCCTCACTATGGACAAGAAAACTTAGACACTTGGCAACTGGCTCATATTTATCACAATTGCAAGATCCCGGGTTCATCTTTTGCGACCTTCTGACAAGCAGATGGGAAAGCCGGATTCACTTTACAAATACTAAATTAATAACTGCAGTGATTCACTTAACAATTGTGGCAAGAAAAGTCGTAAAATGGGGCAAAACTCACTTGTCTCAGCAACAAAAATTTGGGGCACAATTGTGGTAGTAAGCTGCGGACTGTCTGTACTCACTCCCTGCAACACTTACCATGTTTTTGGGAGTATAAGACGCACCTTTTTCCCTCAAAAAAGAGGCTGAAAATCTGGATGTGTCTTATACACTGAATACAGCCATTTTTTTGCCTCCCAAAACCCCGCCCCATTTGCAAAAATGGTCGTGCAGAGCCTTTAGGAGGCTTCTAGAGTGCTCCTAGGGGCGGGGGGGGGCAAAATGAGCAAAAAACAATGCATTCTTTGCTCGTTTTTGCCCCTCCCAGCCCCCAGGAGCACTCTATAAGCCTCCTAAAGGCTATGCATGCCATTTTGTTGGCAAAAAATGGGCCACTTTTCATGAAAAAATGGGCCATTTTTGGGAGGTCTGCAGAGTGCAAAAACCTTTTTAAAAGATTTGTCTCTTCAAAATCTTGGTGCATCTTATACTCTGAAAAATATGACACCTTACTAAATGCAACTTTTGTGTCACTCACACTTTTAAGTGAGAATTAGGGTAAAGGAACTGTTACATGAATTGGAGAGGTAGTTTCCCCAGCTCATTGACACATAATAAAACTAGATCACTTCCCTGGAAGTTTTGTGTAAGTGGGTGGGTACCTATTGTAGAATATGGGGAGACACTGAGTAGGTGATGTAACGTTACTTGGGAATGACCTTGGAGACAGAAGATCTGCAGAGTTGACAGTAGTCAGAGAAAAAGCGGCAGATAAGATAAACTGGGCCCAGGGAAGGAGATGGCAAATATCCAGAAGTGACTCTCCCTAGTTTCTTGCAACGTGTAGGTGGAGGGAGCAAAGTTACAAAATCCTATTAATGTAACCTTAGAGTAAAGTTAGAGTTCATACTTCTGGGTGTCCTTGTCTGTACTACCTCACAAGACTGGCAGGTAGATACAGGCAGTCTTCAACTTACAACCATTTGTTCAGAGGTCATTCGAAGCTATAACAGCACTGGAAAAAAGTAACTGATGACCATTTCTCACCCTTACGACCTCTGCAATACCTCCATGGCCACACGATCAGAATTCGAATGTTTGGCCACTGGCTTTTATTTACGATGGTTGCAGTGTCCCAGGCTCATGGGATTGCTTTTTGGGGACCTTTTAACAAGGAAAATCAGTGGGGAAGGGGGATTCACATAACCATCCTGCTGCTAATTTTTAACAATGGAAACAAATCACTTAAAAACTGTGGTCATAAAATGAGGCAAAACTCACTGAACAATTGTCACAGAATTTTTTGACCTTAATTGTGGTTGTAAATTGAGGACTACCCAAGGGCTTGTGGTTGCAGGTGGCATCGCTCCGTAGGTTGTTATCTTGCACCTGCTGCCTTTTTTGGCCCAGGACATGTTTGATTAAAACTGCCTTTTCCAAACTGGTGCTTTCCACAGCAGTTGGCCCTGCAATGCACCGTTGACTGGGGAATTCTGGGAATTGCAGTCCCAATCCCCTGGAGAATACGTTGCAATATGTAAACTTAGTAGCTGGAGCAGTGGGGTTGTGAAGTGAGTCAGAACACACAGTCATACCGAAAATAAGACAGGGTCTTTTGATACCCCCCCCCCTCCGAAATAAGCACTTGGCCTAATTTTTGGGTTATTACTTTTGAGGTAAGCATGATAACCTCATGGCTGCTGCTGTTACAATATTTTCAGCGGAGGACTTATTTTAGCACATGCACTCAAAAACCTGATTGGATATTATCTGGGGAGGTCTTATTTTCAGGGAAACAAGGCAGCTGATTGGTTGAAGAGTGATGGCTCCTGCGTGAGGCAATCCGTGCTGTGGTTGGCTGCGGTGGGTGTGGAAGGGGCGTTTCCCTTTTCCCCCACCTTTTTCTTCTGCATGCTCTCTATGCTATACTGTGATGTGTGTGTCCGTGCGTGCGCATATATGTATGCACCTGTGTATATGTATATATGTAAATTTTACACACAAATTTGTGTAAAATGTGTGTGTGCAAAATATATTTATTTATGTTAAACTACAAATTCGTGTCAGGTTTTCTGACTTCATTTGAATACACCCGCTGCACAATTCCCTGGCAGAATACCAGGGAGAGATGATAGGATAGGAGTCTTGGGGGGAGGGGGGGGTTGAAGTTCTAGAAGTTCTGGAAGTTGAACTCCGGACATTTTCAAGTGGGTGGGGTTGGAAAACTCTTTTAAGAGACAGAGCAGAAGCCAGATCAGGGTGGATGCATATCCAGCTCAAAGTCACGTCCCCAAGCTGAGTCATATGTCTTACCACAAACCTTTGCCACTTTCAAGATTATTATCAGCACAAGCACACTAAGGTGCTGGGAAAATCCGTGTGTGTGCGTGAGAGAGAGAGAGAGAGAGAGAGAGAGAGGGAGGGAGGGAGGGAGGGAGAGAGAGAGGGAGAGAGAGAGAGGGCAGATGACAAGAACGAACCTATCAATCCATCTCCCTTGATGCTCACTGTTTCTTTCTCTCCCACGCAGATGCAGACATTATGTTGTCTTTGCTCACAGTTTGCCCACTAACCACCAATTCTTGCAAACAACAACAAAAACCTACATTGTTCCAGCCCAACCTACCTCATAGCTAAATGACAGGTCTACTGAAATCAGTTAAAAATGATAAAAATAGTTCTATACAGGGACTCCTCAACTTAGAAAAGTTCACCTACTGACTGTTCAAAGTTACAATTTCACACTTTAATGATCATTGCAGCGTTCCCATGGTCAAAATTCGGATGCCTGGCAACTGGTTCATATTCGTGATAGTAGCTGTAATCCGTTTTTGTGTCCTTTTGACAAGGAAAATCAGTGGGGAAGTCATATTCACTGAACAACTATGTTACTAATTTAACAAGTACAAATGAGTCACTTAATAACTATGGCAAGAAAAGTCATAAGATGAAGCAAAGCTCATTTAGCAAATATCTCCCTTATCAACATAAACTTTGGCTTCAACTGTGGTCATTAAGTCGAGGACTACCTGTATTTACATAAGATGAAAAATGGACTTGTTTCGAACTCAAGTCTTTTCTCTACTTGGAGAGAGCCCATCCGGTTCAGTTATTGGAAATGCAAATCCAGAAAGTATGTTACATTGGTTCACAAAGTACAGTATACGTATTATGCAAATCTTTTCTTCCTCTTTCCGTGTGCAGCGGCATCTGTGTCCGTCAGCAGCAGAGATTATTCAAGACAGGAAAATCCAGATCGTAACTGGTTCAAGTGACAATCCAGATTGTCACTGAGTTATGGAGGAGCAAGGATGGAGAAGGTAAAGAAAGCAGCCAGAGGACTGAGATCCATCAGGAATTAAAGAGGCACGAGCGTCAGATAGTCCTGGACTTACGACCAATTGTTAAGAAAGACAGTTGTTAGTGAGTTTTGCCCCATTTTATGACCTCCAAATGCTATAAGAATCTGTATTTCTGGAATTTGGGAGAGGATTATGTGCCGAGGCTGATGATGTGAAGTGTCTTTAGGGCACCATAAAACAGATAATTATACATTATAATAAGGGGGAGGGGGAATTATGAGGACGTAAGAAACCAATAAACCACCACCAATGAAGGCAGAGCGCCTGATTTTGCATCATAAAATCTCCTTCCACACTTGGCAGAAGAGGAGAAGAAAAAAATAGAAAATGCTGAGGCATCTCTAGCTCTTGATTGGCTGATCTCCTGGAGGGTGTGTGAGCCAGGGAGATGCCTCATTGGTTCCCAGCTTGCAAAAAAAAAGGAACTCATGTTGCAGCACAGCCTTTTGTGGGTGTATGTGTGTATGTCTGTGTGTGCTTGTGCACGCACCCAAAAAATGTAACGTTTTGTTTTAAAAAACCTGAACAGGAACAAGAAGTCCTGCTTGTTCACGGGGTCAAGCATTTTAATGTTTTTGAGACTGTTTGCTGGCTTTGATCGTGGCTCAAAGCGTTCGTCATACCCTTCTTGTGAAACAGGCGACGTGAAAAATGTCTTGGTATCAACAGGGATGGGCCAACGCTCAGTAGATCTCCAAGGGAGAGCCATGCCTGGGTATAGAGCTTAGGTTTTTGGACATGCCCCACCTAAGCATCTCTAAAATCCTGATGCTCCCCCCATCTCCCGTAACATATTATTTTTACTTTACTCAAAAAGTGAACTCTACTCAGGCAGAGGAAGGCTAAAAAGCCATTAACTTGCCCTAAACAAGGTTCAAATTGGGTTTGGGGTTTGAACCTTTAATGCAGGGGTGTCCAAACTTGGCAACTTTAAGACTTGTGGACTCCAACTCCCAGAATTCCCCAGCCAGCTCTGCTGGCTGGGGAATTCTGGGAGTTGAAGTCCACAAGTCTTAAAGTTGCCAAGTTTGGACACCCTTGCTTTAATATGTCTGAAGAACCCCACCAAGGTTACAACAAGGAAGTCCAGTTGCCTTTTGAAAAAGCACCTTTGGGACAACCATGACCTGGATGACTGAGAATCCCCACAGGCATTTAATTCATTTAACTGCAGTGACTCACTTAACAATCATAACAAAAATAAATGTAAATGTAAAATCGGGCTTGGCTCACTGAACAAACATCTTCCTTAGCAACAGAAATTCTGGTTTCAACTGTGGGTATTCGTAGAGGACTCTTGCACATAAGGACCATCGGTGATAGTATCCTCTCAAATAGCAAAATCAGCCGCTGATGGCACTGCCCGCCTAAACAACCCAAGAATGAACTGGAAGATACAATTAAGTGGTTTATATAAACCTGCAGCTTACCTGAGCCATTCACGCCTTATGGTATCGCTAAGGAAGATACGTCAAGATGGCTAGAATCTCAATAAAAAGCCCTTCCATTATGGGCAGAATCTATGCTGCAAAATTTTGTGGAGGTCGCCCTGGCTAAATATGGTGGGATATTTCTTCCTGGAACATATGAATGCCAAATGTTTAGGGAAAACTCTATGCTAAGTAGACATCTAAGCAGTGATGGGTTGCAGCGGGTACGCCCTGGTACGCGCGTACCGGAGCCATCCCGGAGCACCGGATACAGTTCCAGTACAATGCTCCGGAAGGACCGCCTGCCCGCCCGAACTCCTTACCGGAGTTTAAAGGCTTTTGCACTTCCACATAGGTGTATGGCGCGTATAGTGCCTGAGCGACGCTCCGTGGGGCAGCTAGAACATCGTGGAGCGTTGCGGAGGCGCTTGAACGCATGCACGCACTTTGCACGCATCCATGAGGACGCTGCTGGCCCCGTTCCAACCGTACCAGTTGGAATGGGATTTGCAACCCACCACTGCATCTAAGTATGGCATCACCCAAGCTGCTGAGGTCAACCACACCACTATGAGGATGGGAATCCTTTGCTATCAGCCACAACAACAGCAGGATCAGTGGTGAAATTAATTTTTTTTACTACCGGTTCTGTGAGTGTGGCGAGGTGAACGTGATGTGGCTTGGCGGGCCTGGCAGGGGAAGGATACTTCAAAATCTCCATTCCCACCCCATTCTGGGGCCAGCCAGAGGTGGCCTTTGGCAGTTCTCTGAACTACTCAAAATTCCCGCTACCGGTTCTCCAGAACCTGCTGGATTTCACCCCTGAGCAGGATGCCCTCTGAAGGCCATCTACTGAAAGGCTGGAAGGCTTCCTTGGGCAGTTGGTGGAGAATGAGTTAAAAGCAGTGGTGGGATTTAAAATATTTTTACCACCGGTTCTGTGGGCTTGGCTTGGTGGGTGTGGCTTGGCTTGGTGGGCGTGGCAGCAGAAGGATACTGCAAAATCCTCATTCCCTCCCCACTCCTGGTGGAAGGATACTGCAAAATCTCCATTTCCACCCCAACTCCAGGGCAAGGATCCTGCAAAATCTCCATTCCCTCTCCACCCCACTAACCTGCTTTCCAGCTCCGTTCTCCTGTGCAGGGCAACAAAAGAAGACCCACCCAATCAGCTGGGACTCGAGAGGCAGCGAATAGATGGGGGCACGGCCAGGCAGAGGTGGAATTTTCCGGTTCTACAAACTACTCAAAATTTCCGCAACCTGTTCGTCAGAACCGGTCAGATCTTGCTGAATACCACCTCTGGTTAAAAGTAATCCTTGATTTACAACCACAATGCTTGTAAGTCAAGGATTACCCCCAAATTTCCCTTGCTAAGCAAGACAGTTGTTAAGTGAGTTTTATGATCTCTCTGGCCACAGGTTTAAAGTGAACCTCACTTTCCCATTGACTCTGCTTGTCACAAAAAGTGATCCCATAACCCAGGGACACTAGCTGTCATAAGTACATGCCAGTTGCCAAGCCTTCAAATTTTGATCACGCGACTGTGGAGATGCTGCAATGGTTGTAAAAGTGTGAAAGCAGTCATAAGTCACTTTTTCAATGCGGGTGTAATTCCAACAGTTGCTAAACAGATGGTTATAAGTTAAAGAGTGCCTGTAGACGAGCCAGAGGTCCACTCCAACATAACACTACTTGTGTTCTTATGTTATCTTCTTGGGTAATCATGCTCAGCAGCACTATGTTGCCATCCTTAACCAGAAATGTGTTACCTTCTTAGCAATGACACAAGTCAAGAGGTCAGATCCTGAGAGTTGATGCAATCTCCTTGTAGAGGACATGAGACGATGTTGTTCCTTCTGTGACCAGAAACAATGACTCTAACCCATAATTTCCCAGTCCTACATTCTGGATTACGCAAACTGGGTACTGTAAATCAACGGGGAAGTGATGAATCATGAACAAGGCTCTTTTTCTGGACAGCCAGTTCTATGGGTCTTTAAGTTTTCAATGGGTTCCAGAGCAGAGGCGGGATTCAAAATTTTTTTACTACTGGTTCTGTGGGCGTGGCTTGGTGGGCATGGCCTGTGGCCGTGGCAGGGGAAGGATACTGTAAAATCCCCATTCCCTCCCGATCAGCTGGGACTCGGAAGGCAGAGAATAGATGGGGGCGGGGCCAGCCAGAGGTGGCATTTGCCGGTTCTCCGAACTACTCAAAATTTCCGCTACCGGTTCTCCAGAACTGGTCAGAACCTGCTGAATACCACCTCTGTTCCAGAGGCTGTAAAAACAAATAAAATACCAGAATATCCCCAGAGGTTTTGTGATTGCAACTCCCAAATGCAGGGAAATGTTTGAAATGTGGAACTCAATAACCACTCTCTTCTGATCCCAAAAGTCAACAACGAAGATAGATTTAAGAATAGAAAGATGACTTTTGTTGAGAACTTCCAATCCAGGGATTGGGTCAATGCAAGGATATGAACTGGAGCTGGCCATAAGATTTAAACAGCATGGATCAATTTAGGCTTCCTTCTTCAGAGTAAATCAACAGATGGAGCCTGGGTGTTTGAAGGTTTGTTCCAAATTAAGGTGGGAAAGACTGCTGTTATGAACCCAGCTTGTTAAAAATAAAAAAAACACCTTAAAATTGGTAGCTATCAAATCATACACAGCATAGACCACACCATGTTTACTCAATATGGACAATTCCACATTGGGCCTTCTATTGTAGTATATATATGTCTCAGGATAATGATGCAGGATCCAATCCATGTCAGTCACCGGGACAAGAAGTCTTCTCTTCTGAACTTTTGGACTCACACTTAAGCCCATCCTCAGGGAACTTTTCTCAACATCCATGATGGCGAACTTAAGGCACATGTGCCAGAGGTGGCACGCAGAGCCCTCTCTGTGGGCATGCATGCCATTACCAGCTGCTCTTCTGCTTTCTTGTGCACAAGGTCTTCGCGGGCATCGGAAAATAACCTGAAATATGGCCTGAAAACAGCCCGAAAAATGCCCCTAAAACAGGCATATGGCCCCGGCCACTCGGTGCCCAAAACGTTCGCCATCACTGCTCTATATATTCTAGTAAATAGAAGTTCTCTGAAGATGGGCTCCAGCCCAACTTCAAAAGATCGGAAGACTATAAACCAGGGACCAACTCAGATTGGATCCTTCAACCACTTCCTCATCCTCGTAAGAGTTAAATTAGGAGGACTCCTTGGTGCTGTCTGAGCCTGGTTGTTTTCTTGCAGACGTTTCATTACCCAAACTAGGTAACAGCATCAGTGTTACCTAGGTTGGATAATGAAATGTCTATAAGAAAACAACCAAGCTGAGACAACACCAAGGACCATTCCTGTCAACCAATATTATCTTTTATTGCTATGATTAAGTCAGTATGCAAAGTGCTCTCCCCCTCTATGGCCCAATGTGGCCACTATTGGGAAGCCAGTGAATTGCTCAAGACATTCCCAGTGGATATCATGAGTCAACAAAGATTTGGGATCTATCAGCTATGACCCATCAATCAGTCACTGGGTCATGCCAGTCTACTGGAGTCAAAAGCATTCCTAACCAATTGGATCCATGCCAGCCCAAATTATAGACCTAAGTTCCATGTCCATCTCCTGATCTTCAAATTAGCATTTTTTTTTCCATGTGATCATTCTGAAGAGAGTCAAAGATTGCACGGAATAGTACAATGCCTAGAGAGCTGGATATTAAGCAACAGACTGATTTTGCCTGAGAACTTCTTACCCAAGCATTTTTAATGGGAAGAAGGCCAATGTTTTACAAAATATTATTCAGCTTCATTTACCTATTAACAGGGACCAGTTTCAAGAAAGCTGTACCTTAGGTAAAACTGGTGGATAAGCTTCTGTCCTTCACTGTTAGCATTTTGAGAAGTTTCTCGCAACGGGAAAATTTTCAGAAGTTTCCCCCAAAAGGAAGTCTTAGGTTGTCACATTTCTTGCCTATTTTACTATTGCATTTTTAAAAAGAATTGCAATCTTCCAGATTGCAAAAAAAATACGTTATCAGAATAGACGTTGGCAGTGGTTCCATGAAAGGCAAAGCCATAATTCTGATTTACTGATAAAGAACTGTGTTCCAAGATAAAAGGACAAGCAAAGATATAATTTTGCTGACAAAGCTGTGTATTTCTTTGAAGCACTAGCTATTGTTATACACACACACACACACAAAAGATTTGGATGGCGGCATAATCTGTTTTGCTTGATTCCTTCTGCTACCTTGAGTTGTTTTAACAAATTAGAAATAATTTATTTAGTACGTTATGTGTTTCATTGCTCCTTTAAAAACATATATATACATACATACATACATACGTACGTACGTACGTACGTACGTACGTACGTACGTATGTATGTATGTATGTATGTATGTTTTGGTTCGAATCCCAGTAAGGGTTTGGCCCTGGTTCGAATCCCAGTAAGGGTATGGCTAGCTGATGAGAGCTAAATAGCTTGAAATAGATCTATACTAGTCTCCCTTTATTTCTTTATCAGCACAAATAAAACGTATGTATGTATGTATGTATGTATGTATGTATGTATGTATGTATGTATGATGTATGTATATATATGTATGTATGTATGTATGTATGTATTTGTGTTACAACCCCTGGTATGCCCTTTATTTATTTATCAGCACAAATACAACACACACACACACACACACACACACATATATCAGGTTATTTTCTAGATTAAGGATTCTGGCCTATTATAGGGCAACAATTGAGTTGGAACCACATATATCACCTAATTTTTTTTAACAGCTACTTTCACCAATGAGATAAGCCAAAAAGATCTCATAAACCATGAACCTCAGCACATAGCCTGTTCTTAAATCACAAAATTTTACAAACATATCTGGACTCACAATTGTATTTATTCATGGCTGGAAACCCTTCGTAGTCATTTTGCTGAAAATGGGGGAAAATGAACTTGTGATCTTTGGGTTTTATGACTAGAAAGAGAAAAATGGAAGAAGGGAATGATGATATAATCTTTAAAAGGGTAAACAGACAATAAATGTATCTGTAACAGGCATATAAAAAGTTGGAAGCAAACCCTTTATATATTTCTTTTTTTCTTCTTCTTTCCTCTACTTTTTTCTCACTTAGATACTTATTTTTCCTTCCTCCCCCTCCCTCCCCTCTATTCATATTGTAACTTTGTTTTTACCATTACATAGAATCTCTTCCTAAAGATTATTTTAAAAAACAAACAAAACCAACCCAAACACATCTGTTTGGTCAGTAAAACCCAACCCCTGAGTTTCAACAGGTCTATTATAAAAGAGTCCGTTTTCTAGTTTTGCTTTTAAGAAAACTATTGCATCATCAGATCGGTTGCAGCCAAAATAAATAATCCAAAAAAATATATTAACAAAGGACAAAGTTGCTTATATAATTCCTTATAACTCGTCATCACAGCCACAGCCTTTGCTTCTCTTCTGTTGAAATATTACCCATTCGGGATGTTCTTCGCCACCGACATGGAGTAAGCATAAATCTAATATCAAGCCAGGCTAAACAAGAGACAGCTAGGCACAGCTGCAAGGATGGCTTTTGCTCAAGAATGGAAAAATAAATTGACACCAAACAAAGATGAAATAATAAGAAAGGTGCCAAGATAGAAAAGTTAACAAAAGAAATTCAGGGAAAGGAAGAGACAGAATATTATTCGACATGGGAAAAATGGTATAGGTGGTTGGAAGAAAGAAACAAAGATTAATGAAAAATTTAACAAAGATAAAAACTGTAAGTTAAGGATGATTGTCATATATATACGTACTCAAGAGGAATAAAATTTATTAGAGGTAAACAGCCAATATATCAGATAGATAAGCAAAAGATAACAAAATAAGAGAGTTAAAAACTGTGAAGTTTAAATGAAACATATTAGGAGGGGAAACATCATAAAGAGGATTTGAAACTGCCCTAAGTAGGAACACGAAATTCCAATGTGTTGTGTGGAGATGTAATTTATGTCTAAGTTTTTTGTATTTGTATGTTTGAAAATTTAAAAAAGAGAGACACAGCTAGGCACAAGAGGAACAAGAATCCAGAATGCCAAACCTTGAACTTTATCTAGTTCCTTGCCAACATTTTAATGTCTCGCTCTTTTGACCTATTGGATTTTCTCCCTTGTTTATAGATCCCCTAAGGACAATGATGAATCTTTGAAGCAGTATCAGAATCCATGTTCAAGATCCTGATAAAATAATCAGTGATTATTGATAATAAATTATAAACTAGATTTGGTTTCCTTTTCTCAATTGGCGCTTTCAGGTTGTATTTTCTTAAAGGTTGAAGATTGCCTGGTTAATTGTGCAAGCATAAAGCACAGGTTGTCCTCGACTTACGACCACAGTTGAGCCCCAAATTACCATTGCAAGGCAAGGCAGTTGTTAAATTTTGCCCCCTTATTACTAACTTTCTTGCCACAATTGTTAAGCAAACCACTGCAGTTATTAAGCGAAACATGCAGTCATTAAATGGATTCCCCCATTGACTTTGCTGGTTCAGAGGCTGGCAGTGAGGGTTACAAATGGTGATCACAGTTTTTATTTACTCTGCGTTTCACATGACCCCAGGACAATACAACTGCCATAAATTCATGCCATTTGCCAATCATCCAAATTTTTGATCACATGACCACGGGGCTACTGCAGCAGTTGTGTGAATAAAGTCAGAATTCACTTATTTTCAGTAGCACTGTAACTTGGAAAGGTCACTAAATACGGTTGCAAGTCAAGTACTACTTCTAAATAACTTTTTTTTTAAAGGAAAACATATTAAATGTGCCTTAGGATCTAATTGGGATGTAACAATTTGGGTTTCTCACTTTTGCCTCCACATATCTTTCTCTTAATTCTCTTTCACGAGAACCTTACTATATTTGCTTTCTAGAGTTTGGAACAATTGGCATCTTAATTGAAATCAAATTAAACCAAATTTTAAAAAGTGGTCTGAGAAAACCACTGGTGACAAGGACCTGTCCAATTTTGAGGGAAATTTAACTTCAGAGAGTACTTTATGTCCAAGCCACATAAGCAAACTCTGGATATATTCTCAGGTTTTCCATTCTCAAACAGTGAGGGGGAAAATAATAATTTCAGTCTTTACAGGCAGAAGGATATGGAAACCACATCAAAACAGGTCTGATGAGCAATCTGAGAACTGGAAGTCATAAAAAGACATCCTCGGTCTCCTTCTGTATTAAAAATGACTCAACTTTTCTTTTGCCTCAAATTAGTTCAGAGAAAAATTTCAGTTTTCAATATGATGCATCTGCACACACTTCAAACGGTTGCTCACTTTTTCACTCATCCTTTGCCTCTTTCTTTGCACGTACTAGCAGCAAAGGCAAAAAAAGTCATTTCAGATATGAACGCAAATGCCTTCCTGAAAGCCTAATGGATGGAAATGTACATGCACACCCTGAAGCAGATTGACAACCGCACTAATTTACTTCGCAGGTTGCAAAGAACAGATTGAACCAGAAAAATCTTTGCAATCCAGTGGGCTCCTTTGAAATACTTTTAAGAGTTCAACTCCTGGCTAGTCCTGGCATACAATGGGGAAAGTCATAGGTGAGGGAAAACCAATTCTGTCTTTCATATATGGGAAACTTAAGGTATGTGCAACCTCAGCTTACCTTGGAGGGCTGTTATGAATAAAGAAGCAGGTGGGATAAAAATATTCAAATTAAATTTGGTACATGAAGGGTGGGATCTTTCATTTAAAAGAAGCTACCAAGCTGTTTCCCTGCTATGTGCCCAGTTCTTAAACCTCTAAACTGGACCCTTTCTCAATTTTTTCTCCCTACTCAAACCCCCAAATTCCCACTTGAGACCTCTTTTCCCACAGCTGAGGCTGGGGCTCAGCAGCAAAGAAGTAAGGAACCACAACAACAACCACAAGGGGGGGTGCCTGAAAAGAGGAGCTGGTGAACGCCACTCCCAAAGGTAGGCAGGTTAAAATAATCCACTATTAAAATTGGGACCTCCGTTTCAATTATGGAGCTCATGGTTCATGCACTGCTTGGATAGAAAAGCAGCTGCTACTGCTGCTACTACTACTACTAACTACTAAGATGATGGTGGTGATGATGAAAATGTCACAGAGGATAGCAGACCACAGCTAATTGGGGGAGGGATAGGAGACCACCAGGAAAGATCACAGTTGTAGTCTTACACCAGGGGTGTCCAAACTTGGGAACTTTAAGACTTGTGGACTTCAACTCCCAGAATTCCCCAGCCAGCCATGCTGGCTGGGGAATTCTGGGAGTTGAAGTCCACAAGTCTTAAAGTTGCCCAGGTATGAGAAACGTGGCCGAGACTGAATTCAAAAAAGAGGAACGGGGAACCAAAAAGATTAACACAAATCTGTCCTTATAGAGACTTGAGGTCAGCTAAAGGGCGAGATTCCATACAGCAGCCACCGCAAGGGTAAATATAATAACAGTTACAATCTACCCAACTGCTCGGACTCTTCCGAAAGATTATCCCCCGATTATTCACATTGCACATTTGTAAATCTTACAACATCAAAAGCACGAGATAAAAATTTAGGGTTCCCTAATCGAATTGCTTCCTTTAAAAAAAAAAAAGATGCTGAAAAACGTACCGATGATGTTTCCACCCACCCCAAAAACCGGGACTCCTAAAAAAAACCGCTTTCAACACCCCAAGGCCATCCAGATGTGTCGGGTGACTACTCCGATCTGCGGCCGGGGATAATGGGAGTTGTAATCCAGACACACACCCAAACACACACACACACTCAAACCAGAAGCTGCATCATCGATGCAGATAGACCCTAATTGTTCCACCCGGCTCCCGCAATCCACCTCCCCGGAGCAACCGTTTCCCACGCTGACCTTTCTTCCCGCTGGTTGGCCATTGATGCGAGTCGGTGACTTTTCTTTTTTTCCCCCGCGGCTTCCGAAGGTTCCTCCAGGGAATCGTGTCGCTCTGCGGGAGAGAGGAGGCTCGGCCGGCCTTCTAAACAGAAAGAACGTGTCGTCACAATCACGCCGGCCAATCGGGGGGTTCCCTGTGCCGGCAACAAAGGTTGCCCCGGGCGACCCGGCGTTCTTGTGACACCAAAGGGAACGCTCCGCCCACTTCATTCATACTCCTCCGGAGGCGCTTTCTGCACCGCCCCCAGGCTGGAGGTTCGCGGAAGGAGGCGTGAAGCTAAGATTCCCACGCGCGGCCGGCAAGGTTGCTAGCGCACGTGGCCGGCGGAGCTGCTTCCTCCCAAACCCTCGGCCGCTTGCAGAAACCTACGCCGGGATACCCGAATAACAGGCACGCCATAATAATTCCGCGAAACATTTGTCAAGAGTAAGGGAATTCCCCACTTGGCTCACCGCTTCCCCCTCGTCTAACTTTTTTTATTTTATTTTTAAACTCGATTTTATTTTTACAGTGTCTGGCTCTGCTTATGTGTGTTTGGGGGGGGGGAGGAATCGTGAAAGTTTTGCATGCTTTCTGGGGAAAGCCGAGGTTCTTTTTCTATGCTTCCTTATTTCCCCATTGATTCTAATACTAGGAGAATAAGATGAAATAAAACAAGAAAAGAGAAGACAACTTTTATTGTCGCTTTTTTTCTGTGAACACACTGGCACAACATTAAAAAATAAAATTCTGATGCCCGCTCTCAAGGGAAGATAGATAGACAGACAGACTCACGTACACATACACACACAAAGGGACACACAAACAGGGACACAGTGGCTAAGACGCTGAGCTTGTGGATCAGAAAGGTTGGAAGTTCAAATCCCTAGCAGTTCTGAGCTCCCGTTACATTGTTGGAAGATCAAAGGTTTCCTGGTTCGATCCCAGCCGGGAGTCACCGCTTACGCTTAGAAGAAAGTTTCGTGAAGACAGCCACCTGGAAGTTATGAGCTTTATTGAAGGAAGAAAAAAGGAACGGGAAGGATGAGACGCAGCTCTGTCGTTCCCGGGTTTGCAGCACCATATACAGTTTGGTCTTTCCCTATATACAGTTTTTCTTGCCCCTGGCTATAGTGAGAATCAATGAGAATAAAAGTTCCTTTATTCTGGATGATCGTTCTGATATTGATTCTCTTGTCTTTGGGTTTCGTTTGTCTGGTATCTTGCCCTTGTGTTAATCTTATCATAAAACCTGGGGAAGATGTTTTCCTGTTATTCGGGGTGCTTATACAAAGAGGTCTGTTTTATGCAGATGGTCATGGTGTTCGTGTTATCTTGTAATCTTTGCTAGATTCGGGGTTTTTCCCAACTCCATTATCCTTTTCCTAATCTTATTATCTTATCTCCTTTGTGACCAAGTGTAACCTCTTCCTGTTTACGTGTGCGTGTTTTTCTCTAGCATTGGTCCCTGATTATGTATTCATTAATTCGTTCCTGTTCATGCTCTCTGGGTTATTTTCATTACCTTACTACAACTTGTCCCAGCTTCTGCCAACTTACCATGCTACCTTCGAAAGCTTATAAAAATGCAAGTATTGTTTTGAGGGTGCAGGAAGCAGTGAGTGTGGTCACCTCATGGCTGCCGTGTTGTGCTGCTGTTGCACCTATTCCCCCCCCCCTGGGTCCCACGTCTTGACGTCTTGGGGATACCGTTAGGTCAGTGAATGGCACTCTGTCCGGCTGGAGAGAGGGATTGAGGGGCGGCATATCTCTTGCGAGCGGGCTCCCGAAGAGCCTGGCATGGAGATGGGAGGACACGGGCACAGCCTCAGGGGCGAATGGCTGCTTTGCACTTTCGCAGCAGCACATCACAGCAGCCATGAGGTGACCACGCTCACTGCTTCCTGCACCCCCAAAACAATAAGCCCCCCCCCAATAATAAGGCCAAGGCCATATTTTGGGGATCAAAATATGGGTGTTTCAGGAAAACAGTAGACATATACATACATACATACATACATACATACATACATACATACATACATACATACTAAAAATGAGATTCTATCTGACTTCCCCCATTGACTTTGTTGGAAACCAGCTAGGAAGTTACAAATTGTGACCACATGACCCCTGGGACACTACAGTTGTCATAAATACATACATCCCTAATGTCTATGAAGATTCTCAGTCATCCAGATCATGGTTGAAATTGCATAGGATCTCCTGCTTGAGCACAGGGCTGGACTAGAAGACCTCCAAGGTTCCTTCCAGCTCTGTTCCGATTGATTCTCCTTTTTGATCTTCATCTTACATTTTATCCCAGCCTGATCTCTTGATCCTTCTAGCAGACTTAGGAACCGACTTCAACCTTCTTCCTTTCACTCTCTCAGTTCCTTAAGACACATTCCTGTATCTGGAGATTTTTTTGCCCCAGATTCTGATTTGGAGGGGAGCGGGGCAGATAATATTTCCTTAAATGAACCAAGTTGTTCTGCAAAACCAACTTTTTATAGGGTCACCCCGGTGCTCTACAAATGCCTGGAGAACCTTTATAAATCCCCAGTTTAATCCTCACTTGGTAACCGTTCAAAGTTGTAACAGAGCTGAAAAAAGTGGCTTAGGAACGGTTCTTGTCCTCACCACCACCCTTGTATCATGTTTTGAGCATAAGGTAACCAGCCTGCATTGTGCAATGTTTCATGGGTGAGTTCCGGCAGAGACTACTTCCGGTTCACTCAGAGGTTGATGCATGCTTGATGCATGCTGGACGCTCATATGCAGTACAACTAAAATTGCTCTGCACATGCGCCAAAGCAAAGAAACAAGATGGCAGCACCTACAGCGAGAACCAGTTCAGGGGTATGGCAGGCCTGGGTCGCTGCCGGTTCCAGCGACCCAGGCCGCCAAGCTACTACTGGTTTGACCGAACCGGTCCGAATCAGTAGGAACCCCTCCCCCCTGCAATGATTTAAGCATCCCAAGGCCACATGATCTCCACCGGCAACCTTCCAAGCTAACTCTTGTTGAGCAAAGTCAACGGGGAAGGTCAAATTTGCTCAACAGCCACAATTATTGTGTTAGATTGGGTGATGGATAGGCACACACAGGCTTAACGGTAACAACAGCTCTTTATTATAACACAACAAGTGAGAACAATCCAGCGAAGGTTGAGTCTGACAGCAGCCCTTTTATAGGGAGCTGTCAGACCCTTCGATCAATAGGATTAAACCCCCGTTCCCGCCGGAACAGAGGACCTTGGTGGAAACCACTGTAATTAGTATGAGTATCTAACAGGTCGCTTAATTGCTTAGGACAAAAAAGATTGTAAAATCAGAGGTGGTGACAGGATGACTCACTTAGCAACCACTTAGTGAATGGAACTCCCATTTGTGATTGTAAGGTTAGCAGAGGTAGGTTGAACCGGTAGGGACAGCAAGCTCGCCACACCCTCGAACCAGTTCCCCGGTTGCCGTAGCATGTTTTGTTTTGTTTTTTTGACATTTTTAATGTTCTGCGCAAGCACAGACCAATTTATAGGCAACTGCATACGCACGCAGATCACATCGCACACGCCCCAAACCGGCCGTTAACGCCAGCAGAAAAACCCACCACATTTGAAGGTGAAGACCACCTGTATGTTGATTTGATTTTATTACATTTGCTCTCTTCGTCCAATAGTTCTTTTTCTTTTTTTAAAGCACAGTTATACGTGCTGCTTTGCAAAGAGATTTTTCCAGAGTTTATGGCCCACTCTCTCGAAGACACGGTGACTTAAAAAAGACAAAATGTTAAGAATCCACCTCAATTATCAGAGCTGATTCGCACTGGCCATATGCAAGCAATTCTGAGCCTGACCTTTCCCACATTGTGTTTGAGCCAACCCATCCTCCTTGGAGGACAGGGTGAGTTGAATCATCTTAAATTATAATTGAAATTATATAAAGTTACGAGGGGTCACATCACATTAGAAGATAAGAAGAATCGCTGAGGGATTTGGGTTTGGCTAGCCTAAAGTAAAGAAGAATTGGGGAGTGACTTGAGAGAAGTGTTCCAGTAATTGAGGGGCTGCCACAAAGAAAAGGAGGTCAAATTATTCTCCAAAGCACCAGAGGGCAGGGGAAGAAACGATGGATGGAAACTAATCAAGGAGAGAAGAAACCTGGAATTAAGGAGAAACTTCCTCACAATGAGGACAAATAGCCAGTGGGACAGCTTTCCTTCAGAAATCATGGGTGCTCCATCACTGAAAGTTTTTAAGAAGAGACTACACTGCCACTTATCTGAAATAGTATGGGTTCTCCTGCTTGAGCACAGGGCTGGACTAGAAGACCTCCAAGGTCCCTTCCAGTTCGTTCGTTCATTCATTCATTCATTAAGCCCTGCTTTGTTTAAACACTGTTTATTTACCAAATTGCAACAGGTAGAATGATCAGTTTTGGAGCTGATAGTGAAGATGGGCAAATGGTAAAGAGCAACTGCCTTTTAGGATCAACCATCAACTGTAAAAGGAACAAAGCAGTCAAGAAACTAGTCCACTGCAGACTTATACTTGGTATAAGCCTCCATGAAGCCCTTAAAAAAAATACAGGTAGTCCTCGACTTACAACTATTCATTTAGTGACCATTGGAAGTTACGATGGCACTGAAAAAAAAGTGACCTATGACCCTTTGTGGCACTTACGAACAAAATGTTAAAAAGTTGTGATCTTTATGTAGGTACTTACCAAGCACATCTAAATTGTATTAAAGTAACAAAAAAAATTGTTTACAATCTCCAAGGCGTGTCACACCTTTTGAGCACCCCTAATATTCGGAATTTGAAAGTTGAAAAATTTGACACAATCTCCCCGTGGTCACCTGATCAAAATTCAGATGCTTGGCAACTGACTCATATTTATGACGGTTGCAGCGTCCCGGGTTCATCTGATCACTTTTTGCTACCTTCAGCGGGGAAGCCAGATCCCCTTAACAATCCTGTTATTAACTTAACATCTGTACTGATTCACCTAACACCTGTGGCAATGTAGGAAGTTAACCCCCCCCCCACCAGTCCTAGAAAAATGAAACATCCTGGGAAATATTGAAAAAGGCAGAATATTATATTTCTATGGATCAGAAATGGAGAAGCATGTTTTTAGGCAGGAAGCAAATTCACTCTTAATAGCCCCCATCTTTGTCAATGGGCCATTGAAAAAGCCTGGGTCTGTCTATTCCACATAACGAAGATCTCCCCCCCTTCAGCTCCAGGGTGATGGGATTAAGGCATGATTGTATTAGCCCTTTAGCTATGTCACCACAGGGCACCTGGGAAGAAGCAACGCTCAACCAAACATGGATTCACAGCCTACAGAGTTGCCCCTGCATGGCCCCATGGGAGTCTGACAACCAATCAGAATACAAGATCAAGATCACCTAACACCTGTGGCAAACACCTGATCAAAGGCCAGAGAGGGCATAAAACCAGGGACTTTCAGCATCTCTCTCTCTCCTTTCTTCTTCACCCAACATCTGGGAGCAACATCTGTCACACACACCCCTTTTCTGTTCAGGACCTCAAGCCATGTGATCCTGTCCACCATTAAAACCACCTTTCCAAGCAGCCTCCATGTTTCCAGTGTCTTTTTCCCCACTTGGAACTGAACTCAGAAGGACATTTCTTCCAACAGCAACTAAGCTCGTAAAATGGGACAGGGCTCACTTAATAACTGTCTCCCTTAGCAACCGAAATCTTCCTTGTCAGAAGGTTGCAAAAGGTGATCGCATGACCTCAGTACACTGCAACCGTCATAAATATATGACAGTTGCCAAGCATTCAAATTTTGAACTCATGACTACGGGGATGCTGCAATGGTCCTGTGGAAACAGGTATATCACTTTTTTCAGTGCCATTGTGACTTTGAACAGTCCCTAAAGGAACTGTTGTAAGTCGAGAACTACCTGTATTTTCTTCCAGGATTTTTTTGTTTGTTTGTTTCCCAAAAATACAGAAGTGGGATTTCCTGATGTAGGAAGTCAGCACCCATGCCTCTCCTAGGAAACTGAGATATTTTAGGAAATATTAAAAGGGCAGAATATTTTCCCTAAAAGGCAGATAGAAACTCACCCCCCCCCCACCCTACCTTTGTCAATGGGCCATTAAGGCCTGAGCCAGTCTATTCTATATAAGGAAGAGCTACCTCCTTCAGAAAGAGCCATAATAGGATTTGCCCAAAGCCTTTTCATTCCATTATCACCCAGCAAGGCTCAACCAAGCCTGGGACACAAAGTTACCCCTGCATGGCCCCATGGGAGTCTGAGCCAATGAGAACACAAACTCAAATTCCCCTTTTTGCCCAGGACCTCAAGCCATGTGATCTTGTCCACCATTAAACCATCTTTCCAAGCAGTCTCCATGTTTCCAGTGTCTTTCTTCCCACTTCAAACTCAACCCAGAAGGACATTTCTCCTAACACCAGTTATCTCCTTGATAATTTCTAACCTGGTCCAACCCTGTTTAGCTTTGCTTGGCCAGCTAAAGTTGACTAGATGCCAAATTGAACACAATTTGGAAGAATGGGCCATTAAAACCAACCAGGCTATAATAAATAAGAGAACATAGATCAAATAACTGGATAGGACAAAGAGTTAATGAGAGGAATGGAAGGTGGAGAGGAAGAAAATAGAAACCCAGACACCCCACTATCAAATGAAGAAGGGGGAAGGAGGGAGAAAATAGAAAGGTATTAGTATACAAATATACATTTAAAGGATGGTGTATGTGTAACTATCAAAATGGAAAATAAATTGAGGAAGAGGGAATTTAAGATTGTTATGTCAATACAGAACCGGGTTTGCTCGAATATACACCAGATTGAAGAAGAAATATGTAAACACAACAACGGAAAGAGGGAACGGAGGGAGGAGTAGAGGGAAAGGTAGGAAGAGGAGAGGAGAAAAGAGGGAAGGAGAGGGAAAGAAGAAAGGGAAAAGGAGAGGGAGAAATGGAGGGGAAGTAGGAGTAGGAGAGAGGGTAGGGAAGGGAAGAAGAGGGGAGGAGTGGGGGAGAGGAAGGGGAAGAAGAGAAAGGAGAGGACGAAAGAAGAGAGAAGAAGAGAGGGAAGGAGAAAAGGGGAGGGAAGAAGTAGGGTTGTGGCAAAACAAGTATGTGGGATGGCAAGAAAGCAATCTCTATTATATTTTTAATTTTAGGAGGAGGAATGAATTGTTATAAATGTCAAACGATAGCACGTATTATTAATAATTGTTATGAGATTGTATATTTGTGAATGCGTGTACGAAAAATAAAATAAAAAACTTAAAAAAAAAAAAACCAACTGGGCCAGGCACTTCTGATAGGTGTAGTCCATCCTTAAGATCCTAGCATGCTGGCAGTTGCCCAAAGCAAGGATAAGTTGCAACCCTGGCTTAACAACCAAAGGAAAAGTCAAAAAGACGTAAGACGTAGCAGATGTTGTAAGTTTTTGTTTATCCCATGTAGTTACCTGCCTGCAATTAAAGATGACCCCAGGGCTTCATTTTAGCTGGTTGGATCACTGGTGTCTATCACACACATCCGGGACAGGATCCAAGGCTACCAGATACATCAGAGTTGAATCAGTGGATAATGGGAGCGTGTGGTTTTATCAGCTGCTTAGCTGTCAGACTTAGCAGGATATTGGGAGAGGGTGATGGATTTCACACCCTGGAACCAGCAGTAGGTATCTCCTGCTCAGAAAGACTTGGCTATCGGCTGTGCGCCTGACAATTCACGCATGTCCTGACGAATAATACGTGATACTGACTCACTCCAGCCTCCTGAGGATCCCACCATGATCCTGCATGACATCTCAAGATACATCGTGAGCTGGAGGACTAGTCTTCTCACATGGGTCAACGAAAGGAGAATCCAGGACAACCCAGCTGTCAGTCACCTGGAACTCACTGATGTGCCTGGACAAGTCGAGGAGGAACCGCCTCTTGAAAATGGTAGGTGAGGCAGAGTAGTAAGAGTTCAAGGAAGGGTGATGTCAGTCATTCCAGGCAGCCCAGGTTCGGAGACAGTCACTGCAAGGGCTACTTGGGACTCTGTGGTTCTAAGGACAGTGTTCAACCTCAACAGTTTTTAGATTGGGTCTGTTTCAGCTCCCAGAATTCCCCAAATGGTATGCTGGGGCACTCACAAACTTCTATAGTAAGATTATAATGGAGCAAAATTGGGCTGCAGGTTTTTTTTTCCAGGCTTGTTATCATTTATTGTCGTGATTGTAAGGTATATCAGCCAGATGTTTAGACTGGATTTGGCATTTTTGTTGCTATTATCATCAAGTGGAATGCGGTGGCTCAATGGCTAAGACGCTGAGCTTGTCGATCAGAAGGTTGGCGGTTCTGTGGTTCGAATCCCGCGCGCCGCATACCGGAGTGAGCTCCCATTACTTGTCCCAGCTTCTGCCAACTTAGCAGTTCGAAAGTATGTAAAAATGCAAGTAGACGAATAGGAACCATCTTTGGTGGGAAGGTAACAGTAATCTATGCGCCTTCGGCGTTTAGTCATGCCGGCCACATGTCTTTGGACAGCACTGGCTCTTTGGCTTAGAAATGGAGAAGAGCAGCGCCCCCTAGAGTCAGGAACAACTAGCACATATGTGCAAGGGGAACCTTTACCTTATTATTATTGTTATTAAAAGAATGTACAATGGAACAAAGGTGACTTGCAAGTTATTTGAGACATGGGCCAGCACTAAGTGATGTGGTTGTTAAGCAAGACCACAATGGACTTACAACTTCACTCTCACTGTGGTTGTTATGTGAATCAGTCAATAAGTGAGACATTATGTGATTGCAACTTGCAATTTTATCGTTGAATTTTCAATGGGCTTGGCTTGGGATGTCATTGATGCCCACATCTTGGGCAAATATGGTAATTAGTCACTTATTTCTAATATGACTTTCATTGTTTTATCAACGTATGAAATACAAAGAAAAAGAAAGATAGAAAATTAAGGGAAGCAAAAAAAAAGGGGGGGAGAAGAAAATATGGGGTATAAGGGAAGAAATTTTTTTGTTGATTTCTACTCTTTTTAGCATATTATAACATTACAACCTCAACTTTTTACTTTTACACATTAGTAAATAACTAGCCATTTCTATACCAACGAAGTGGTATAGAAGTGATATCCAAATAAAAAAAACATAAATATATTCTTTGAGTAGAACAATCCATTTAAAAATTTCTGCTTCACCTTCGTTGCTGTTGAAATAATTTTTCTATGCACAATTAATAATATTTATAAACTCGCCATTTGTATTAAGAAAATCCACTGGATTCTTTAAAGGGAAAAATACTATTTTTCCACATCCATTTTAAAAAACCAATCTTTTCTTTAAAAACATTTCTAAAATCACAACATTCTAATATATCTTTTTAAAAAACTTCCTCTTAATGTAGTCCCGTGATGATGGAACCTATGAAGCCATTGCTCAGCCCAGCAGCACCGCTCATGCGCCTGTGCCTCCCGCTGGCCAACTGATTTTCGGGTCTCTACCACACATGCACGAGGGGTCGGGGGAATCGAGGGGGGAGGGTCACACATGCATGCGTGGGGATGTGCAGTGCAGGTCCCAGGCAGCTTCAGGAAGGACTGCTAGATCCAAAACGGGGCACGGGCAGTCGTGTACACATGCGTGGGGGGGTGCGCATGTGGGGGGTGTCGCATGAGCATCCAGAGGGGTTGGGGCGCACGGGGGAGGTTGTTGCATGTCCATTGCATTATTGCTATGGGCATATGCGCACATGCGCTTTCAGCACACAACAACAAAAAGGTTAGCCATCATCACTGACCTCTTGTAACATTGGTCACTAAACACACTGTCCTAAGTCAAGGACTGGAAGGATGGAGCTAGTCAGAAGATGGGGCAGGGCAGGAAAAAAATGACCACAAGTTTGCAGTTCAATCACATTTTCATGACTCTCCCTTATCAGCCGGATCACAGTCAGCAAGATTGCACCCTCGGCTGCTTTATTCAGTTTGATATCTTATTTATTTTATTACAATGAGGAAACCTAAGTCAATAAAAGACAGGGGATCAGGGATTGGAGGCGGGGAAGGAAAAGAACGGTTTGGGTTGTACACAAGAGGCCCACGTGCACATCTGCCTTTCCAAAGAGCAAACAATCTCACGTTGCTTGATTACGTCCAACGTGTCCCTGGAAAGGCAATCGGAGGGCGTTTCGGGCTAACTGGGCTGCCAAGCCAATAACCATGTGCCATGGTAGCAAGAGCTCTCTGACATTTTGGGGTCAAAGGGAATATCACTCCCTGAATTGACTCTGGGCTGCTTACACAAGCGTTGTTGCAGACACATGTTACAACGAACCGGCCCGGTTGAGCCTCTTATCTTACTCCGTTTGTACATTTGCAAAAGACTTGACATTTCTAATCATGCAACTCCGCAGGGATCAAGTGAGGTACTAATACTACTCCATAAAGCTTTAGTAAGACCACACCTAGAGTACTGCATCCAATTTTGGTCACCATACTATTAAAAAAGATGTTAAGAGTGGAGAGGAGAGCAACCAGGATGATTAGGGGACTGGAGACTAAAACATATAGGCAATGGTTACAGGAACTGGGCATGGCTAATCTAGTGAAGAGAAGGACCAGGGGAGACATGACAGCAGTCTTCCAATATTTGAGGGGCTGCCCCAGAGAGGAGAGAGTCAAGCTATTTTCCAAGGCACCTGAAGTCCAGACAGGGAATAATGGATGAAATTGACCCAGGAGAGATTCAACCTCGAAATAAGGAAAATAATAATGAATAATAATGAGACATTTTCTGGCAGTGAGAACAATAAACCAATGGAACAGTTTATCTTCAAAAGTTGTGGGAGCTTCATCCCTGGAAGCTTTCAAGAAGAGATTGGACTACCATCTGACAGAAATGGTGTAGGATCTCCTGCTTGGGCAAGGGGTTGGACTAGATGATCTACAAGATCCCTTCCAACTCTGTTACTCTGTAAGAGGAGTGATGGAGTTCATCCTCCTTCTTTTTAACAAAACTAGGAAGGGATCCCAAATCAGGAGTCTGACATCATTTTCTCCAAATCTTCTTAAAAGGCATAAGCTTTGGTCAGTAATGATTCATGGATGAAGGCAAATATACAGGCCCCAAGATAGTGTTGCAGGATTCAGTCGGAGTCGGTCACCGAGACCAGAGGTTTATTCAAAGTTGGTAAAACTAGAGTGTCAGGGTTCCAAGTAACACACCCAACACCCACAGTTGTTTACTCTTTTTCTGGAGGCAACTGGAGTTTCTTGGGGTTTTTTGGAAGACGTTTTGCTTTTCATCTATGAAGCTTCTTCAGCTTTGATAGGATTGTGAGGAATGGAAGGAGACTATAGGAAGTAAAAGCACTACTCAGATTACACTGAGGAGATAAATAAATCTCCAGGTAGCTTTAAGGACTTGCTAAATGAATGCAAATGACCAGCTATCTGCAAGGAATATAAATCCTTCTGTTCCCCACTATCCTGTCAGAGAATAGAATAGAATAGAATTCTTTATTTTACTTTCTTTTTTACTTTTATTTAATTTATAAACTGCACCCTCCCTCCAAAGAGACTCGGGGCGGTGTACAGTCATTTTTAAAAACACAATTATTGGCCAAGTGTGATTGGACACACAAGGAATTTGTCTTTGAGGCATATGCTCCGAGTGTACATAAAAAGACAAGATACATCCATCAAGAATCATAAGGGACAACACTTAATGATAGTCAAAGGGTACAAATAAACAAATAGGAAACGATCAATATAAATATAAATCGTAAGGATACAAGCAACAAAGTCACAGTCCTGCAGTCATAAGCAGGAGGAGATGGGCGATAGGAATGATGAGAAGACTAATAGTAATAGTAATGCAGCCTTAGTTAATAGTTTGACAGTGGTGAGGGAATTATTTGTTTAGAAGAGTGACGGCGTTTGGGGAAAAAACTGTTCTGTGTCTAGTTGTCTTGGTGTGCAGACAATAGCGCCATTTTGAGGGTAGGAGTTGAAACAATTGATGTCCAGGATGCAAGGGGTCTGTAAATATTTTCACGGCCCTCTTTTTGACGCGTGCAGTGTATAGGTCCTCAATGGAAGGAAGGTTGGGGGTAACTGTTTTTTCTGCAGTTCTAATTATCCGTTGAAATCTGTGCCTGTCTTGTTGGGTTGCAGAGCCAAACCAGACAGTTATAGAGGTGTGGATGACAGACTCAAGAATTCCTCTGTAGAACTGAATCAGGAGCTCTTTGGGCAGTTTGAGCTTCTTGAGCTGGGGCAGAAAGAACCTTCTTCATTGTGCCTTTTTAATGATGTTTTTCATGTTAGCTGTCCATTTTAGGTCTTTGAGATATGGCAGAATCTAAAAATTTGAAGGCCTCTACAGTTGATACTGTATTGTCTAGTATTGGAAGAGGTGGTAATATGGTAGGTTTTCTCCTAAAGTCTACCACCATTACTACTAGTTTTGAGTGTGTTCAGTTCCAGATTGTTCAGGTCACACCAACGAGGCTAGTTGTTCAACTGCCTGCCTGTATGCTAAATAAATAAATAAATGAACCTCCAGGTGGCCTTAAGGACTTGCTAAAAGGCTGCAAATGACCAGCTGTCTGCAAGGAATATAAATCCTTCCGTTCCCCACTATCCTGTCAGAGTTGAAGAAGCTTCTTGGATGAGAAGCGAAACATCTTCAAAGAAGAAAAACCAGAAACTCCAGTTGCCTCCAGAAAAAGCACCTTGGGGACAACCTGGATGACTGAGAATCTCTACAGACCAGAGGCTTAATTCTTCCAAGCGCATCCATGGTCTCTCGTTTTGGAGAGAGAGAGAAGTTCCCGGAGGAAAGTTCACGCTCCAGCACGAATCTGAAAGCTTACAAGAAGAAACCACGCGTCCCAGTGACAGCCTCAGATTGGAATCTGGGGTAATGGTTCAGCTTATCAGATGCATATTGGGGGCTGGACCACCATTTCTCAAACTGGGCAGCTGGAAGATGTCAGGGCTTCAACTTCCAGAATTCCCCAGCCAGCCATGGAGGTTGAGAAATTCTGGGAGTTGAAGCCAAGATATCTTTCAGCTGCCCATATTGGGAAACAGTGGGCTAGACTGATGTAATGTTGGAAGAAATGTCCACCTGATTCAGTTCCAAGTCGGGAAAAAGGCACTGGAGACAAAATGGAGGCTGGCGGCTGATTGGAAAGATCATTTATTGATGAAGCAGACCAGTGGTGGGTTTCAAATTTTTTAAAAACCTATTCTGTAGGTGTGGCCTATTTTGTGGGAGTGGCTCAGCAGTCATGTGATGGTGGGCGTGGCCAACTTGGAAAAATGTGGTGAAACTCACTTAACAATACTCTTGCTTAGCAACCAAAATTTTGGGCTCAATTGTGGTCATAAGTTCTCTTTCTTTTCCTTTCTTTCTTTCCTTCCTTTCTTTCTTTCCTTCCTTCCTTTTGTCTCTCTCTCCCTTTCTTTATTTCTTTATTTCATTTCTCTCCCATTTTCTTTTTTCTTTCTTTCCTTCTTCTCGTTCTTTCTTTCTCTTTCTTTTTGTCTTTTTTTCTCTTTTCCTCCATTCCTTCCTTCCTTCTTTCCTTGTGTATTTCTCTCCCACTTTTTCTCTCTCTTACTTTCTCTCTTTTTCTTTCTCTCTCTCCCCCACCCCCTTTCTCTCACACACACATTCCTTCCAATTATATTCATAGATATATTCTATGAACTAAAACCGGTGCCCAATAAATCCTATTATTACGGCATTCTGTGTCTTACAAGCCTCCGGGGAGAGGGGGCGGTCTAGAAATCAAATTAATAAAATAAAATAAATAAATAAATAAATAAATTCACAGAGCTCCCAATACAGCCTCTTACTGCTTCGGAGGTTAACCGAATATGGTTAATCGTCTTGTTATATCTTGGCCTTGGTTCCCACCTTTTTAGCAGGGCAGCAGAGAGGGCTAATTTCAAACGGCTTTTTTTCCTTTTGCCAAAGCCCAATTTCTCTGCTGTTCGGTGGGTGACTTGGTGGGTGTCCGAAGGTGTTGGGCACACTATGGAAGGCACACACATCACGCACGCACACACACACACACCGCACCTGCTACAAGGCAATGCACATGTGTAAGTGGGACTGGATCAGCTGGGAGGCAGGCAAAAAAGAAGCTTGTTTCTCCGCTGCCGCGGCTTGCAAAAAAAAAGGAGATACTGGCCAGTGCTCTCTTCATTAACCGCTTGCCTGTGAGGCCCGCCGGCTAGTGGTGGCTGACCACACACATGACGGTGTGTGTGTGTGTGTGTGTGTGTGTGTCACAGCCGCCTCGTTTCCAATGAAGGCGGAAGAATCCATTCAGAGGGAGGAAAAACGCATGGATTTCCACCCACCACCAATTGGGAACGAGGTAGCTGTCAAAGAGAAGGGAGCAGTGCGTGCCACATGGGCTTGTTCAATAGCCGAAGGAGGTTGTGAGAAGCCCACATGGGGCACGCTCCCTTCTCTTTGACAGCCGCCTGGTTAAACAGCCATCACTGCTTAAAAGTACCTGGCAGCGGTGTTTTTCCCTCGGAGGGCTCCGCGGAACATCCCAAGACCAATGGCACCACATCTGCCCTCTTCGTCAGGTCCTCTTCAGAAGGATGAGGCCCCTCTGGTCCCCTCATCCTCCGGCCCCCACGGATGGGCTGTGGAGTCATCGCCGGCTGCGCAAGCCTCACCAGCTCCCTGCCATTGGTCCTGCAGTTCGGGCCAGCGGCTTTGTTCCCACTCTCTTCTCGCCCGGTTCCTCTTTTTATGCGCTTCCTGAAAGATAGCCACTAGTGGCCCAAAAGATGGCCACGGCCCCATGCGTGGAAAACATAGGTGCGTGCACGCCCCGCATAATTACAGCTCTGGAGACTCTTGGAGGGAAGCCTCAGCACAAGCCTGGGCGAGTGAGAACAAGTTCCCGCCATTACGAAGGCTCCAGGATGAGGGACGTCACGGGACAGTAAAGCCCCATCCGTCAGAGGCAGCAGGACAGCCGGTTCTCTCGTCCTCGGGTGACCCATATGGTGCCTTCCCAATAGAAAATTGTTTACATTGTTGGTCTAGGACTGGGAAGAAAATGAAAATGATGGTTTATGCCACCTTGAGCTCCAGGAATGAAACTAGGATTAAAAAAGAAAGAAAAAGTAGCATCATCATGACCAGTTCCGCAAACTGTGGGTCATGGGACCTGTGGGCTGGCCATGCCTTGGAGGGCATCAGACTGGACAAAATGTCGCTTAGTTCTAGTGTGGTGAGAGCGCAGGACCAAGGCCCCTCTCCCAACTGGCCCTTCCTTCCTCTGAGGGCGAAGGACCCGGCTGCACCACTGCCTCTGGCAGATGGGGCTTTACTGTCCTGCGTTCCAGTACAGGGCCTCCGGAAGAACGGGTACGGGAAGGCATGCTAAATTTCACCATCCGGTACGGTCATACCGGTCCACATTGGTTGAAACCCACTCCTGAAGCAGATACGCCTGTGTGGTTCTGGGCAGCCAACCTCACGGAGTTGAGAGAGTGTGGCTTTTATACCTTTTCTTGGGCTTTGCACTTGAGCTTCCTGTTCCTATGCAAGAACATGTATTCTATTGGCTTCTGTAAGGGTCATAGCTAACTTTGTAGTATTAGAAGAAATGTCCTTCTGGGTTCAGTTCCAAGTGCGGAAAAAAGACACTGGAAACATGGAGGCTGCTTGGAAAGATGGTTTTAATGGTGAACAGCACCACATGTTTTGTGGTCCTGAGGTGATCACCATGCTTCAAGATGTTAGGTGAAGAAGAAAAATGGCTGAAATGCTGAAAGTCCCTGGTTTTATGCCTTCTCTGGCCTTTGATCTTGATCTTGTATTCTGATTGATTGTCAGACTCCCATGGGGCCATGCAGGGGCAACTCTGTATGTTGTATTTTGAGTCCAGGTTTGGTTGAGCATTGCTTCTTCCCAGGTGCCATGTGGTGAGATGGAGTGGAAGGCTAACCCTACCTTTGTTATGTAGAATAGACTGGCCCAGGCCCATAATGACCTATTGACAAAGGTATGGGGTGGCTGAGTTTCTGCCTCTCTTGAGTTTCTACTTCCCTTTTTAGGGGAAATATTTTGCCTTTTCAATAGGATATTTCATTCTTCTAGGAGAGTGGTGGGTGCTAACTTCCTACGGTAGGTTGTCTGAATCCTAGGTTTGGTTGAAGTTTGCTGGGTGCTACTGTGTCCCTAGGTGATTGTGCCATGTGGTGAACTTTGCTGCTAAATGGATTAATCCTATTATGTAGTAGAGGGTCATGTCTTAATCCCATCATCCTGGTGCTGGAGGTCTTTTGTCTTGTAGATAGGCTGGCCCAGTTCTGCTGGGGCCATTAAGAAAGGTGGGGGCTGCTTTCTAAGAGGATGCTTCTCCTTTAGGGAAATATAATATTCTGCCCTTTTAATATTCCTCAAAATATTTCATTCGTCTAGGAGAGGAGTGGGTGCTAACTTTCCCCAGTAGGATTTAAAATCTGGAGAGAAAAGAGGGGTAGGCAGGTTAGTTATGGAGATGTGACAGATCACAAGGATGTTATCAGTCAAGAATTCCAATGTATTAAAGCCTAGTATGAGTATTGACACCTTCAGAGACAGCCTAAAATAATTTTGATGCATGTGAAACCCACAATTTCTCCTTTAACTGCGCCGGTCAAGTTTCTTTCCCCCCCAAGGTGATTACTTTGAGATCTGTACTAGACTATTCTGGGTGGCTGAAACCCTCTGATAATATTTTGTCCTTGCTTTGACTTCTGATGTTAAACTTGCCTCCATGGATTCTTTTGGCACAAAATTTGGCTTATTGGTTTGACGTAAAATCTAGAAAAGCACTGGTAGCAGTTTGTGGCATAGATCCCATCAGAGGAAGCACATGAAGGAACCTTTAATCCCCCGTGTGAGATTGTTGTGACCTGTGATGGTGTTGTTGTTATAAATTTGGCAGCATGGATCTGATTCCCATGCAGTGAAGTGCGGTGAGGTTTATGCCTGGTGAGGCTGGTGATGTCATCAGGAAGGCAGGGAATGGGACCACGTGTGCTGGAGGCTGAGGCTACCTCAGTCTCCAGCACACGTGATCCCATTCCCCGCCTTCCTGAGCGCGCTCCGCCGGCTCGCGCTCTGCGATCCCCAACAGCAGCTGCTTTTCAGTGCTTTTCTGTGCGTCTGGCGTTTATGACATCCGTCTATCAACCTAAACGCCAGACGCACAGAAAAGCACTGAAAAGCACTTTGCCTCCAAGCCACTTCGTCTTGATGACGTCGCCATCGTCGCTGCTGGGCGCGGACGGACGGAGGTAACCAGAGTGGCGCCAAGGGGTCCGGGTGGACGAAAGAGCGAGCGAGCGAGCGATGGAGGATCAGGCAGCCTGATCCTCGGTCGCTCGTCCGCCGGACTGCCTTGGAACCACTCTGGCTACCTCCGTCCGGCCGTGCATGGCAGCTGCGGCGACGTCATCAAGCCCCTGCCACTTCTGGACGTCGATTGCAGTCGCGAGGAGCGCCCAAAGTACAGCGGAGGCAGGAAGTTTATTGGCGCTTCCGAGAACCCTCCTGCCTCCGCCAGTTGCTCAGCTGGCACCGCCCCGCGCGCGCTCCTCCTCCTCCCTCCTCTTCCTCTTATAAATATGAAACTCCCTCGTGGATATTATTATTTTATATATTATTATTTCATGATGAGAGGTGAGGCTCTGCCTCCCCTGCCTCCCCTGACCGCACGTCCCTGTTCCCATGTTAGGGTCATTGTGGTTTTCTTTCGTGTTCCTTGTGAGAGAAAGTGCTTCAGTGGTTGTATGAATGTATGGACCTGCCATCCAGTGCCTGAAGAAGACTCTACCGATTTGCCTATTGATCTTGTTGGATGGACAAAGGTAATCTTTAACTTACAACCCAAAATTGGGACCAGAATTTCCATGCTAAGCCAGGTGGTCCTTTAGTGAGTTGCAACTGATTTTATCTTCTTCTTTTTTTTGCCAGTTATTAAGTGAATCACTAGGGTTTGCTTAATGTGGTCATTAAGCAAATTTTCCTCTTTGACTTTACTTGTTAATATTAAATGGCAATCATATGAACCAGGATGCTGCAACCATCATAAATGCATGCATGTTACAACGTGCCCAAATTTTGATCATATGTCTGCAGGAATATTGTGATGGTTGTAAGTGGGAGAGATCGGTCCCCCCCACCCAGCACTGCTATAAGTTTGAGGGGTCCTTGGTGCTCTCTGAGCTTGCTTGTTTTCTTACAGATGTTCCATTACCCCATCATCAATATTAGTAAGGTGTGGGGTTTACTCTTAGTTTACATTCCAGTGTCTTGCCCTGTCAATGTTGTTAGGGTTGGGCTGGTGGCTCTTTGGCAGTTTCTTGATGGGGGTATTGTTTACTGGATTGTTGGTCTGATGTTAACCTTGGAATTAATCTATGCTGATCTGGGTGCTGATTGTCCTTGGAGAGGTGCTTGGGTCTTTTTGTTCCCTTTTTGGCTTGCTGATTGTCTCTTTTGCATAATAACAGAATAAGAGAGTTGGAAAGGACTTTGGAAGTCTTCTAGTCCAACCCCCTGCTCAAGCAGGAAACCCTATTCCATTTCAGAGAAATGATTGCCCAATCTCTTTTTAAAAGGCTTCCATTGTTGGAGCTCCCACAACTTCTGGAGTTAAGTCCCACTGATTAATTGTTCTAAGTGTTCTAATGTTCTGTTCTAATCTATACTGTAGATATCTATATGTCTACTGATGATTAATTTGTCAGAGTTAACAACGTTAATTTTACAACATATGGACAGACTTCTTCAGAGTTGAAGAAGCTTCTTGGATGAGAAGCGAAACGTCTTCTAAGAAGAAAAACCAGAAACTCCAGTTGCCTCCAGAAAAAGCACCTTTGGGACAACCATGACCTGGATGACTGAGAATCTCTACAGACCAGAGGTTTAATTCTTCTAAGCCCCTCCATGGTCTCTCATTTTGGAGAGAGAGATCTCCGAGGATGGGCTCCAGCACAAATCTGAAAGCTTGCAAGAATAAACCTCAGGTTCTGTTGATGGACTCAGATCGGAATCCGAGGTAGTGGTTCAGCTTATCAGATGCACAGAAGTACTGGGCCATCTTAGGTTGTAGCTTAAGGACTACATGTACTGTAGTCACCCAAATCCAAAATGTAACTCTATCAATTAAGCACCTTTGTTAGAATAAATGAATTGAGACTGATTATAGATATTAATGAGGTTGAAGGTTTGTTCTTTAAACTTGTGGGTGGGTTTTCAAACATTTCATTACCAGGGTTGGGAACATCTTCAGCAGAGTTTGGGGCAGCGGTCACCAACTTGTGGTCCGTGAAAAACTTTTGGTGGTCTGCAGAAAAATTATTTGCATTTTTTCTATTGCACTAAATCGGGGGTCCTCAAACTACGGCCCCTGGGCCGGATATGTGCAATGAACGCTTATGTTGCTGCAGAGAGTCTCCCCCTTCGGGGTCTTTTTGTGTGGGTCGGAGGGGGGAAGAAATTCCGATTTGGGGTCTGCTTCAGTCTCCTAGTGCAGGGCTTTGGGCGAAGGCTGGAGGGAAGCGCCGCTGGTGGCAAAGAGCTGGAGGCCCTTGTTCCAGTGAGACTGCATCATGGCCTGGAACTGGCTGACCATCTTAACCCGCTGAGCCTCCAGGTGCTGGCACCTGGCCTTGCACTCCCACAGGTCTTCCCTCTGCTTGGAAAACCTATGCTCATAGTCCTCAGTGAGGTGCTTCTGCTGAGCCTCCTTCTCGGTCAGATCCAATTTGAACTGAGCCAGCTATTTTGCCAACTCTTTCTCACGATGGCTGCTTGGTTCCAGCAACTGCTTCCTGTTGGGGCCCTAAGGAACCCGGGCGGGCAGGCGAGGAGTGGCTGGGAGGGGAGGGGCAATTAGAGGCCACGAGGCTCCCCTTGGCATGAGTGACATCAAGTTGGCCATGCCCACCCAGTCACATGACCACCTAGCCACACCCACCCACACAGTCATTAGGCAGATCATATTAGTGGTCCGCGGGATTTAAAATTATGAATTTAGTGGTCCCTGAGGTCCAAAGGTTTGGTTACCTCAGATTTAGGTGATGTCAATGTCAGTGTTTTTCTGTTTATAAGGGCTCTGGGTGTGGGTGTGTCAAGTGAGGGTCTTGTGATGGGGAGGTTACATCAGGTCAGGATCATTGGGAGGTGAAGTGCTGTTTGGGAGGGGGAGTTGCGTGGCTTGGTTGAGGGTTGATGTTGTCTCTCGTTGGCTGTACAGTTGATTTGGATTCTGAGGGGTTCGTAGGCTGGCTGTAGGTCAATGTGTCTGTTGATGGAATTATTTGGGGAGTTGAATGAGCAATGAACTCGTGAGCATGGTGGGTGGTAGCATAGTCAATGATTGTTGTGTTACTCAGAGTACTGGTACTGTTCCTCTGTCTCTTGAGGTAGGTGCGGGAATGGAATAAACATAGGCCATTTTTAGGTTTCTCCCTTTTTTGGCAGGGCCAAAGAGTTCATTTTTCTTTTGTGTAACCACAATTAGTTGCTGCACCCACATGATAATTAATGCTAAATGCTAAATCATTTAGATAGGGCTGGGAAAGTTTTATTTTTTTTTCTCTTGAATTTACTGCTTTTTATAAAATGATAAAACTACGATAATGCTGAATATAATTAAATTCAATTTATTGATTTGGCCTTCCACACCAGTCCTAGTTTGTTATGTTGCCCCTTGGAAAAATTAATTGCTTACCCCTAAAATAATGGATATAACAAGGAAATTGTTAAGAAGAGAAACAAAATCTACCAGCATCTTCAAAATGAAGGTGGAGAAAGTATATGGGGGGGGGGGGATCCTGAATTTTATTTGTATATAATATTTGCCCCATACAGGTATCTCATATTATTACTCCCAGCAAAGAGACCCCAACTTTTTAATTCAATTTAACTAGAGCATTAAAGGTTTAAACCATTTGGCTTCTGTAGCTTCTAAGCACATCATATCAATAAATAAATTAAGAATGGCTTTTCAGTACAGAGTACCAAACCAACAGTATTTCAAAAAGTAAGTAAGGTCAGGGATTTAAATATATGTATTCAAATTTCATTAAAATGTAACTCAATTTAATTTTAATTCATGATGTGCAGCTGGTTATGATTATTCCTGATCTATGTGGTTATTTTCTTCTATCATATTAAATTATGTATATATATACAACTCGTGGGCATTTTTTAGATAGACTTCTTTGTGTGGCCATGTGCTTCTTCCTCTCTCTGAAACATAGTTATATAATTAGTCTCCATAAATCTCAAGGCAAAGAACATTTCAAACTGTTCTCTAAACAAGGAACTTATTTAAGGATTAGAATCATTCCTTCTTCATGATTTACAAGAACAATGTACATACAATATGACTTGCATCAGTCATGTAATTAGCGATCTGCAGGGATTATCCTTCTCCAGTTCCTCTCACGGAGAGCTAACCAGGGAAAGTGACTGATAAGTACGGGGTCTCACTGCATTTTGCTCACCATCATTGCAAATGTGTGACATGAGCAATACAGGTAGTTCTTGACTTATGACTGTAATTGAGCCCAACATTTCTGAGACATTTGTTAAGTGAGTTTTGTCCCATTTTGTGACCTTTCTTGTCACAGTTGTTAAATCCATCACTTGCGATTGTTAGGTTAGTAACACCGTTAATTGAATCTGGATTTCTCATTGACTCTGCTTGTCAGAAGGTCGCAAAAGGTGTACACATGACCCCGGGACACTGCAGATGTCAAAAATATGAGCCAGTTGCAAAGCATCTGAATTTTGATTGGATGCCACAATGTTCATAAGTATGTAAAATGGTCATAAGTCACTTTTTTCAGTGCCATTGTAACTCTAAATCAAGACTGTCAAACTCAAGGTCTGCGGGCCGCATCCGGCCCATGGACTGCTTAGATCCAGCCCGCGGGCAATCCTGGAAACAGCGAAGGACTGGTCCATGGTCCTTCGCTACCATAGAAAATGGAGCTCGGGACTTTGTTTTCACTGGCAGAGGGTTGCAGGAAGCCATTGCAGCCGAAAATGGAGCTCGGGAGCCCATTTTCACTGGCATAGCCACCACACACACACACCCTGGCAACACCTCCCCCCCAGCCCCACTCCCAAGGTCAAACACAACCCTGATGAAATCGAGTTTGACACTCCTGCTCTAAATGGTCACTAAATGAACTGTTGCAAATCAAGGACTATAAGAATTTATAACAAAAATGTGTGATGTCTAATGAGTCATGAGCATTCTGCAATGAGAAATATGGATAGATAGTTCTCTGGGATTATCTAAACCTCAAACTGATCCAAGATTAGGACTAAGACTAATGAGTCACACTAGACTTCCTCAGGCTGGTTGGGAATGATGGGAACCGTCCTCTCGAACGTTAAGAGATCACCCCAATATGAATATCTGGCCTAGTCTCTCTTTCCGTGATCATGGAAAAGTCTTCTCTAAGTAAAATGTGGGGTTTTCTTTCCAACTTGCCTCCATGTTCTGATCAACGTTTAAGACTAACAATTTTCTCTCTCGGGGGGCGGGGCTGACGTCGCGACGACACAACATGCAATCTTGGAGTTCCAGGATTGCTGTCGATATCTCTGCTGCTGGACGGTCCTTTTGGACCTAAACCGTCCCTTAGGGAGGGTGATAGAGAAGGGCACGTCCTGCTGATCTCAGGGACATCGCAAAGTCCCTGATTGATCCAGGAGAAGCTCTTTTTTCCTGCGAAAGAGAAGCAGCCATTGAAGCTGCAGAAGGTTGGGATAGCCCCTGAATGGAAGGAAAGCAGGAGAGTTTGTCGAAATGGTGAGATAAATTTTACTATTAGAGAACACCCAAAAAGACTTAAGAGTAAAATTAAAATTGAAGACAGAAGAGAGCAAGCGGCGAATTAAGCCTGGATTAAATTTAGTGTGTTATCTTTTTTTTTAATTTTTTTGGGGGGGATGGAACTTTTACAAATGCCTCTTACTTTTTAAATTGGACTGGTTTCTTTTTTCCCTCTTCTATTTTTCCTCTTTTCCATATTTGTGGATTATGATTTTCCTTCTTTTCTTTTTATAAAGCTCGCCTGGATTGTTTGCTTTTAAGCACTTTTTTCCCTTTAAATTCGGAATTTAAAGAGAGGGGTAGAGGCAGAGGAAAAAGAAGCAACACTGCCATATAGAGGCTGGAGGCTTGGGAACATTGTTTTTTTATTTCTTTTGAACATCTGACTCATATTTTATACTTCAAGGCTCCTGATTTTGTTTATTGAAAGGGATAGTGGGAAGAGTACTGATTGTTTATGCAGGTGCTCTTCTGGAGTACTATCAAATAGCTGGACTGGAGTGAAGAAAAAGCCTTGACTGGAAAGATTATAGTGAACTTGTTTGAAACTTAACAAAAAAAGCTTTGGATGTTTTAATGGCAGTGTTTATAACCTGGAAGAATGGCGCAATATGAAGAAGAAAAAGAATTAACAGTGCAAATGATTATGTTAGAAATTCAAAAAATACAAATAAGTACAAAAAACATTGAAAAGAGGATGGAGAACATAGAACAAAAAACAGAAAAAATAGAGGGAAGAGTTGAGAATATTTATAAAACGATGATGAAATTTGAGGATAGAGTTGAAAAAATTGAAGAAAAATATGAACAAAGTGATAAGAAAATTGTTGATATTGTCAGCAAATCGAGTGTGATTGGAAATGACAGGAGTGGAATGTTGAAAGGAGAGATTAACGAACTGGAACCCTATCTCAAACCTCAAAACATGGAAGAAGAAAAGGGAGAAAATTTGGCAACAATGAGAGATATTCTGGCAGAAGTACCGGTAATAACTAAAAGCAAGCGGATGGAAGGAACAGATGGAGGGTTTCGAATCCTTACAAGATACACACAACATACAACAACAAGGTGCCAAGAGAGGTCCACATAAGACTTATCAAGAAAACAATTAGAATACAAATACCACAAATGGCAAGAGATAAAGGACTGCTCTACTACTGGAAGATACAGGATGATGAAATGAAATGTTAGAATAAAAATTAAGTTAAACTTAGTTAAAGTTAGAGTATTATGTATAAAATAAAGTAATAATAGTTATATCTAAATAAATGATTAATAATGATAATAATGCATATATATATATATATATATATATATATATATATATATATATATATATATATATATATATATATATATATATATATATATATATATATATATATATATATATATATATATATATATATATATATATATATATATATATATATATATATATATATATATATATATATATATATATATATATATATATATATATATATATATATATATGCTGGTTTTGTTGTATTTGGGTCTTTTCCCGTGTAAGGTTGAGATTGTCTTTGCAACGTTTCGGCAGGATCACACCTGCCATCTTCAAGCTGTGGGCTTAAAATGGCAGCTTGAAGATGGCAGGTGTGATCCTGCCGAAACGTTGCAAAGACAATCTCAACCTTACACGGGAAAAGACCCGAATACAACAAAACCAGCATACCTACACCCGTGAAAATCTACAAATATATATATATATATACACACAGACACACACACACACACACACACACACACACGATTGATAATATGAAATTTTATATAAATTGAAAGTGAAGACAATGGAGAGGATGTTGAAAAGCTTTGTTATAAAAGATAAATAATTATATATAGAATAGAATATAAAGATGTAATACTGTTGGATGATTTCTGAATGATGTACTGAAATGCCACAATATAAATTTATTTTAAATTTAGAATATTTTACATAAAAAGGATGTAATAATAGCTATAGTCAAATGAATGTTTAATAACCATAAACAATTGTACACATATATATTAGAATGATGATATGAGTTTTTATGTAAATTGCAAATGAAGACTATTGTAAGAAAGCACAAAAGCTTTGTAACTAATTGACACACTGTAAGTAATTGGAGAAGGGTTTTTATTTTGTGTGTGTTTATGTCTTTTTGTTTTATGTTTGTTTAAAAATAAAAATAAAAATTTTTATATTAAAAAAACAATTTTGTCTCTCGATGACACATGACCCTAATAAATAGGGAAGTCAGAACTGGTAACAGCTTTTCTGCAAATTAGTGTCACACGCTTGTCAATTTATGAATGTTAAAAGCCAAGCATCCCAATTATTTAATACCACAGAAGGGAGTAAAGCCTCTGGTATGTGGACAAAGATTAAGCACTATAGCACCTGCTGAAATACAAGATATCATGCTATTCCCAATCAATATTACCATGGTTGGGAAAGAGCTGGGAAAACTCTTTCCACCAGAGATAAGAATGCAGTATCATTATCCATTACTACACACAATCAATATACCAGCTGTTATGAGGTCAACAGATCTAAGCAAACAATTTACGGTACATTGGGAACACATATTTGGGAAAGTAATATTTAATTCTTGTTTCGGGGGGGGGGGAATAGAGGCAGTGCCTTTTAAAAAAAATCCTTCTGTGTGAGATTTCATAATCAGAAATTAACAAAAAAGATCACACACACCCCCGCCCCATACACACACACCAATTTTGTTCGCCACCCAAGTCCACTGGAGTTCAGTTAGTGATAAATGCAAAGTTCTGCATTCAGGAACATATACAAAACAGACAATACCTGGCTTAGTTAAGTTACTTGGGAAAAGGAACTGGATGAGGGGTGAAATCCTCCTAGTTCGGCCGAACCGGTAGGGACGATTGTCCTTGGTTCTGCGAACCAGTAGTAAACAAAAACGTTTCCGAGGATCGCACAGCTCAGCTGTGAGCAGCGCGATTTTCAGAAGCTTCTTTTTTTGCGCTTTTAAAAGCATTTAAAAATGCTTTAAAAAGCTTTAAAAAAGCTAAAAGTGGAAAAAAAGTTGGTCACGCCCACCATCACATGACCCCCCCCGCCCTCACAAAGCCATGCCCACAGAACCAGTAAAAGGGGGGGGGGTAGATTTCACCACTGAACTGGATGATCTGAAAAACCACAGATTAAGCATGAGCCATGTTGCAGCAGCCAAAAGCTTTAATGTAATATTGGCCTACATCAAGAGAAATGCAGAATCAACATCACAGGAAGTGACAGTCCAGCTCTGTGCTGGACTTGTCAGCCCACATCTATAACACAGGGAGTCCTCGATGTACAACAGTTCATTTAGTGACCGTTCAGAGTCACAAAAGCACTGTAAAACATGACTTGCGACTGTTTTTCACGGTTGCAGCATTCCCAATCATCATGTGATCAAAATTCAGATGCTTGGCAACTGGTTCATATTTATGACTGTTGTTGCATCCCAAGGTCTTGGCAAGGCCCTTTTGCGACCTTCTGACAAGCAAAGTCAATGGGGAAGCCAGATTCACTTCACAATCGGGTTACGAAATTATCAACTGCAGTGATCTGCTTAACAACCACAGTAAGAAAAGACGTAAAATGGGGCAAAACTCACTTAGCAGCATAAATGTTGGGCTCCATTGCAGTCGTAAGTTGAGAACTACCTGCATTGTGTCCAGTTCTGGTTGCCTCAGTACCAAAGGACAGATAAGAAACTGGAAAACATGCAAAGAAGAGCAAGAAGGATGGTAAAGGGCTTGCAGTTAAATCCTACCAATCCAATTAATTGCAATTTAACAACTGCAGTTAATTCCTACCAACCTAATTATTAATTGCAATGTAACCAATTGCAGTTAAACTCTACCAATTTAATTAATCCCAATTTAGAATAGAATAACAGTTGGAAGGGACCTTGGAGGTCTTCTAGTCCAACCCCCTGCCCAGGCAGGAAACCTTACACCACTTCACATAAATGGTTATCCAATCTCGTTTTAAAAACTTCCAGTGTTGGAGTATTCACAACTTCTGGAAGCAAGTTGGTCCACTGATTAACTGCAAGAAATTTCTCCTCAGTTCTAAGTTGTTTCTCTCCTTGATTAGTTTCCACCCATTGCTTCTTGTCCTACCCTCAGGTGCTTTGGAGAATAGTTTGACTCCCTCTTCTTTGTGGCAGCCCCTGAGATAGTGGAACACTTGCTATCATGTCTCCCCTAGTCAGGGGTGAAATTCAGCAGGTTCTGACAGGTTCCAGAAAACCGGTAGGGTAAATTATGAGTAGTTCAGAGAACAGGCAAACACCACCTCTGGCTGGCTCCAGAGTTGGGTGGGAATGGAGATTTTGCAAAATCTTTCGCCCAGGAGTGGGGAGTGAATGGGGATTTTGCAGTATCCTTCCCCTGCTATGCCCACCAAGCCATGCCCACAGAACTGGTAGTAAAAAAAATTTGAATTTCACCACTGCCCCTAGTCCTTCTTTCTACTAAACTAACCATACCCAATTCCTGCAACCATTCTTCATGTTTTAGCCTCCAGTCCCTAATCATCTTTGTTGCTCTTCTCTGCAGTCTTTCTAGAGTCTCAACATCTTTTTTTACATCAGTGACCAGAACTGGATGCACTTTTCCAAGTGTGGCCTTACCAAGGCATTATAAAGTGGTATTAACACTTCACATGATATTGATTATCTTCCTGTTTATGTAGCCTAGAACTGTGTTGGCTTTTTTGGCAGCTGCTACACACTGCTGGCAGCTGCTGCACACTGCTGGCTCATATGGTCCACTAAGACTCCAAGATCCCTCTCACAGTTTAATCAACTGCAGTTAAATCCTACCAACCTAATTAATTAATTAATTGCAATTTCACCAATCACAATTAATTCCTACGAACCTAATTATTAATTAATTGCAATTTAACCCATTACTCTTCAACATCTTCATCAATGATTTGGATGAGGGAACAAATCGGGAACTCATCAAATTTGCAGATGACACCAAGCTGGTAGGAATAGCCAACACTCCAGAAGATAGGCTAAAGATACAGAAGGATCTTGACAAACCTGAACATTGGGCACTATCTAATAAAATGAAATTCAATGGTGAAAAGAGTAAGGTTTTACATTTAGGCAACAAAAATGAAATGTACAGGTACAGTATAGGTGGTACCTTGCTCAACAGTAGTAACTGTGAGGGGGATCTTGGAGTCCAAGTGGACAACCATTTAAATATGAGCCAGCCGTGTGCAGCAGCTGCCAAAAAAGCCAACACAGTTCAAGGCTGCATCAACAGAGGGATAGAATCAAGATCACGTCAAGTGTTAATACCACTTTATAATGCCTTGGTAAGGCCACACTCGGAATACTGCATTCAGTTTAGGTCACCACAATGTAGAAAAGATGTGGAGACTCTAGAAAGAGTGCAGAGAAGAGCAACAAAGATGATTAGGGGACTGGAGACTAAAACATATGAAGAACGGTTGCAGGAACTGGGTCTGTCTAGTTTAATAGAAAGAAGGACTAGGGGAGACATGATAGCAGTGTTCCAATATCTCAGGGGTTGCCACAAAGAAGAGGGAGCCAAGCTATTCTCCAAGGCACCTGAGGGTAGGACAAGAAGCAATGGGTGGAAACTAATCAAGGAGAGAAGCAACTTAGAACTGAGGAGAAATTTCCTGACAGTTAGAACAGTCAATCAGTGGAACAGCTTGCCTCCAGAAGTTGTGAATGCCCCAACACTGGAAGTCTTTAAGAAGATGTTGGATAGCCATTTATCTGAAATGGTATAGGGCAGTGGTGGGTTCCTGCTGGATCGCACCGGATCGCGCGCGCTCCCTTTCAGCGCTCCACCTGGCTTGCGCACTCCCTTTCAGCGCTCCACCTGGCTTGCACGCTCCCTTTCAGCGCTCCACCTGGCTCTCGCGCTCCCTTCCGGCGCTGAAACCGGAAGTACAGTCTTGCCCCGCCCCTGGCGAAGCAACGACGCCTGCCTGCGCTCCACCAGCTCGGCTGGGAACGGAGATGTTTCCTCAGCGGAGTGGAGCGCCTGAAAAGACTTTTCAGGCACTCCGCTCCGCTGAGGAAACATCTCCGTTCCCAGCCGAACTGGTGGAGCGCAGACAGGCGTCGTTGCTTCGCCAGGGCCGGGCAAAACTGTACTTCCGGTTTCAGCGCCGGAAGGGAGCGCGAGAGCCAGGTGGAGCGCTGAAAGGGAGCGCGCAAGCCAGGTGGAGCGCTGAAAGGGAGCGTGCAAGCCAGGTGGAGCGCTGAAAGGGAGCGCGCAAGCCAGGTGGAGCGCTGAAAGGGAGCGCGCGCGATCCGGTGCGATCCGGGAGGAACCCACCACTGGTATAGGGTTTCCTGCCTAGGCAGGGGGTTGGACTAGAAGACCTCCAAGGTCCCTTCCAACTCTGCTATTGTATTGTAATGTAACCAACTGCAGTTAAATCCTACCAACCTCATTAATTAATTCCAATGTAACCAATTGCAGTTATATTCTACTAATCAAATTAATTGCAATTTAACCAATCGCAGTTAAATCCTATCAATCCTCATTTAACCTCAGCGTTTTTGAAACTGGGCCACTTTAACTCCCAGAATTCCCCAGCCATTTTCACAAATGGTTGGGGGGAATTCTGGGAGCCGAAGTCCGCATATCTTAAAAGTGGCCACATTTGAAAAGTCCTTGGCTAAAAGAAGCTTCCTAGGCTTATCCTAGAAAAGAAAAGACACAAACCGGTGGAATATTTCCTGTCTTCCTTTTTTTTGGGGGGGGGGATGAGTTCCGCGTGGCTTTCCACGCGCGAAACGAAGCACGTGCGCGACTGGATGGCTACCTTTCTTTTCTCTTTAAATTGAGGATTCGAACTCTGGGGCGGAATTTTCACGAAGACCGTCAATCATGGTTGAGGGGGAGGCGTTCCTTAGAAAAGGAGGAGCGATTGGTAGGACAAGCAATGGGGAACTTCGACCCGCCCAATGGGAGAGCAGACGTTCCCTCACGTCAGCTTCAGGGTGGCTCCTAGGATAGTACTGTGGAACGGAAAAGCTAAGCCAATTAGCACCCGCGATTCACCGTCACGTGAGTTAAAACTCCTTAAACGTCGGACTTACGAGAGAAGAGGGGTGGAGTAATAACTAATCAGGAAAGAAACGATGATTCGGGACAAACTGGGATCCGCCTGTAAGAAGCAGCCAATAAGGAGGCACAGGAAGAGTCACGGGACGAGGGTGGGACTGCGAAAGAACGCGCACGATTAGCCTCCAATGGAACGAAGCGGACGACATGCCGTCACAGCCTCTCCCGACCAATCAGGAGCGCGGCGCCCACTATCGCCACCCGTTTCTGGTCACGTGATAGGGACCGAGTTACCGGTAGGGTGATGCCATAGGGTCGTCATGTGACAAGAGTGATCCGGAATTGCGAGGGGGCGGGGGCGTGTGCGCTACGGAAGCCGAAAGGAACGCGGGCGGTTACGGGTGCAGAGCCGCAGCGGCGATGGCTGCGGATGGTGAACGCTCCCCGCTGCTGCCAGCCGAGCCTGGCGATGGGAGCAGCCTCGGCTCCGGAGGTTTGGTGGGGCCGGCGGGTCTGGGGTCGGGGTCCGTCTCGGCTGCTCCGGGAAAACCCACCCCGCCACAGGGTAATTCGCCTTTCCCTCGTTTACATTCCTGGGACGGCCGCTGAGAAATGAGAGGGGTGGGTGGGGTCTGGGAGTGAGGGGGGCGATAGATGAAAATATCCTAGAGAGGAGGGGGGGTCATCAAACCAGGGGCTTGGTTTGTGCGTGGGGGGCGTGGCTCGGTGGGGGGGGTGTAAAATTGGAATTGGAATATCCAATCAGAAAGGCAGCACTTCGTCTCAAGCTCTTTTGGTAGGAGCATCCTTACATTGGTTGGGTGGGGGGGGGCTTGCTATCCCCTAGGCCAGGGGTGGGGAACTGTGGCTCTTTTGCGACTTGTGGACTTCAACTCCCAGAATTCCAGAACCAACATAGCTGCCTCAGGAATTCTGGGAGTTGAAGTCCACAATTCGCAAAAGAGCCACAGTTCCCCACCCCTGCCCTAGGCAGTAAATACATTTTTTAAAAAATTATTAGTCTGGTTCCACCCAAATGCTTTACTCAAAGGAAAGCTAGATCCGAATTGCTAAGAGTTGTCAGTCCCAAGATGTAGATCAAACCAAGAAATTGATTCCAGACCAAAACTACGTTGAAAGAGATCCTCTGTAGTAACCAATCCTCAAAATAGAATAGAATAATAGGATAGGATAAGATAATAGAAGAGTAGAATAGAATAGAATTGAATTATTGGTCAAGTGCGATTGGACACACAAGAAATTTGTTTTGGGTGCATATGCTCTCAGTTTACATAAAGGGAATAAAATACATTTGTCAAGAATAAAAAGGTACAACGGTGATAGTCAAGGTTACTAATAAGGTATCAAATCGTACTAGGAAACAAATAAAAACAATATAAATTCTAAAGATACAAGCAACATGGTTATAGTCATAAGTGGGGAGAGATAGGTACTAGCAAGGAAGAGAAGAGTAATAGCAATGCAGTCTTAGTAGGTAATATGACAGTGTTGTGGGAATTAGTTGTTTAGCGTGATGGCATTTGGGGGGGAAACGGTCCTTGTCTCTAGTTGTTCTGGTGTGCAGTGCCCTATAGCGTCGTTTTGGGGGCAGAAGTTGAAACAATTTATGTCCAAATGAAAAGGATAATAGCAATACAGCCCTATTAAATGGGTAAATATCCTTAGGGATCAGACAGTGCTGTGGAAATTAGGTGATTAGCAGAGTGATTGGGGGGGGGGGGACTATCTTTGTGCCCAGTTATTTGGGCCTGCAATGCCTTACAGTGGCATCCTGATTGGAGAAGTCGAAACAGCTTATGGTGTGAGGGGCCTGTAGATATTTATAGATAAAATTAGATACCTGTAGATTGTAAATAAAAGTAGATGTTTGTAAATAAAAGTCTTAATTATGGCTCACCTCCTCTCTCTCTTATACTAATGCGAATTATGAAGGTGGCTTCAAATGTTTTCTCATTCCTCCTTCATTGTCTGGGCAAGGGGTCGGCAACTTTAAACACTCAGAGAGCCATTTGAGCCCGTTTCCCACAGAAAGGAAAACACCGGCAGCCACAAAACCCTTCCCATGCCTGATTATTTCCCGAACGGCTGCAGAACTAGCATATGTAGTTGAAGTAAACGTTCTGTTTTCTTGTGAAACTTTTCTTTTCTTGGATTTATACCATGGTTGGCCTACCGGGGGTCAAAAAGCTCAATAAATCATGTGCTGGTGGATATCACACATTGGTGGTTGTGGCACATATTTTGAGCATCAGGGAGCTGCAGCAGAGGGATGAAAGAGCCACGAGTTGCTGACCCCTGGTTTGGACCGGGGTTTTTTCCGGTCCTGGTTGTTTCGATACAGAGTTCCCCTCTCTCCATTAAGGCCCTCCTCTACAGGGCTTTGTGGGTGGAAGATGAACAAATTTAGAGGTGGGAATCAAAGGTTGTTGTTGGTGGTGGTGGTGGAGAAATTTCAGGAGAATGAAATGCAGGTGAGATCCAGAAGAAGGATCAAGGGGGGGTGGGGGACTGTAAATTTAACAGCAGCACCATAGAACGGTAGTTGGATGCTCACTTTTCACTGTGATTCTTTCTCCCTTCCCTTCCAAGGATTTTCCTCCTTCAGCAGTCTCGATGGGAGCCAAGCCGCCATACTGCCCGCAGAAGATCCCCCGCCGTATTCCCCAATGGCGTCACCGGAGAGTGGCAACACTCCTATGATCACTTGCCGAGTCTGCCAGAGCCCCATCAACGTGGAGGGAAAGATGCATCAGCACGTGGTGAAATGTAGCGTTTGCAATGAGGCCACGGTGAGCACGGTCAGAGTGGGACGTGGGACATGGGAGGCAGCGTGGAAAGATGTAAAGGCAAGAAGCAGCTGGGTGGGATGTAAGATGTGGAATATCTGCCTGCCATAGAAGACTTGCATATTGCGCAGGTCAGAAGGGGGGGCTGAGAAGATATTGGCAGATCCCTCCCATTCTGGACATAAATTTTCAATTCCTTCCCTTGGGACAGCACTACAGGGCCGTGATGGTGAATCTATGACATGTGCGCCAGATGTGGCACGCAGAGCCCTCTCTCTGGGCATGCATGCCATTGCCAGCCTCTCTTCTGGTTTCCCCACACCAGCCACCTGGTCTTCACCGGAGCACTGGAAAATGGCCTGAAAACAGCCAAAAACCAGATAGTTTTTTGGGCCATTTTCCAGGCTGCTTTTTGGGCAGAAAACAGCATGGAAAACAGCCTGAGAACATGCATGCATGTGCCAGCCAGCTGGTCTTCAGGTTTCTAGTTACCCAGCACACGCACATGCACACACAGGCGTGCTCTGGTTTGGGCCCTCGGTCCCCAAAAGGTTTTCCATCACTGCTATAGGGTATTGTATGCCAAGACAACTAGTCACAGGGAGGGTTACTTCCCTTGTGCTATCACTATGCTGAACACCTAATTCTCACAGTTGACAAAATACAGTGACTAAGGGTTTTTTTTTCTTTTCGTTTTTTGTTTTGGCCTAATGTGTATCCACATCAATCCATAGGATGTGGCTGCAGTATTATTTATCCCCTTTATTATTTCTTACTTCCCCCTTTTATCAGTTGTACACTTTAATATTGTTCCATTCTACTGTTTTGTAAGTGACATCGAGTGCTTCTGCACCGGAGATAGATTTCATGTGTGTCTAACCACACTTGGTCAAATAAAGCACAAGTACATGTAAAGGACGATGAGTTGACCTGTGAACCAGATAGAAAGCTGGAGACAAGCAGTGCTTCTCAGGGTCACCTCCCCTGCTTGGTTTAACTTCAGCTCAATTCCACAATTGGGCAGGCAGAACTCCTGGCCTCCTGCCAGTTGCTACCATCATACAATAAAGCTAGTCAAAGACAAAGGGAGGCTTATATTCCCATAGTTCTCGCCAGTTGTTTCAAATATGTAGGGCTTTTCTTTCTTTTTTTAACATAGCGAGGATGATTGCCTTAAAAAAAAACACCCACACACACACCTTGGAAAAGAGTATAAGCCACAACTGCAAATCTGCTGACATGGCTTTCGGATGGAGCACTTGTGTTAGCTTTCAGGCAGACTCTTCGGTCCCTTGAGAGCTGTTGGCGCTCAAGTCAGCATAGTCAATACTCAGCAAACTGGATCTGAGGCCTGACTCTGCACAAGGCCGTTTGTTAAAAGGATTCCTTTCTCTTTTTTTTCCCTTCGTTTATGTTTCCTCCTCAAAGGATTATATTTGTGTTCTCCTTTAGCTGGGATTATTTATTGTAGTGTACTGTTTTATTGGGTTGATTTGGTTGTTGTTGTTTGAAAAGTTTAAAAAAAAATTTAATCTCTTACATACAGATTACAAGTACACATTCACCTCGTTATTATTCTTATTGTATTTATCACCTTTACATATTTATTTTCCATAAAAAATAGTATACTTTCGAGGTTGCTTTGCTTATCATCCCATACACCTATTTGTAATATCACCACCCTGCTTTCCCTTCCTCCCTCGATTCTCTACTTTCTTCCTTCTTCCTCTCCTTTTCCTTACCCCTTACCTCTCTCCTCCTCCCTTCCTCTTCTTCCCCTTTCTCCTTCTCTTTTTATTCCTCCCCGCCTTCCTCTCCTTTTGATTTGGTTGTGAAGGTATTGTTCATCTCAACTCATTTGAACTAGTCTCATATGAAAGTTTTTATTTCTTTACATTAGAGTTTCGATTGGAAGAGTTTTTTTTTAATCCCTGAAATTTGGCCTGTACATTACCTCAGTGAACAATGTGTAGGTTCTTGTTTATTTTGGCTGAGAAAAAAACAACTGGAGCTTTTATTTTTCCTTCGCCTTAATTTCTCTTCTCCTGGCATTATTGAAAGTTGAAGTCTTTCAGTGAAATTGACAGACAGGAAATTCGAAATGAACGTAACATATTTTTTGCATGCTGCACAATTAATTTTTGCTCCTGGATGGAATGTGCTTGTTACTCATTTAAATAGTTACAAATAAATACGCCAATTATAAAGTAGGAATTTATCCGTGATGAGAGGTTTATTTGAGAAGAAGTGCGGGGTAGAACCAACAATAGGAAACTCATGTAACATTACAAGTAGTCCTTAAGTGCCCCCCATTGCTTCCCCCTCCCCCCCATCCAATCAGATTGAAGCAAGATGTTTTCAGTAGGTTGGTATGCAGATGTGCTCCTTCCAGCCTTGTGACCTTGAAGCAGAATCTCAGGGAGATAACAGCAGTTAAAACTTTCACTTTTGCCTTTCAAGCAGCCTACCTCCCATCCACCCTCCCCAGAGTTCATGGCAAATGGTCATAATAGCAAAGTACGCAAGAAACTGTCATAGTAGCAAAGTACACAAGAAAACGTGAGGTGGCAGCTAACACCACCCCTCCCCTCTCACCTTTTAGGTCCCACTTGTGGAGTTGCTAAAATTACCCTACCTTAAAGAGTGTTATCAAGACAATGTAGAACACTTCAGACACAAAATATTCTGTGGAGGAAAAGGCTTCCTCTAAAACTGGGAACTTGTCCTAGAACTCCTTTCCTATTCAAGTTTTCTTTTCTGATACTGGTTTTCTCAAGTCTTCTGAAAATATAAACCTGAAAATTAGCATTGCCAATCTGCAACATCTTCAGTCCCTGCAGCTGCAGGTAGCACAAAACTGAAAGTCTAAATAGTTGCTCGGGTCCCCTCAATAATTTAAAATCCAGTTCAATAGTTGGATTTGTTTGAGAGAATATTATCCTGAATTTCACTTTGATGGTTTCCCTTTCGCCTCCCATGTAAGCTTATTCGGAAGACTTTTTATCTTATCTTTATCATGGATAGACAGAAGCTTTAAAAAATAAATGAATTTCCTTTGGAGTTTAAGATATGACTTCAGATTTGCTAGGTGTTCAAGGTGCACTTATCAATTGTACCTTATCTTGTGCCCCAGCCCCATCCAGAGTTACCTTTGACATAACGAATTTACCTGTTAAGATTGCAATGAAAATCAAACACATGTGAAAAGGACCTTGCCCTTTCCACGCTGCCATTCTTTCCTCCTTCTGCTTTTATGTATTTTTTTTTTCTCAGTGTAAAATAGGTGTCTTCTGAATGCCATATTTTTGTTAACCATGTTTCCTGAAATATACACTTTATCCAAGGTTAGGCTTAACTAGCCTGGCTTTTCTTATTCAGATTAGCACTAGCTCAGCTTCTTGAGCATGAGTCGAGTGCAATACCTAATAACTAACTAACAAAGCTATGAAAAATAAAGATAACACATAAATTCCCGTGTAGACAAAAGTACATTTGTTACTTACTTGCAACTGGATTTTGATAGGATGTCCTGTGCTTTCTTCAGGGAAAAAATAATAATCACAAATTAGTTTCTAGACTGTTTTCCCAATTTGGCCAAAACATTTAAACCTGTTGTCCACTGCGCCTGTTGGCTACCTGTTTATTTTTTAAAATACGTATTAATTCAGTTTAAATGTTTACAGATACATTGAGATGAATGAGAGTGTCACTAGTAATCTTGGTTCAATGCCTGACAGATGGATTGGATTCTTTGCCCTCTTGTGACCTTCTTTCTTCTTAAACCAGGAAACATGTTCAACTTGTTTAACTTTCAAAAATGTTCTTTTTTTCCTTCTGCAGCCAATTAAAAATGCCCCACCTGGTAAGAAGTATGTCAGATGCCCTTGCAACTGTCTTTTGATCTGCAAAGTGACCTCACAACGCATCGCCTGTCCACGGATATATTGGTAATGGGTGGGAAAGGGAATTATCTAGTTATGTTTTTCAGGTTATTTTAATATTGGATCAAAAATAGCTTTCTAAACATTCACTCTCTTTCTCTCTCTCTCTCTCTCTCTCTCTCTCTCTCTCTCTCTCTCTCTCTCTCTCTCTCTCTCTCTCTCTCTCTATATATATATATATATATATATATATATATATATATATATATATATATATATATATTTTATGGGGGAAACAGAAGCACGAAGAGGAAAAAATTGCAAAGGAAAAAAGAGATATTTATGTGTATTTGTTAATTCAACATATTTATATGCTTTCATAATCACAAATTACTCTTGGTGGCTCACATAAATATACGTAGAGCTAGAGGAATAATGAACTGACTTCTACACATTTAAATAACTTACGACATTTTAAAACTACAGATCAAGTAAATATATTAGTATCAACAACAATTATGACATAGAATATAAGTTAAAATGAAAAAATTAGTCTTACCTAATCAGTAAGAAATGTATATCCTTATTTAACAAATCATGACTTAAATGTTAAAAGTTATACATCCCTAATTTCAGATGTAGAGCAAAACCATGGCTAGAATTATAGTCCAAAAATTGTCAGCTGTCCAGAGTCATTGAGTTGGAAGGACCCTTGAAGGTCTTCTAATCTAACCCCGCTGCTCAAGTAGGAGACCCTATACTGTTCCGGGCAGTGTTTTTCAACCTTCCTTGGCAACTGTAAGGAAGGACTTCAACTCCTAGTGTTCCCTAGCCAGGGTATCTGGGAATTGAAGGCCACACATCTTCAAGTTGCCAAGGTTGAACAACATTGCTCCAAGGGCTGAAATTGAGTGCCCTTAGAATACAGAATATCGGAGTTGGAAGGGACCTTGGAGGTCTTCCAGTCCAACTCCCTGCTTAAGCAGGAGACCACTGAGATGAGCATCCTGTAGAAACTGAATAAATAATAAATAAATAAATAATGGTTGCCGTACAAAATTGTAAGCCAGATTTATTTTCCAAATGCAAGGTAGTTATGCGCATTCTTCTACTGAAGGAATTGTACATTACTTTCCAATTTCAAATGCAGACCATCCTAGCAGCCGCGCACATATATAAAGATATTTTAGCAAATATTGTAAAAATATAAGGTTTAACAATATTCAACAGAAGGTAAGGCAGGTCGGGAAGAGAGGTAGCAGAATGTACAATTACCTTGCATTTAGAAAAAAAAAACTGGCTTACAATTTTGTACGGCAACCATTTTTCATTTATTTGTATTTATTCAGTTTCTCTAGGATGCTCATCTCAATGGTCTCCTGCTTGAGCAGGGAGTTGGACTAAAAGACCTCCAAGGTCCCTTCCAACTCTGTTATTCTGTATTTTAAAGGCACCCAATTCAAAAAATGGGTTTCTTCACACCAATGTAAATACAGCACTTTCCCAAAACTATTGGGCTTAACAATCTATGCCAAACATGGAAGAACACATCAAAGTTTTGCACTTGTGAACAAAAGGCTAATTTCTTAATGAGTGCAAAACTTTGATGTGTTTGGAGAAAAGTAGGCTGTGTGAGAGATTTAGTGTCAGGTTTCCAAGCGATGAAACCCATTCAAAAAAGAAATGCGCAAAATCCATCTTCGAAAACAAATTTCTTTTATTTAGGTAGACATCAAATTGGCAAAGTCTGTTCTGATTCTGGATCTGACCCAAACCGGAATTACACCATGTAATATTGTAAGTTAGAAACATCCCTCAAAAGTCACCACCTCCAATAAACACCCAATCCACATTGCCCGGTGTCTTCAAACTCCTCCTTCCGTTCTCAGCAGGAGCAGCCTCTGTTCCCACGGGAAAGAAGCTCACCTAGCCAAAACAATCCTCACTATCTATTCGCTCCTTCCCTCCCACCTTAGAATGTGGGGAGCCCCCCAAAAACCCTTACTTGGTAAAGAGAAAGAAAATGGAATAAATGAGTATAATAGAGAGCTAAATAAAATGACTACACATAGGTCAAATTCAGGCTCGACAGACCCTTCAACTGAAAAGGAAGTCCTGCAATGACACAGAATACATAAAGATTGCAATTAGGTTAAAAATTAACAACACATACACATATAAAACTAACTTCCCCTGCCACCTGCAAGATCAACTTTGGGTTTGTAAGGATATTTTTCATGGAATTTCCAAACCAATTGTTCAGCATTGATTTTTCCAACTTTTTACCCAGGTGGCATGTTGGGGAGGTGGTGTGATCCAATAATGTGGGTAGGATTCCATTTACCAAAGAACTAGAAAGCAAAGATACAGATTGGAGTAATCAAGCTAAAACTGTGGCAATTTCAGAGGAAAAAAATGTGCCCAGAGAGAGAAGAAAAAGGGGGATTCTCCCTCTCTCTTCATAGTTTGACCCTGGTTTTTTGTTTGTTTGTTTGTTTGTTTGTTCCTGGAAGAGGGTGTTTATGCTTAGAGAATAAAAGCAGCAGTTGCCCTGATGAAACCAGAAAGATGTTGGCATGTTGAAGGGCTTCCTTTGAATGTGAGGGGTTAGCTGTCCATGCTAGGTTTGGATCTGAGTTTAGATATATAGATATATAGTCATGTTTAAATCCAACGTCAACTTTATTCTCCATGATGAGTTTCACTGGCTTGGAAATAGGTGTTCGGTGGGGCCAAGTGGATTGACAAGAAGAATAATCTAAACCTCTTTTCTCCCCTCTGTTTTCTCCCTAGTAAAAGGGTCATAAACTTAGGGCCCGTTCACCCTGGCCCTCCAAGTCCTGAACCTCAGCCTGTAGGTGTGCGTGTCAATTGCGGCCACTGCGAAAATAATTTCCTGGTAAGGGTGCTGTGGAAGGGAACGGGGAGGAAAAAACGAGGACCTGTTATCAGAAGAAAATTACAAACTTACAAACTCTGATTTGAGTCCCGTTTGTTAAGTGAATCCCTACAGTTGTTAAATTGGTAACGCGGTTATTAAGTGAATCCGGCTTCCCCATGGAATTTGCTTGTCGAAAGGTCGCAAAAGGGGATCACATGACACTGGGACACTGCAGCCGTCATAAATAGGAACTAGTCGTCAACTATCCGAATTTTGATCCCATGACCACGGGGATGCCGCACAATGGCCATAAGTGTGAAAAATGATCATGCCATTTTCCCCCCAGTGGTGGTATAACTGCCAACGGTCACTAAATGAACTGTTGTAAGTTGAGGATGGCTGCAATTGTGCAGTGGTTAGAGTATGAGGACCCAGATTGGTACTCACCATTTTCTTCCCTATTTCAACTTGTGTTCCTAATCTGATTTTTGTGGTGCTGTTTTTGATAGGTTGGATTGTTTTATCCCTTTGTGTAAAGACAGATGCAAAACATGAGTTAAATAATTTTGCTTTCTCCCTGTTGCTTGTCACCTTCTTGCCACTTTCTCCCAGCAATGGACCAATTGTTTCCTTAACTTTTTTCTTGTTTTTAACATTTGTGGCAAGCCTTTCTTCATTGTGAGCCTTAGCTTTCCTTACTTCATCTTTACAGGCCCAGGCTATTTGCTTATATTCTGCCTTAGTTATGTCCTCCTCTTTCCACTTTTTATACTTAACTTTTTTGTCTTTCAATTTGTCAGAGAGTTCTTTATGCAGCCATGCTGGTTTCTTCTGGGAGCTGTTATTTTTCTTCTTCATTGGTATTGTGTTAGACTGGGCTTTTGTAATCTCATTTTTCAAAATTTCCCAAGCTTCTTGAGTTGTTTTCCCCTTGAGGATTCTCATCCATGGAATTTTTCCCAAGCTCTCTCTAAATTTATTGAAATTAGCTCTCCTAAAGTCCAAGACTCTAGTTTCACTTTGTTCTACTACTTGTGTTTACATAATGTTGAATTCCAATATTGCATGGTCACTTGCCCCCTCTCTGTTAGTGAGAATTAAGTCCAATATGGCCGATCCCCTTGTTCCCTTCTCTACTTTTTGGGAAACAAAGTTGTCTGCTAGGTTTGTTAGGAACCTGCTGGATCTTCCACTTGGTGCAGAGTTTGTTTCCCAGTTGATGTCAGGGTAGTTAAAATTCCCCACTACTATTGTGGTGTGCTTTTTACATACCTTAGCTGACTAGCAAAAAGTGCATCTATTTCCTCTGCTTGGTTGGGTGGCCCGTAGTATAAGACCTATGGCAATGTCAATCCCCCCCCCCCCCCAATCTTTAATATTGACCCAAATGCATTCAAGATAATTCTCATCATTGTTGTGCTCTAATTTCTGTAGAGAGGTAATTATTTCTTATATATAGTGCAACTCCACCTCCTCTTTTATTTGGTCTATTTCTTTTAAATAATTTAAATCCTTCTAGCTGTATGTTCAATTTGTGGGTTTCATCCCACCAAGTTTCTGTAATGGCAGCAATATCTATCTGCCCTCTTTTACTTGAATTTCTATTTCGTCCTGTTTATTCATCATACTCTGTGCATTGGGGTATAGACATATGAGTCCATTTTGATTGACCCTGTGTTTACTGTCTACATAACCTGTGTTATGTTATTTCATCAGGCTCAAGGTTGACTCAGCCTTCCATCCTTCCGAGGTCAGTAAAATAAGGACCCAAATTGTTGGGGACAATATGCTGACTCTGTAAACTGCTTAGAGAGAACTGTAAAGCCCTGTGAAGCGGTATATAAGTCTAAATGCTATTGCTATTTGGAGGAGCAGCTTAGTGCGCCTCCTTAAAAAATGAGCCTATTTGCGGCGGCAAAACGGGACTCGTCAGGTCAAGCTGTCCTTCCCAAGGCCTTCTCTCTTTTTTGTCTCTCCAGTGGACAGAATTCACAGATCGCACTTTAGCCCGATGCCCGCACTGCCGTAAAGTGTGAGTTACTCTGGGGAAGGAATTGGGCGAGAAGGAGGAGGAGAAGCATTTGCAGAATGTTCTCCAAGTTTTACATTGTACCTCGATATTAGTAACTGGAATGGGGGAGGGAACTTGCTGTTTCTGGGGTTCAGCTTCAAAGAGAGTGAGGAACCTGAGTCCACATCTCTCCCCCCCACCCCCCTTAGCTAGAGAAAAGGTCTATTGCTTATCCTTGATAGGCAAGATGTTGTGGCCGCCAGCAGAATGGGCAGCAGACTCGGACAGTGAGGAGTTTAGGGAGGGACATGGGCCAGTCCTGAAGTCTGGGGACGGCTCTGATAAAGGTTCTGTGTCCGAGGCAGAGATGGGGCCAGGGTCGTCTGACAGTTATCAGCTGCCTTCAGAGTTGGGCATCAGTGGGGCAGAAGAACAGCTGGAGCCTGTTCCCAGTGTGCGCATGTGTAAAGTTGCCAGACGAAGGGAACAGCTAAAGAACAGGGGTCAACTTTGGAGTAAGGCCACAGGTGGATGATGAATGGCCCCTCCCAGAAGAAACAAAAGAGGAGCAAAAGGGGAGTGGAGTTTGCAGGAGACAATTAGTTCGCTTAATTGGTTCGTGATTCTGCTTGATGTGAATGAGCAGAATTCACAGTAAATTAATAAAAGGGGCTTTTCTCAGGACAAGGAGTTTGCTTCATGCTCTGGGAAAGCCTTGGTCAGAACACAAGGGAAGCCTCAGTCAGAACTCAGTGGTCAGAGCTACAAATTACGGGAGGGGAGTGGAACTTTGTAGGAGTGACTCTGGATGCTTGACTTACTGCTCCATTGCCGCTCTTTGTACCCCCAGCTCTTCCATTGGGCGCCGCTATCCGAGGAAAAGGTGCTTATGTTGTCTTCTCTTGGGCGTGCTGATGGCTGTGACAGCAACGGGGCTGGCGGTAAGTGTGAACGAGGGGCATCTAGCTAGGGTTGGGGGTGGCATGTGTTGGGGTCTCAAAAGGATGAGATTAGGATGGGACCATTAAAGGTGGCCATGTCTGTTGATACCTGGAAATCCCAGGGCTTTGGGATGAGAAGGTTAAAAAATTGGAAGAACATAAGAAACAAACTCCATTGGTCTTGCAGCCAAGAAGCCTACAGGAATGTGTCCAAGGTCAGTCTTGACTTAAGGTCACTTTTTCCCTTAGCAGGGAGGTGACTGAACATGCCACTCAACATCCGAAATCAATATATTAAATGGAGTTTGCTCAGAAGCTGATATATACCATGTAAGCTAAGTGGAGAGAGTGGAAGAGAGAAAGGGGGAGGAAAGGAGGGAGAGAGGGGTTAGGAGACAGGGAAGCAGAAGGGAGGAAAAGAGTAGGGGAGAGAGGAGTGGAGAGAGGAATGGTTGCTCGTGAGCGTGGTCACCTCATGGCTGCTTCGCCCCTGAGGCTGTGCCCGGCTCTTCGAGAGCCAGTTCGCAAGGGAGCAGCCGCCCAGCAACTTCCCCCTCCGGCCAGGCAGAATGCCACTCCCCAACCTAGCAGTATTCCGAAGGCGCCAAGCAATGGGAGCGCCTTCCCCTCCCGGCTCCTACGGCTTGGCGCCTTCAGATTACCGCTATGTCGGTGAGCTGTGTTCTGCCTGGCCGGAGGGGCGGGGGTTGTCCAGGGGGTTTATTTTCAGGGGTGGGCTTATATTTTTGCCCATGCGAAAAATGTGGCAAGGCTTTAGTTTCAGGACAGGTTGTATTTTTGGGGAAACATGATATATATATATAAATAAAAGGGAGGACTACGCATGTAAGATAGAAAGTTCACGTCGCCACAACCTTCAGCATTTGGGAGTCAAAATTGGACCACACCACACACACACACATCTTTATCTTTCACAGTAAATCTATTAAGCTGTTTTGTTGTGAAGCTGATTTTTTCACTCTTCTTTCATTCTCTAGTTTGGTACCTGGAAACAAGCCCAGCAGTACAGGGGTGTCTATGCTTCCTGGGCTGTGGTGATTTTCCTGGCTTTGGTTTTCCTTGGCCGAGCGATGTACTGGGCTTGCATGAGAGTCAGCCACCCCATCCAGAACTTCTCGTGAGCCTCCCCAAGCTCTTCTTGGTTTCCCACCGCTGCCCCACCACCTCACCTCCGGGGGACCCAGGGCCCTTCTTCTCCCCTCCGCTTCCATTTGAAGTTGGGTCTGCCCTGCCACCTTCTTGCTGTGCTCGCTCCCGGCGTCAACATCCGAGCATCTATGGGAAAACCCTGATATCTACCTTCTTCCATCTCTGTTGCTCTTGAGAGCCAGGATTGATGGCAAAAGAAAGGACAATTTTGACTCCAAAGGAGCCGAAAACCCGCAGTTCTGCCGGGTTCTGCCATCCCCCTGCGGGAAGCAAAAGTTCCTATGGATCCTGCAAGTGAATACTAATCGTTCCCAAAAGAAAAAACTTGAAAACGCAACTGGACGGTTTGGCATCAAACCCCGGTGGCGGATGTTTTGTGATGACGTTTGGAGATGGCCCACAGCGGATCCCCTTGAGATAGCACTACAGTTCTACAGCGTGGGGGCACTTAAGAAGTTGGTGTTTTCAGGACTCTGTTCTCGGCTCCCATCAGAGGCTACTTAAAAAAAAATCTTTCCTGGTTGAGAAGGAAAGGCAAAAGAGTCTCCAGGAATCGCTGCTGTATTTTTTTTTTTCTTTCTTGTTTTTGTCATCCTGTGGTCAGTAATGTGGGGGGGTAGCTAAAAGCTGCAAGGTTTCGAGGCCGTTTCCACAATCCTCAAATGTGAATGGGCCTCCCCCCCGGGGAATGAGAGAAGGGCCGTTCCATAAAGGTTAGTATCAAAGCCCCGGGATTGGTCCAGATATTCATTTAATGAATTTCAGCCCTTACCTCCCACCTCCCCACCCCCTTTCTGTGATCTACAATGTGAGATCCAGGTCTTCCGCTAAAGGAGTTTAGCTTCATTACGTTTCTGCTTTTCTTTTTCTTAATCTTTTGCACATTCCTTGAAGGGGCCACTTCCCTGTTTTCTTCTCCCAACGATCCAAACCGTGTTTTCAGCGGGTGAGATGAGAGCAGCCTTAGGAACCATCACCTCTCTCTCTCTCTCTCTCTCTAAAGAGCCCTTTCAAACCATGGCTACGGTGTTTATTGTTTTTGTTCGGAAGGTTGAAGGGAGAACTGCTGGCGAACACCACCTGCAGTGGATTTGAGAGAGCTGGAGGGGGGACGGGGACATTTATTTCGACCTTGACTTGAGGCGCAGAACTATCTTCTTCCAGAGCCTACTAAATCAGATTTCCATCCTTTCTTTTGTCTTACTAATTGATGATGTAGACTGAAGCGGGAGGGAAAGGGTGCATGCACTCTGTCGTACAGAGGAAAGGATGCCCTGAGTCATACAACAAAGACATTCCACCTAGGGAAATGTCACAGTCCTGGTTCGAACCTAGCTTGGTTTTTCTCAGCGCCAAGTCCTCTACCCCCGTCTTCTCTCTTGGCCTCAATATTTTAATTCTCCCACCTCCGTGGCATCGAGCTTATAGCCCCAAGCCTGTTGCAGCTTGTATATAAGGAGTAAAATGTACATAGAACTATTTAAAATAACTTTCCTCCGTGTGTTGGCTGCCTGCTTGCTTGCCTGCCTGTCTACTTGCACCGTATGTCTGTCTCTTTTTCAGCCATGATTGAACATGTCTGTCCGTCCTTTTCCTTCTCTTCCACAGGCACAACTGGATGGTTGTAAATAAATTAAAAAAGTAACTATTCCATGAATTGGATGATTGTAAATAAATAAAAGTAGCGATTCCATATCTGACTTAACTGGAGAGGAAGCTGCAGCCTTGTGGTTTTTTTTTTTTTTCAGAATGAGACATCTTAAGGGGAACAAGATGATTTATTTCCTTCAATTAAGGAAGGAAATTTCTTCAATTAAGAGTTGAATTTCAACTGAATGTTCTTCGATTAAGGAAGGAAATTTCTTCAATTAAGAGTTGAATTTCAACTGAATGTTCTTCGATTAAGGAAGGAAATTTCTTCAATTAAGAGTTGGTTTCAACTGAATGTCCTTCGATTAAGGAAGGAAATTCATTTGATTAAGAGTTGGTTTGATTAAATGTACTTCAGTTGGGAGGAAATTCCTGAAGAATTGCTTAAAATGGGCCTCTGCACGAATCTTTTACGTACCGTTTCCCTGAAAATAAGGCCTCCCCGGATAATAAGCCCAATCGGGTTTTTGAGCGCTGTGCTAAAATAAATCCTCCCCGAAAATATTACAACACAGCAGCAGCCATGAGGTGACCATGCTCGCTGTCTCCTGCACCTCAAAAATAGTAAGACCTCCCCGAAAATAAGGCCAAGCGCTTATTTCGGAGGTCAAAAGAAAATTAAGACCCTGTCTTGTTTTTGAGAAAACATGGTATTAAAAATTATTCGTGTGAATTTAATCCAATGTTCTGTTCTGGTGTCAGCAAGACTCATTGACATGCATCACTTGTAGCTCTGAAACCTCCTTGATCCACCAAGTCTTCCACCAATCCTCGTTTCACTTTGGATGTACGTGCAAGAGTAATTATCTTGCAAAGGTTAATCCCATCCTTGCTGCAGATGTCAAGAGGTTAAAAATGTAGGGTTTGGGACAACCAAGTCACGTCAGATGAGCTCCGATGGGGCTGATTTGTTTCACATCTTGTATTGCTGACTTCTCGCTGAATTTTAGACATTCTTCCCAGATGGGCTTGGCCAGCAAGGGACCCTTCCCAGGTTAAAATCTTAAAACCTCTTTTGCCTCCCCTGTGAAAATGATCCCTAAGAATACACTGACTGAGCTTGAGTTTTTTATCAAGATAATGAGCAACTCATAGGCAAATCAGATTAACTTGAATATTTAGCTTTGGGGAAATGTTTTAGCAATAACAGTTATATACCTCTTCACAATGCTTTAAAGCCTTCTTAAGCAGTTTATAGAGCCAGCATATTACCCCCAACAGTCTAGGTCTTCACTTTACCAATCTCTGAAGGATGGAAGGCTAAGTCAATCAGGATCAAACTACGGACAGTTGGCAGATTAGCCTGCAACACTGCATTCTAACCACTCCACCACAGCTTTTCCTATAGGTGGCTTTGAATTGTCGAGATACAGAAATGAGTACTTCAACCAGTATTAAGCTGGCTAAAGGAGGTGTGATTGCTTAGAGCTGATCAGCTGGATGGCCTGGATTTAAAACCAAGGCACTGTGTGATGAGGTAAGCTCCCCTCCTCACCCCAGCTCCTGCCCACCTACTGTGTTTCTCCCCCCAAATAAGACCCAACTGGGAAATAAGCCCTAGCATTTTCCCAGTCTCATAATAAAGCCTTATCACCCCAAAACAAGCCTCAGTTAACGTCAGCCAGACATGCATTTTAGTATCGTATTTTCCCCAAAATAAGACCTAATCAGAAAACAATCCCTAATGCGTCTTTTGGAGCAAAAATTAACATAAGACCCGGTCTTATTTTCAGGAAAACACGGTAGCAGTTCAAAAACATGCAAAAGCAGTTCAAAAGCATGCAAGTGGAAATGTATCAGCATTCAGTGCTCCTTTGTGGATAATCATACTGGCTACATGACCACGGAAGCATCTTAAGACAATGCTGGCTTCCAAGCTAGGAAATGGCCATGAGCATCACCCAAGTCGGACATGACTGCACCGTGTAAAGCTTTACCTTTAAGCAAATAGAAGCACACAAATGTACACGTAGGTTAAAGGAAAATAATGACCTGCCACACTCCCATTATTGGAAATAAAGAGACACCCGTGAAGAGTGTGTGTGAAATATCTCCAGAACCATAAAGACTACAAACTTGAAATTTGGCACGTATGTTCCTCTTGGCTTCTAGGTTCTCGCTAAGAAAGGATTTTTTGAAATGACCTTCAGATCATTGGCATTCCTTATACAGTAATTAACAGCTCTGATGCTTTTGCTTAAAAGGCCACGCTGAAATTGCTAAAGGATAGCAGTCCGGATAGAAAATGAGACAAGCCCGACTGATTTATATTAGGAAAGTTTAATGTTTTCTGGGAAATCAAAATACATATCGGTGAATTCCACCTTTCTCAAAGCAGGGGTGGGGTGGGGAGGAAAAATGAAGGAAGGCAGGGCTACTTTTTCATGAGGGGCAATACTCAAAATAAGGAAGATAGCTAACATCTGGAGTAGTGGAGTAATGCCTCCACTTAGCCATTTTTTTTATTTTTTTTATTTGCAAGCACTAGAAAACAAAGACTCCAGTATGATATTTGCTCTCTCAGGAATCAATGGATGCTTTTAATAGCTTGCACCCATCCTGCTCCAGTCCCATCTTTTAAGCCAGAGGTGGAGAAATATGGCCTCTCTGATTTGTGGCCTTCAACTCCCAGATTTCCTGAGGCAGCTATACTGGCTCAGGAATTCTGGGAGTTGAAGTCCACAGGTAACAAAATAGCCACAGCTCCCCACCCGTTTTAAGCCATTTTCTCTGGAGAACTTGAGCAGGCAGAAGAACTTCAAAGCAAGAGTTTACTTCCATTTAACCCCAAAGTGACCACATATGCCTTTTGAAAGATCCATTTTTTACCTTGAGGAACCCTATTAGCAGCCTGGGATGGGCCTACCTTATGGAAAAGGATTCAGATCCTGACTCTGGAGCAGTGCTTTTCAATCTTGGTGACCTTAAGACAGTGGTGGCGAACCTATGGCATCCGCGCCAGAAACCATACATTTGGGTACCAGCGCACACATGCGCGATGGAACACTGCCCTTGGAGTTTGGTGCTCCTGCACATGGGAAGACCAACGAGGCAGCATGTTCCTCGTGGGATGGTTTTGCGTGCCATTTCCAGCACGCAGGTTGGCATGCTGGCACGAAAAAGGTTCGCCGTCACTGCCTTAAGACGTGTGGACTTCAACTCCCAGAATTCCCCAGTCAACCACTCAAGAGATCTGGGAGTTGAAACGTCTGAAGGGTGCCATGGTTGAAAAACACTGCTCTAAAATTAGGGTTGAGTAGTCATAGACATAATTTTAGCTTTTTCTTTTCCCACTCAAGCTATAATAGGGCTGGGCCTTGTCTGCACGTGTTACACGGCCACATAGAGAGTGATGGGGCAGTGGTCACTTCCCAAGGCTGAGGAGCGGATCTTGCTGTCGCACAACCCTTCCAGAAGCCCTTTGGAGACCACAAAGTAATCAAGCCTCCATCCCACATTCTTAGCCCGGGCGTTCATCATATATGTCCAGAAAGTGTAGGCATAGGGGATGTCAGGATAGAGATGCCGGAAAGTGTCGACAAAGCCAGCTTCCAGCAGTTGGGTAAAACCAGCCCGCTCTTCTGGAGTGAAGCCAGCATTCTTCTTATTCCCCTTGGGGTTCTTCAAATCGATCTCCTGGTGAGCTACGTTGAGGTCGCCGCACAGGATAAGGGGCTTGCGGGCAGCCAGGCCTTCCAGGTAAGAGCGGAAGGCCTCATCCCAACGTTGGCGGTATTCCAGGCGCACCAGTCCCCGACCGGCGTTGGGCACGTAGGCGGTCACCAGGAAGTAGGATGGGAACTCCGCTGTGATCACCCGGCCTTCTTTGTCATGCTCTTCCTCACCTGTAGTAACAATGCAGAAGAGCAATGTTGATTTTGAACAAGCACAATCGGAGGAAGACATGTTCCAGCTTTTCCCAGCCGGGTGTCATCCACCTGAGAACTCCCCGGCTTTCCCATTATAAGTAGTCCTGAATGTACGACCACAACTGAGGACAAAATTGCTGTTGTTAATTGAGACATTTGTTGGCCACATTTGTTCAGTGAGTCACTAAAGTTGATAAATTAGTAACCCGCTTGTTAAATTAATCTGGCTTCTCCACTGGCTTTCATTAAAGGCCGCATCAGGATTGTGTTTGACCTTGGGAAGTGGGTGTGGCCAAGGTGAGTGTGGCCAGCCCCACGTCATTCATCAAGGCTCCATTTCCGGCTGCGAAAGCCTCCTGCAGCTCTTGCCAGTGAAAACGGAGGCTGGGGAGGCCACATGCCGCACGGCCAGGCTCTGTTTTTGCTCCCAGAGGCACCATGAGCTGTTCCTTTGCTGTTTCAATGGCAGCCCTGCGGGCCAGATCCAAGCACCCCGCAGGCCAGGTGTGGCCCCTGGGACCTTGAGTTTGACACTTGCTGTAAAACATGGCACAGGCGTTCTTTCAAAACAGTATCTATAATAGGCTCAGCCACCTGGGAAAGCCCTTTTATTGGACAGCAATCTGGAGATCTTGCTTAAAAACCTTAAGAATGCTCTCTTCTATCTCAGCTTATTCCCCACCACCACCACCAAAGAACTGAGAGTTTTTTTCCTCCAAGACAACAAAGATTCACTGCTTATGCTTTTGTAGGGGATAATTCACCAGTCTGATAGGAACTAAAATCCCAAAATAAGGATGGAGAAGTCCCTACCTATCCCATAAGTGACGTCCAGAGGTTTGTTCTTGGAGAGCAGGGCCACACCGCTGTAGCCTCCCTTGTCATTAGAACAGGCCCAAAATTTATGAGGGTATTCGGCCAGATCCTGAATCTCAGCAGGCAGCTGTTTTTCTGCACATTTTGTTTCTTGTAAGCAGAGCACATCGGGGTCCTCTTCATTCACCCACTGCAGGGAATATAATTAATATAATATAATCTATCTATCTATCTATCTATCTATCTATCTATCTATCTATCTATCTATCATCTATCTATCTATCTATATATAATATATATATATATATATAGATTTGTTAAAATGACCATCCAATCCATACAGTAATTAACACGCTCTGATGCTAAGGAGTTCTACTCCCTCTCCCCACCGGCAAATAACTACGTTCCAACTCCCAGTTGCCTTATATTAACACGCTCGGATGCTAAGGAGTTAGACATTCTACACCCACCACCTGAAAAGAACTCTGTTCCAACTGCCAGTTGCCTCATATTCCGTTACCTCAGTTCAAACTGGCAGACGTTCCACTCCTTCACTCAGGAGAGGTCTGGAGCTCATTACAGTACTGAATGTTGGTACCTCACCAAAATGTCTATGCCTTCAACCTGTGGAACTGCTTGTGGGCTCAACGTGGCAGGAGCGATATTTCCTTATGTATTTCAGTCACCGACCATCACTGAGTCAATGGATTGAACCTGAGTGAACCGGATTTCTCCTGCATTGCCTGATCACATAGTTTCGTCGTGAAGCAGAGTTATCCAGCTAAATATAATATAATGTAATGAAATAAATTTTTGACATCTCTCGACAGCTGTTTACCTCTTAGTAAAAAATGGACTTTGCAGATTAGCAGAGGTTAACAGAATCTCCCAAAGAGTAAGGTTTGAACCTGCTTAACGAATGTTATTAACTGGGTGGAACATAACGGAGTGAGCTAATACAGTCACCGAAACCTTCATTTTACACTTCTTACTACAGTTAGTCGTCGACTTACACCAGTTTATTTAGTGACCATTCGAAATTCAGCCAGGACAATTAACCAGTGGAACAGCTTGCCTCCAGAAATTATGGGTGCTCCATCACCGGATGTTTTTAAGTAGGCAAGTCATTTATCTGAAATAGTATAGGTTCTCCTGCTTGAGCAGAGGGCTGGACTAGAAGACCTCCAAAGTCCCTTCCAGCTCATTCATTCTAAATTGCAACGGCACTGAAAAGAAGTGACATGACTTTTTTTCATACTTATTTCAGCATCCCCCCCCCTTGCTCATGTGACCAAAATTGTTTTATGACGGTTGCATTGTTCCAGGGTCACGTGATCCCCTTTTGCAACCTTATGACAAGCAAAATCCACAGGGAAGTCGGAGATTCACTTAACAACCATGTTGCTAACTTAACATCTGTAGTGATTCACTTAATAACGATGGCAGGAAAAGCCGTAAAATGGAGTAAAACTCACTTAAGAAATGTCTCGCTTAGCAATGGAAATTTTGGTCTTGGTTGAGGTCATAAGTTGAGGACTACCTGTATACTATTGACAGACTTATACTGAGTAATAAATTTTATACTGGCCTTCTTTGCGAAGGTTAACACTGCAACTGTATGTTGTGGCCCAACAGCAGCCAGCTGAGCTGTTGGTGGAATCTGACAGCGATGAACACTATGGGATTGCCCTGGAGGCTGAGGAAGACTGGGGGGAGGGGTTCGGAGTCAGAGCAGGGACTAGAGAGGCCTGTTGGCCACTAGGTGGCGTCTGAGTCAGAGAGCAGTGAGGAAGAACAGAGGGAGGCTGTCTCTGACCTATGTATGCGTTGGGCTGCGAGGAGGAGGGAGCAGCTTTGGAAAAAGGGTCACAGAAGGAAATAGGAACAGGTGGCTACTGTTCCCGGAGAGCGTATAGATGGGGCGACGGGAGGGGAATTTTGCAGGAAACAACAATTTACTGATCCAGCCGTAGAGAAAGATTGGGAGAATTTCATGAGTTCAAGCTTTGTTTCATAGATAGCTTTCTGGGCTCCCAGCAAATGGGTTGCTTATCTCCCTCCTTAGTTATGGCAGACAGCCATGTCTGCTTCCATATATATTGTAGATGCTTGGGACAGAACACTGTATGACCCTTTACTCTGCCAGTGCCCTTGAGACAACGTACAATTAAACAAAGGCCACAGAAATGAAACTGAAATGTCACAAGAGAAAGGAGGATGGGAAATCCTGTCCTGCTTTCAAAAAATTATCCATCCTGACAGCCTGAAACAGTCTTTTTACAAGCATTCTTCCCAACCTTTGGTTGACGTGGGAAGGCTAAAAATCATTTGCAACGTATTCTCAAGACAGATATTAGATGGATAAAACCCGCCATTCTCCTGTTGTTGTTTTTTCCTGTGAGGAAACATTAGCTGTGGACCTCACTCTAAAAGAGATGTATTCTCTCGCTTGTTTGAAGACAAGTGGATATAAAAACAACACCGCCTTGATAATTTCAACCAAGCTGGTTGCTGGTAGCTCCATGGGGACTGCCTGTTCCCTTCTCCACCGCTGGTTGCTACCCCACGCTATTTTTATAATTGCTTTTTTTGACGGCCTGCAACAATGCAGATATTGTTTTCATTCAAGATCCACAATAAATTGCAACAGACAGCCTTCCCCAGCACGAACCCCCTCCAGATGTGTGAAATTCAGCTCCTAGGATCCTGACCCAGAACCCTGCTGGATGAAGATCTCTTAAGGTTCGAAGCTCACACATCTGGAGAAAGCCCAAACCCAACAGGGCCCTACAAACAGCTTAATAAGTGACCTGAAAGCTGCAATTGGCAGGCATTCTCTAAAGTAGGTGTGTCAAACTCCAGGCTGTTTTTGGCCCATGGGGCCGCCTTGGAAACAGCAAAGGACCAGCCCACAGTGCATCTGCCAGCGAAAAGGAGCTTGGGAGGTTGCAGGAGGCTGTCACAACCCAAAACGCAGCTCGAGAGCCCTTTTTCACCGGCAGAGTGCTCAGGCCACCACCAGGGTTCCCGACACGAGTGATGCTGAGCTGGCCATGTCCAGCCTGTCCCCCAAGGTCAAACATAACCCTGATGTGGCGCTCAACGAAATTGAGTTTGACACCCCTGCTCTAAAGCAAAGTCCCCATGCATTGCAGTTTAGTCCAGCCATCCCCAACCTGTGTGGCTTGACATCTGGCTGGGGAGGGGAAGAGGGTAACTGAGCCATGCGTGCAACAGCCTGACGTGCATGCGTGCGCACCCTGGCATTCCATTTGTGTGAGTGGAGCTGCATGCATGCATTGGTCCCAGCCTGCCTCTTGCATGGCCTGGTTTCGGAAAGGTCATAGTCTGGTAGTGGACCACTGCCTGGGACTTTGAGACCCCTGGTTTAAGTCTAGCTTCCTCAAGCGTGACATCTGCCAGTTGTGCAGACTGTTAACATTCTAAATAAGCAATCTTCACACAGCTGCATTGCGGATCTGGAGGTTTCAGAATGCTAAGCTAAAACAGCTGAAGGTTTTTAATTTGGGTGAAAAAAAAATAATAAAGTTATATGTTACTAGCTGATGCCCTGGTTTTCCCTGGGTATTTATTTTTCCAAGAGCATCTTTTGCACAACGGAGCAAGTATGGTGGAATTCACAGCCACAAGCTGAAGCCACAGGCATGTTAAAAAGCTGTGAAATCAATAAGCAGGGGGAAAGGGGGCCAGGTACATTCATTTAATACTGTCTCCATCATTAAATTTACAGATAGTCCTTGACTTACGACCACAACTGAGCCCAACATTTCTGTTGCTAAGATAGTTTTGCCTCATTTTATGACCTTTCTCACCATAGTTGCTAAACGAATCAGCACAGTTAAGTTAGCAATATGATTGTTCAATGCTTCATCGTAAACATTGCCTGACAGAAGGTCACAAAAGGTGACCACACGGCCTCCGAGACACTGCAGCCGTCGTAAATATGAATCAGTCGCCAAGCTTCTCAATTTTGATCATGTGACCATGGGGATGTTGCAATGGTCATAAGGTGAAAAACAGCTGTAAGTCAGTGCCGGTTTTTTCAGTGCCGTTGTAATTTTGAACGGTCAGTAAACAAACTATTGTAAGTCGAGAACCTGTATATTCCTACCCCCACCTCACAAAGTAATTATTTTCCGAATTTCTTCTTATAACAACTCGTTCTTCCAAAAAAGGCATGAAAGATTCCCCCCCCCCCCATTAACGGTTTTCCCAGTTTGATCAGATTGGATAGAACCAATGTTGGCCAATTAAAAAATTAACAAGATTGTGAGGTAGTCCTCAACTTACGACCACAACTGAGCCCAAAATGTATATTGCCAAGTGAGACATTTGCTAAGTGAGTTTTGCCCCATTTTACCACCTTTCTCGCCACAGTTAAGTGAATCACTACAATTGTTCAGATAGTAACCTGATTGTTAAGTGAATCTGGCTTCCCCATTGACTTTGCTCCTCAGAATATCACTAAAGCGGATCACGTTATGCTGGGACATTGCAACCGTCATAAATATGAACCAGCTGCCAAGCTTCTAAATTTTGATCGTGACCTTGGGAATACTGTAACAGTCGTTGAAAATCGGTCATAAATCACCTTTTTCAATGCCGTCGTAACTTCGAATAGTCACTAAAAGAACTGCTGTAAGTCAATAACCACCTGTATATTATTTAATTAAATAAAACAATAGAATTATATACCCTTAGGCAAAACCCAAAAGATCAACCTGCCAGTTTCCATATAATATTGTTGTCAATACAAGTGGTCCTCGTTTAATGACTACTTGTTCAGTGGCCATTTGAACTTACACTGGTACTGAAGGAATGGCATTAGCAACCAGTCCTTGAAGTTCCAGACATTATGGGATCACATGATCAGAATTTGTGACAAGCAAAATCAATGGGGAAGCCAAATTCCACAAGCAAAGTCAATGGGGAAGCCAAATTCCCCAAGTAAAATCAATGGGGAAGCCGGCAGGAAGTCAGAAATCACAATCATGTGAGATCCTCGCTTAACAATGGCAACCGGAATTGCAGTTGCTAAGCAATGTGAGTGTGTGGTTTTCCAACATGATTGTGTTGCTTAACAACGGAGTTTCTAGCCCCAATTAGCGTTATTAAATGAGGATCCCCTGTAAAATTACATAACATGTCTTCATTAAGAGTCAATCTCAATTAGACTGAATTTTTACAATTCCCCTTCCCAATCTATTTTCTTAAGGATGGCGACAGTGTTTGGTGGGTGCTGTTTTTCTTCCCCTTCTTTTCCGTCTAGAGTGGGCATCGGAATTTAGTTTTAACGTGTGCCATTGTGTACCCAGAAGACTGACAATAAAGGTTATCTTATCCAATGTGTGATGTCTAAATGCAGATTCTCTTTTTATGACATTCTCGGTCCGACTTTTGAGGGAGGGTAGAGGAAAAACCATTGCCGTCATACCCAGCGTGGAAAGAACCAGTAAGAAAACAAAATGGTGGATTCTCCTCTTGAGTTACCTCCAGGCCCTTCTTCCTGAACCAGGCTCGGATGCCATCTACGTTCCAGGAAGTGACCTTCAAAGTGTATTTTTTGCCACTGGATGAAGTGAGCTTATCGGGAGGATCTTGGTACAAGATTGGACCATCGGCCTCTTTCTCTGGTTTTGCTCCATCGCCCATCGCCTTTTTAGGCTCTGGCTCTGAGGGAAAGAGAAACAAGACACAACATTGTAAGAGAAGGAACAGAGGTGATTTTCTTTAGAGGTGGGTTGCGGTGCGTATGGCCGTACGGTAGTGTTCAGGAGCAGCTGTTTTTATAGCAAAGTGCGCATAGCATGTGGTGCCTGCGTGAGCCCCAGGAAGCTGCTGGTTGTCGCAGGGGCGGTGGATTGCGTATGCATGCGCAGCGCACATCAGATGCGTGCAAGAACAGACCGCGATCAGCATACCGGTAGCGACGGTAAGAGCAACCCACCATTGGTTTGCTTGTTTGATGAAAATCAGACTCCATTGGAAACAGAGACAGTCCTCGACTTACACCCGTTCATCTAATGACTGTTCAAAATTACAGCACTGTAAAAAGTGACTTATGACCTTTTTACACACTTATGACCGTTGCAGCACCCCCATGGTCACATGATCAAATTTCAGGCCACCGGTTCCTATTTATGACGGTCGCAGTGTCCCAGGGTCATGCAATCAGCTTTTCCGACCATCTTGACAATGGGGAAGCCAGCTTCACTTAACAACCGTGTGACTAGCTGAACAAATGGGAATGATTCATTTAACAACTGTGGCAATACAGATCGTAAAATGGGGCAAATCTCACTTAAGAAATGTCTCACTTAGCAACATAGATTTTGGGCTCAAATTCTGTGCTCGTAACTCAAGGACTTACCTGTAATCAGGTAAGACTGATTTTAAAATTTGGCTCATTTTCTACAGATATGGTTAGTTCATTTGCAGCAGGAGAGTCATGTTCTAATCAAGATTGGGAAAGGATTTGACTGGAAGCTAGGACCACAATTGAGCTCAAAATTTATATTGCTAAGCAAGACAGCTGTGAAGTGAGTTTTTGTCCCATTTTATGACTTTTCTTGTCACAGTTGTTAAATAAATCACTGCAGCTGTTAAGTCAATAACACAGTTGTTAAGTGAATCTAGCTTGTCAGACCGTCGCAAAAAGGGATCACATAACTCTTGGGGCACTGCAACTCTCACAAACACGAACCGAGCCTCCAAATTTTGATCATGTGAACATAGGTAAAAACCAGCCACTGTTTTCAGTGCTGTTGTAACTTCTAACGGTTACTAAAGAAATGGTTGTAAGTCGAGAACTAGATGTATTATCTCCTGATCCGAGTTCTCCCATTCTCATTCCTGCTTGATCTACACTGCAGTGTTTCTCACCCTTAACCTTAAGATGCATTAATTTCAACTCCCAGAATTCCTCTGCCTGCATGCTGGCTGGGGAATTCTGGGACTTGAAGTTCACACATCGTAAAGTAGGCAAACTGCTCTACTGTGATCTGCTGGATTTGAGTCTTGAGCAAGTTTGACTGATGTAGTCCTGTCCCTATGAAATGTCACAACTTTCTTGATCCGCCAGAGATTCCTTCCATTTTATTCTCCTCCTTTCTCCACTCCCAGCATCAGACAGAAGGTATAGGTTGGGGCAGTGGTGAAATTCCATTTTTTTTACTACTGGTTCTGTGGGCGTGGCTTGGTGGGTGTGGCAGGGGAGGGAAACTGCAAAATCCCCATTCCCTCTCAACTCCTGGGGGAAGGATATTGCAAAATCGCCATTCCCACCCCACTCTGGGACCAGCCAGAGGTGGTATTTGCCAGTTCTCGGAACTATTCAAAATTTCCGCTACCAGTTCTCCAGAACCTGTCAGAACCTGCTGAATTTCACCCCTGGGTTGGGGGCTCATTATACCAAAATGTCACAAATTTGACAAACTCCAATCTGTGGGTCGAGGAAAAGGGCTGAAGGAAACTGAGAGGCCATTCAACAAAGAGATAGACTTGGGAAGGTCAAAGAGCACCAAGTTGGGCCTCGGGTCCAAAATACAGAGTGAGCATAAAATAAGGGACACCTCCCTTTCCCAAATCAACCCTAGTTTTAATGCTAGGTCTGAACTCCATACCTGTGGCCTCCTCCTCAGTTGGAAGGACCTCTTCTTCTCCCTTCTTCCCTCGTTTTGGCATTGTAGGTCCACAAATGTGTCTCAGACGAAGAAGCCGGCTACCTTGTTTGGCCAATGTTAGGCTTCTCAACAGTAGCGTCTCCTGGAAAAGAAGAACACTGCTATGTAGCTTATATAGCACTTGGCACTTAGACTTGTATACCGCTTTACAGTGCTTTGCAGCCCTCTCTAAGCGCTTTACAGAGTCAGCATCTTGCCCCCAACAATTTGGGTCCTCATTTTACCGACCTTGGAAGGATGGAAGGTTGAATCAATCTTGAGCCTGGTGAGATTTGAACGGCTAAATTGCAGGCAGCTGGCAGTCAGCAGAAGTAGCCTGCAATACTGTACTCTAACCACTGCGCCACCATGGCTCATATACCTTCCCATAATGCTTTACAGGACCCTGTAGGTGGTTTACAGAGTCAACATATTTCCCTCAACCATCTGCGTCCTCATTCTACCGACCTCGGAAGAATGGAAGGCCGAGTCAATCTTCAGCCATCCAGGATCGAACTCTTGGCAATGGGCAGTGTTAGCCTGCAATACTGCCTTCTGTGCCCCTACCTAACACCCAAAACAAGCTTTCTTTTCCCTCAGAATATCCCGTGAGCCCCCCCCCCCTGTCTTTCTCCAAATGCATCCACTGTTCTCAGGCGTGGGCTGCTACAGGTTCGCCCAGGTTCGGGAGAAGTTATGGCCAGTTCAGAGAACTTCCAAATCCCACCCTTGGCTGGCCCCGCCCACCACGCCACTGCCACCCCATCACTCCCAGGAATCTCCACGCGGCCTGTTTTGGATGAGAGGTTAAGTGTAGGGCCCACATGGAGGCTTGGAGGGGGGGGGGAAACAGGCCTCCCGGAAGACCTTCAGAGCCTGGGGGAGACAGTTTTCGTCCTCCCAGAGACTCAAGGAAAGCCTCCGGAGCCTGGGGAAGGCGAAAATGCTTCCCCCCCCCCCCCCCGTGGTGCAGGAGGCTGACCAGGCCATGCCCACCCAGCAACCGCATAGAGAACCCGTTGCTGAAATTTTTGAAGCCCATCCCTGACTCTTCCTCTCTTCCATCAGCAACCCACCTTCCTAGCCCTACAAAAATGATTTCTTTGTCACCGGATTCTATCCATTTGGAAAGAATCCCATCCACATCAAAACTTCTGTTCTTAGAAGAATAAATGGGCTCCTAAGCAACCATTTCATTGGCTTATGTTACTTTGGGCCATCCAGTCCCTAACGAGAACAGAAGGCAGGAGAGCCAATCGTTTAAATAGTTAAGATGCCCATGACTGCCTCTTTGACCTACATGGGTATCATTTTCCTCAAGGCAAATGATACGAGGATGGCTGTCTGCCAAACGCCATTGTTTCCTTTGCAGGAGAAACATGGATGAGGGAGAGCTTTACTTTCAGACAGGATCAAAGCATCTCAGCTGATCCAAAGCTGAACAGACGCCAACCACCTAATGCAGCTACTAAAAATAAAATTAATGCGCTTTATTCTGCAGTGCTGGAAGCGCGTTTGAAAAAAAGCATGTTTTGTGCCGATGGGGACAGTTTTAATTTTGAGAGTATCAGCAGGACCTTGGCTTACAGCCACAATTGGGACCAGAATTTCTGTCACTACATGATGCTGTTACTCAATGACTCATCACACGACAAGACCTGCTATTACAACACACTTGTACTGTGCTCATTAATCACATGGTCGTTAAGCGAATCCGACTTGGCCTATTGACATTGTCAGAAATTGACTGGGAAGGTTGCAAGTGGTTGTGTGATTCCAGGATGCTGCAATTGTCGTAAGTGTGAGCTGGTTGCAAAGTGCCAAAACACGATCACATGACCGCAGGGATGGCTATAACTTCAAGCATGGGTCGTCACATTTTTCAGCGCCCTTGCAACTTCAAACCTTCTTTAATGGTCATAAGTCAAGGACTATCTATATACTGTGAGCACGCTCCTGCTAGCGGTAAGGCCTAAGGTGGGTGTCGGCAATCCATGGCCCTAGAGCGCATGCCCCCTCTCCTACGACTCACTGCCGATCCGGTCGCGTAACCTGCTCTCTGCCCCAAGAAGGCTTGAGCCTCTCTGCAGAGCCACATGGCTGAAGCACCCCCTAACATTTTCTCTGCACTGCCCATGACTGGCTGCTTTTTGTGATTCAGCAGCCTTCACAGGCAGTTCAGTGCCAGCCAAGGTCCCCTTCGTGTCGGCTCAGGAAGGAGGGGAATGGGTGGGGAGCTCACCCGCTGTCGCCAGATGCAGGGAGGGAAGAGCTCCGGCTCTCCTGAGAAGCATGGCTGCTACACCGAGCAGCGCAGCTGGCTACTCACCTCACTGCGCAGTGGCCGCAGCGAGAGGAGTCATCGCCGTCCCCGGTGTGATCCTGGCCCAAGAGAGTATCCTGCTT